>NW_028270174.1:30797758-31104763 GCF_037043375.1 Chiloscyllium plagiosum | reverse complement strand
CTGGCACATTCAGCTGCCAGTCCTGTCCATTCCTGAGCCACATCTGTGTAACTACTATGACATCCCAGTCCCATGTTCCTAACCATACCTTGAGTTCATCTGCCTTCCCTGTTAGGCCTCTTGTATTGAAATAAATGCAGTTTAATTTACCAGTACTACCTCATTCTCTACTTTGCCCTTACTGTTTTGAGTAACTCCTTTTCCCAACTGCACCAGTCTCAGACTGATCTCTTTCCTCACCATCTCCCTGGGTCCCACATCCTCTTGTTCCTCCCTCCACCCCCCACCCCAAAATCTAGTTTAAATCCTCCTGAGCAAGTCTCCATCCCAGTATATTAGTCACCTTTCAATTCAGATGCAATCCGTCCTTCTTATTCAGGCGACTTCTCCTGCAGAAGGGTTCTCAGAAATATCTGTCTGTACCTCTGACTAGAGAGTTCCCTATCACAATTGATTGCTTGCAACCTGGCGTACCACTCGTTATATTAGAGCCAGTCTCAGCACCAGAAACCTTGTTGTCAGTGCCGCATTCCCCTGAGAGTCCATCACCCCCTACATTTTACAAAACAGCATGCAGTCAGGTTCTGCTACAATGTGTTTCTTTAATGGAAATTGGCTTTAATGTGATTGAAGAATTTGGACCATTATTTGTAGAACGTGAATTTTTCTTACCTGTATTGGTTCTAAAGAGATTGTACCTCCATTAGTGGCAGATGGAGTTTAATTTAGATAAATGTGAGGTGCTGCATTTTGGGAAAGCAAATCTTAGCAGAACTTATCCACTTAATGGTAAGGTCCTCCAGAGTGTTGCTGAGGGGTGACCTTATAGAAGTTGATAAAATTATGAGTGGCATGGATAGGATAAATAGACAAA
Organism: Chiloscyllium plagiosum; assembly: GCF_037043375.1. Lineage (NCBI taxonomy): Eukaryota > Metazoa > Chordata > Chondrichthyes > Orectolobiformes > Hemiscylliidae > Chiloscyllium > Chiloscyllium plagiosum. The sequence goes on along the minus strand of NW_028270174.1, from coordinate 31,103,889 downwards.
GTCTTCCCCTTCGGGTGGGGGAGTCCAGAACTAGAGGGCATAGGTTTAGGGTGAGAGGGGAAAGATATAAAAGAGACCTAAGAAGCAACCTTTTCACACAGAGGGTGGTATATGTATGGAATGAGCTGCCAGAGGAAGTGGTGGAGGCTAATACAATTGCAACATTTAAAAGGCATCTGAATGGGTATATGAATAGGAAGAGTTTGGAGGGATATGCGCCAGGTGCTGGCAGGTGAGACGAGATTGGGTTGGGATATCTGGACGGCATGGATGGGTTGAACCGAAGGTTCTGTTTACATGCAGTACATCTGTGATTCTATGACTCTAAGCGGTGCTGTTATTACACAATTTCCTTATAACATGGGGTCACGGAGTCAGAGTCACCAAGATGTACAGCACAGAAACAGACCCTTCGGTCTAACTTGTCCATGCCGACCAGATATCCCAACCTAATGTAGACCCACTTCCCAGCATTTGGCCCATATCCCTTTAAATCCTTCTATTTCATTTACCCATCTAGATGCCTTTTAAATGCTTAATTGTTCCAGCCTCCACCACTTCCTCTGGCAGCTCATTCCATATACACACCACCCTCTGTGTGAAAATGTTGTCCCTTAGGTCGCTTTTATATCTTTCCCCTCTCGCCCTAAACCTATGCCCTCTAGTTCGGGACATCCCACCCCAGGGAAAAGACCTTGTCTATTTAAACATCCATGCTCCTCATGATTTTATAAACCTCTATAAGATCACCTCTCAGCATCCGATGGTCCAGGGAAAACAGCCCCAACCTATTCAGTCTCTCGCTGTAGCTCAAATCCTCCAATCCTGGCAACATCCTTGTAAATCTTTTCTGAACCTTTCAAGTTTCACAACATCCTTCCAATAGGAAGGAGAGCAGAATTGCATGCAATATTCCAAAAGTGGCCTAACCAATATCCTGTACAGCAGCAACATGACCTCCCAACTCCTGTACTCAATACTCTGACCAATAAAGGAAAACATACCAAATGCCTTCTTCATTATCCTATCGACCTGTGACTCTACTTCAAGGAATTATGAACCTGCACTCCAAGGTCTCTTTGTTCAGCAACACTCCCCAGGATTTATACACTTAATGGTAAAGTCCTGTTCTGATTTGTTTTTCCAAAATGCAGTACCTCACATTTATTTAAATTAAGCTCCATCTGCCATTCCTCAGCCCATTGACCCATCTGATCAAGATCCCGTTGTACTCTCAGGTAACCTTCGCTGTCCACCATGCCTCCAATTTTGGTGTCACCTGCAAACTTACTAATTATACCCCCTACATTCACATCCAAATCATTTATATAAATGACGAAAACTAGTGGGCCCAGCACTGATTCTTGTGGCACACCACTGTCACAGGTCTCCAGTTTGAAAAGCAACCCTCCTCCACTATCCTCTGTCTTCTACCTTTGAGCCAGTGGTCACTTCCAATGTGGTTACTGCCACTCCATATTGTCTGTCTTCCTCCTTTTTAGAGTGCTGTTGTTTTGATTTTTTTCCCTCAAAGTTCCAAAACATTGCAGCAGCTTATAAAACAGTGATTACTGCTCCTAGAATTCGAGGAAATCAGGTCAAACACTGAAAATACTTCAAAAAAGGAGCAGCTCTTACAGCCACAATTTTTCTCATCCTCCATCTTGGATTACTCAGAACTTGATTCCTCAGAGCGTTCACTGGGTCTCTGGATTACTGATGCAGTGATAATATGTCTCTGCTATCAACTTCCCTGTAAAACATGTGTCAAACTGATGCAATCTATAAATGCACTAATGCAATAAACTTCTAAATAAGACTTCATTTTTGACCAGAAAAGAGGATACCTTAAACCATACTATCGCACTTGGAGCTGGAAAGAACTCACCATTATAACAGCCACAACTAGAGTAGTTCATAAAGTTCTGGTCACCAATTTACTGAGCAACGGATTTATAAAAATTTTAAACATGAGTTAAAATTGGATAGGTTAGCAATGTTTTATTTGGGGTCGAGAGTGTGGTGCTGGAAAAGCACAGCAGGTCAAGCAGCATCCGAGGAGCAGGGAAATCGACGTTTCGGGCAAAAGCCCTTCACCAGGAAGGGCTGATGAAGGGCTTTTGCCCAAAACATTGATTTCCTGCTCCTCATACTACCTGACCTGCTGTGCTTTTTCAGCACCACACTCTTGACTCTAATCTCCAGCATTTGCAATGCTCACTTTCGTCTCATGTTTTCTTTGGAACGAAGGCGTCTGTGAAACTCTAATTAAGAGGTGTAAAGGTATTTTACACCAAGATAGTTTGATAGGAAGGACCTATTTCCCTTAATAGAGATCTCAATAACCAGGAGCCATTGATTCAATGTAACTGGTAGAAAGATTAGAGGGAAGGTGAGCAGGATTTTATTTTTCACTCAGGAGAGTGAGGATTTGTAAATCATTGTATAAAAGGGTGGACGAGGCAGAAAGTGTTTGGATTTGCATTTGAATTGCCTTAGGTTTTGAAGACAGAGTGGAACATGAAAATAAGCTGGAGAGCTCGAATTTTGGCTAGCACAGATATGGTGAGCTGAATGACTTATGGTACCATAAACTTTCTGCTACATTTCTACAAATACTGCAATTTTGAATAGCACAAAGTTCTGCTTTCTGTAGAATTCTCTGGCTAAATTGGCTTTTAGTTCATTTGTAATCATAGAATCCATACAGTACAGATAGAAGCCATTAAGCCTATCGAGTCTGTACCATCCTCTGAAGAGCATCCCACCCAGATCTGCCTCTCCACTGAAATCCTACATTGACTTTGACTAATCCACACAGCCTGCACATCTTTGGACTGTGGGAAGAAACTGGTGCAGCGAGCAGAATCTCACGCAAACATGGAGAGAATGCATAAACTCCACACTGTCACTCGAGGTTGGAATTGAACTCGGGCACTGTGATACATCAGTGCTAATCACTGACCCACCATGCCGCCCTTAGTAGTTGTAACTAATCTGAGTCTTTGTTCTCTGCTACTCAACTGATACAGGAGGAGAGGAAACAGGTTATTTTTCCTATCTTGAAATTGTTCAACAGTGAACCCTTAGATTTCATAAAAATGTTATCATTGTTGTTCTGGTGGTGGGTTATGTTTATCAGTGAATGCTTGCTGACTGAAACGCCTATTGGAGGTGATCTGATCTTTATAACTACTGGCGAGGTTCTCTAGCATTTCCTGTTTTTGTTAAAGTAAATTATTTCTTACGTATAGATTTTAGCAGTAATTAAGATCAATGTATTCATATATATTTTAACATTGTAGAAATCTGTCTTGATTTGACAAATGTAGGATGGAACCCATGTAAGTGCGCAATGTTTTAAATCTGAACATTGTATCTGAACATTTTAACTTTTCACTCCCACACATAAGGCTATAGGAGCACTGAGGTCTCAGTTAAATGAAAACCTGCAAATGGTGATGAACAAGCATGTTCCATGCTGTAAATGTCTGTAATTTCCGTTAGCTTAAGTTGGAATGGATTCCACTGCCAGTGGTGACAATGCAGCAGAATACAAAACCACACACATAACTTGATCACATTAACTGATATGCTGTTTGACTGTACAAGTTGTTACAATGAGGCATTAAATTCACTGATTTGTGATTGATAAAAGTATGACCTATTTACAGTTACATCTCTGCTCCACAGAATTTTCAGTTTTAGTCATAGGTTGTTTGTCTTACGCCTCTCAAAACTGGTAATAAAAACAGAGGATTCTATTAAAACTCATCAAGCAGACAGTAGATGCAGAGACAGTAATATAGGTTAATGGTGAAATTTTTGAAGGTAGTCCCAGCTGAAATAGCAGGATAGTTAATAGGTTGGGAACCCACTGAAAACGGGAATGGATTCGGCCCAGGTTCTTTATCGGAGCTACAGCATTAACATTCTTCCTCCAGGTTCTTCAGATAGTTAGGGAGGATAAGCAGGATTAGAGCTGAACCTGCCAAAAATGGAGAATGTTTGTTTGAAGCTACATGATACAGAAATTGAGATGAGACCTGAGAAATCAATCCTCCTCAGAAGCCGAGAGACTGCAGTAAGGGTTCTTTCCTAAGGATGGGTGGAAAAACATTAAATTTGCAATCAGACGGTTGTGGTTGGAGCTGACCAAGGAAGTCGTCAGTGGGGGTGTGCTCCCTCCAATCTGCAGACAGTGTACTGAGTGTATCTAGGCCAAAGGAGGATGGAGAAGGTAACATCACACTCTCAAGTTCCAAGTACCATACTCTAACCTCCCAGCATTGTCCTGCACAGAGCACTTCACAACAAGGGACTGTGCATCTCTGGGTGCTTCTCATCTCCATCCGAGTAGCTAACTCTCATGCACCATCATGTCATTTCCCTTTTCTCATTTATTCCTTGAGGTGACCCTGCACAAAAGCTGGCATTTCTTGCTACCAACATAAGCCATTGTTAACACTGCTTTTTCTCAAAGCAGGAGAAAAGAAAACACAACCTCAAGGGAGCAGAGCCTTGGGTGGAACTGCAGAAAGTGGCCTTTCTTTAGTCATGTAGTTTGATGCCACACATTGAGTTTGGTTTCTTTACAGTCCAGTTGAGAAGTCAAGGTCTGTCTTCAGGCTGCAGTCTTCAAAGTAACACAAATTATTATATATTATTAATATATGTTCCAATATATGGTAATCCATAGATATATCAGGTTTTTACATTTTGGTTTTGATTAAATGTTCAAGTCCTTGTGCTTAATCTAAATTTGAGCCTCTTCTGAAGTGATCCTTCCAGTCTTGTTTCTTCCAGGGTGTTCTAACTTCGCCCAGATTGCAATATTTATACTCAATGATGTGCAACCCATAACATTGTGAGATAGCCCTACGGTCCTAACCCTCTAACACTACAGCCCACTTGTCTGAGCATGTCTTCACCTGTTCACTTTCACTGAAGAAGCACCTGCAAGTTGCTAACAGGTTGAGACATTTTACAATGGTTGTGAAGCCAGAATTAAGATTATCAAAAATAATATTTAAATGTCCCAATCAATAGCTGAAAGGAAATTCCCCACTTGTCTTCAATCCTACTTCATGAAATGTCAAATCCCATTGGATGAAGAGAGGATCCAGATCCAATGTGATTATTGAGGGTTTAACTCCCCACACACACAATTACCTTCCCTTGCCTTGGAAACCACCTCCAAATGTGTCAGTTCTATGACCTTCCGTCAGAACTGCTTTGAATATCATGGAGATATGTGAACATGGGTGGCTTGAAAACATAAGTAGAGTTTATGCTGAAAACTTTGTGGAATGGGTCAGAGCTGGATGAAAGCAAATACATGGCCAAAGTCAAGAAGTGAGATACGTTGTATTAATGGAAAATGGAGCCAGGATGATTGAGATAAATGAAAATCACATTGGTGCGAAGATCAGAACTTTTACAAGGTGGAATTTCTGGAAAAAAATGGCAGTGGAACTAAAGAAACATAAAATCAATTCACATTTCCATCAGTAATAGTGCTTCACTTTCCCTCTTAGGCCAGAATGAATACCCAATGTAGTTCTGTTTTAGTTCTCTCACTTGCTAGCATTTTTATTTTTGTAATAATGTATTGTAATTCTTCAATTATATGCTTTCAATTGTAATAATGGCCATTCTGTGACAACTTACTCATTTCAAGCCTTAGAAATCTGTTTCTTTGTAATGCTGTATCTCTGTACTGCTTACTAGATTGCCTCGTCTTTTTCAATCCCAAAAATGGTGGCTCCTGCTTCTTCTGTAGTTTTTTGACTTCTTGGTCATAATGGAGCTTTCCTTCCTTTCTTGGTCGAAAATACCAAATATTTTCTTTTACAAGAAAAATTTTAAATAAAGTTCTCTCACAGCACCATTATATTTTTTTCTGACAAAATCACTACTTCTTATTGAGACCTGGTCTGTTTAAAGGATTAATTTCTTCATCTTTTTCTTATTTTAGTTTCTTCCACTAAATCTCTTTATTTAAACAGATTAGAAGCAAATTAAAATTGAGGCCTTCCTGATTTTGTAGCCCAGTCTAATGTTATTTTCTGACCTTTTCCAGGTATTAGTCTATTTGAAATTTCCTGAACTGCTTCCACCACATTCACATCCTTTCTGAAGTAAGGACACCAATTCTGTAAACAGTACTCCAGATATGGTCTCAACATTGCCCTGTGTAATGAAGTATTACTTCCCTTTTGTATTCTTGGGATGGGTTCCAGGATATGCGTAATGCTCTCTGAAACAGTGAAGTTGGCCTCCTTCATGCTTCTTGACAGGAACAGGAGACTATGCAGCAGGCCTGTCCATTTGCCAAGTGTCCCTATATGTGTTCTCCTGTCACTATCCTCAGCTGAACCCCATGCAACAGTCACCTTTTGATGTTGTTTCCATCATTTTAATTGCGGCAATGTAACCAAGATGTGTCAATTTCAAGAATAACAAAACTGACGCTGTGGCAATTTGAGCTTGGGCTTGGCTTTTGGATCCAAGGTCCTCCCCACACCCCACCACCACCTGAAGTGTCAACAGGAGACATTCCCCACCAATCACAATAGCCTCACTGCCATTTCATGCTCCAGGGTGGGATAACTGGCTGGAAATAGGACTTCCCTCAGAGCGAAAGGCAAGAGATCTGCTTTACAGGTCTGATAGGGTATAGTCTCAGCAATGCCATCAGCAGTCACTAGGGCTGAGAGTGCAATCATTCCCCTGATTCTAATTCCTGGAGTTCAGAACCAGATAAATACTGGTATGTGTCTCCTGGGGCAGAGTAGGGATGTGAGGTATGAGGACAAGGGGATTCCTACAAAGAGGCCAGGGGGTGGATGAAGCACCCATGCAATTGGAGTTTGCCCAAAGTAAAGAGGGGTGCTGAGTATTTGCCCCTTCCCTGCCTAAAACTTGAGCAGTGTCAGTCCCCTACCAGGCATTTCTCCCCACATTAGATTAGATTACAGTGTGGAAACATGCCCTTCGGGCCCAACAAGTCCACACTGACCCGCCGAAGCGTAACCCACCCATACATTTACCCCTTACCTAACACTACGGGCAATTTAGCATGGCCAATTCACCTGACTTGCACATTTTTGGACTGTGGGAGGAAACTGGAGCACCCGGAGGAAACCCACGCAGACACGGGGAGAATGTGCAAACTCCACACAGTTTGTCGCCTGAGGCGGGAATTGAACCCGGGTCGCTGGCGCTGTGAGGCAGCAGTGTTAACCACCGTGCCACCCCAATCTGGTGGGATCGGCTGGGGAAGGCTGGATGAGTTGCTCTAGGCTTGGCGGGGGTGGGGTGGGGAAACAAAGTGAAGGCCAATGGGGAATCACAATAGATGAGGATGGCTAAGTATTGTTGAAGTACTCTAAAAGTAATGTGAGTTTTGTGCTTCATTTGTGTACATAGTTGTGTGAATGAACATGAAAATTCTAATAGAAAAGTAAAGATTAATTGTTCGCTAGATCATTACCACATTTAACTATGGAGAAGAAACACTGTTGTTGTCACTTCAGTTTCTGACTTTCCCACAAATATTGTTACTTAAGGACAAAAATTAGGTGTTAATACATGACATAATCTCTCACATGGAGAAAAATATATTTCCCTATGAGTTCTGTGACAGAGTATACAATTGCCTAACATTATGTAGTTTAAAAGGTGCTGATGGTGTCAATAAGGTGAAGAGTAATTACTTTGCTGTGGTTTAACACATCTGAAGGATGGTGTGACTGGTTATCACAATACATTCTGGAACAATTACTGCAAAAATGTGTGTCTTCCCTTGTTGTAGGTATGACTTGGACCAAGATAGAATATTTCCCCTCACTCCTGTTGACTCCAGTTTTGCTACTGGCTCAAAGGTAGAAGACAGGGGTAGTGGTGGTGGTGGAGGGTTGTTTTTCAGACTGGAGGCCTGTGACCAGTGGAGTGCCACAAGGATCGGTGCTGGGCTCTCTACTTTTTGTCATTTACATAAATGATTTGGATGCAAGCATAAGAGGTACAGTTAGTATGGTTGCAGATGACACCAAAATTGGAAGTATAGTGGACAGCGAGGAGGGTTACCTCAGATTACAACAGGATCTGGACCAGATGGGCCAATGGGCTGAGAAGTGGCAGATGGAATTTAATTCAGATAAATGCGAGGTGCTGCATTTTGGGAAAGCAAATCTTAGCAGGACTTAATGGTATTGTCCTAGGGAGTATTGCTAAACAAAGAGACCTTGGAGTGCAGGTTCATAGCTCCTTGAAAATGCAGTCACAGGTAGATAGGATAGTGAAGAAGGCATTTGGTATGCTTTCCTTTATTGGTCAGAGTATTGAGTACAGGAGTTGAGAGGTCATGTTGCAGCTATACAGGACATTGGTTAGGCCACTGTTGGAATATTGCGTGCAATTCTGGTCTCTTTCCTATCAGAAAGATGTTGTGAAACTTGAAAGAGTTCAGAAAAGATTTACAAGGATGTTGCCAGGGTTGGAGGATTTGAGCTATAGAGAGAGGCTGAACAGGCTGGGGCTGTTTTCCCTGGAGCGCGGAGGCTGAGGGGTGACCTTATAGAGGTTTACAAAATTATGAGGGGCATGAGTACGATAAATAGTCAAAGTCTTTTCCCTGGGGACGGGGAGTCCAGAACTAGAGAACTATGGAATGAGCTGCCAGAGGATGTGATGCAGGCTGGTACAATTGCAACATTTAGAGGCATTTGGATGGGTATATGAATAGGAAGGGTTTGGAGGGATATGAGCCGGGTGCTGGCAGGTGGGACTAGATTGGGTTGGTATATCTGGTCGGCATGGATGGGTTGGACCGAAGGGTCTGTTTCCATGCTGTACATCTCTATGACTCTATGACATCCTTGTACACTCAGAGCTAGGCAGTGAAGATTAGAATACTGGAACCTAATCTTTACAAGTTATTATTTATGGAAGCTGACATTACATGTAATGCACATATAAACAAAATCCTCTTTCAATTTGTTCTGATAATAGTTATATATAATCATCAATTAATGTCCATCACCTGAATACAAATAACAATCCTGAGACTGTGAAAACAACTGTCTAAATGTAAGTTCTTCCAGCAATTGCAAAGTAATGCTTTTGCAATTTCAAGGCTGGAATAATTCCTTCTTGTTGTGAGGTCAGTCCTAAACAAGAACATGTAATCGGTGAACAACTTTGGCAGCGTTTAGGATGAATGGAATATGTACTATATGTTCAATGGCAGGAATGTATTACACATAGTACAAATAGCTGAATATGCAACTAACCTTGGACTTATCTTATATGCAACATGGTTGTAGTCACTCATGTAACACAATCCATGAGCATAATTCATCATTCAAATCCTCTATAAAATTACAAAAGCATTCTTAAATTTAATCAGAACAAAATGTTATTTCCTGAGGAAGGACTCTGTTTCCATGACAATGATGGATATATTTCTCATTATTTTGGATCCCCCATCTTCAAGGGTATTGGAGTCCTGTTGCTTAATTCCAATAAAGAGATGGTTATCACATTGGGTTAGAGTTTTGTGACCTCATGGACAATAATATGGAGGGAAGAGTGTGATGCTGGAACAGCTCCCCAATGCCTTTACCCCTCCAGGAATGGAATCAAGTAGGCTGACTGCTCCATGGAGGTGATCAACCAATTAATCCAGGACAATCACCATTTACAGAAATATTAATTGTTGCAAATTCTATCAGGTTGACATAGGTGGATATATGTGGAATAAGGGTGTATGAGGGGCAAGGGCTGGAAGAATGTTTTTTTTGTTTTCTTAGTTCTTCCTGGCTGGCCTGGCAAACCTTCCAATCCAGCCACATCCTGGATGAAAAATAGATAGTGGGGGCAGGCACTTTTGACAGTCACATTTACAGAACTCTCCTGCCTCTGCACTTAATCAAGTAATGAAATTCAAGACACACAATAGATGCACTTGCACTTTTTCAGAACTGAGGCTGGATGATTTCTTCAATTATTTCCTGTTTTGACTTCAGATTTCTAGCAGCCACAGTACTTTGACCTTATATGATAAACCAGTTCAGATTCTTAAGAAATGAGGCTACTGATCTGCAAACTTTAACGGATTTATCCCCTATTGATAAGGAAAGATTTTTGTGTTTTCTTGGAAGCAAGGATTACTCAAATGATTTATGCAGAAAGACAAATGTTAACTGTATTATCTTTCCCAGTGATCAGAGGAATCATGCTTCATGGACTTGAAACTGCTGTCTGCCATCTATAGTGCAGATTTATGGTCTCCGATGAATCTACAAATTTGCATGATGCCTCATCAACCCTCCGTTTGAGGCATTTCGTAGGAAAGGAACAAATTTTAAAAGCTTTATCATCGGAAATAATTGTTTCTTTTGCATCTCAGGAAGGTTTCTCTTAGACTTCCAATGTGAAGTAGAAAAGATTACCTCAGTGGTAACAAGGTTTAATAGTTTAAAATTTCATATCCCTTCCAACTGTATTTTATTTGAAGTCACAAATAAGTTAGAAACTTGAACTTAGTTCCAACAGAGCACATTTGGCATGTCAGCTGATTGTTGATTTCTAGTTGGAAATAATTCTTACTGTTGCTGCAGACAGAAAATCAAGCCCTTTGTTTAAAATTGAGCAGAAGTAAGGCAACACTAATGGCCTTTAGAATTGCATCTCTACTTGCTTAATTTAAAAAGAGTAGACACCACCCAGGTGCTGGATCCCATCCTTTTTCTTATCCCAAATTGCCCTGGAGAAGATGGAAATGTATGGTATCCTTTTTATTATGTGTATCAAAACCTTCTACAAATCATTTTATATGATATTTGTTACTTTTTCAAGAACACTGGAAAGTTTAATTCTCCACCCTTTTTGTTGTCAGTCTGTTTCTCTCCTTTTCTAGGAGAATTTCAGCTCCCTCACTCTCTTCTAAAGTTATTGATCCTGGTATCCAAATTTTCCAAAACATTAACCCATGTGAGCCTAAACAGTGAGTGTCACAATGCTGTTCGACAGCATGAGGCATCACAATTGAGCTCAGCTTAATCTTATCTTCACCCAAAGGCTGTGTTACATCCTCTGACATGATTATTTAATGGAGATAGGACTAGGTGCCATGGCCAAATTTCCCTTTTTCCAAACTCAAGCACCAAAGCCAACTGTCATTGGCCAGTTTCTACCCAAGATCAGTTCATTTGGTTTAGTTCAGGGATGAAGTAAGGATATTGTGGTCTGTGCTGATGAATAACTTTTTAAATCGACCTTTTCAGAGATATTATTCCACACCTCTGTAGCAGGTGGGACTTGAACCTGGGCTTCCTGGCTCAGAAATAGGGACACTGCCACTGTGCCACACTTGCCTTGTCTTTTAGTGCGAATATAAATCCAGGAAGATTGTCAGCAGTCATTAGTCATTGGTCATTTTGCGGACAATAGTATGTCAATCTCACACCTAAACCAATAATATCTGTATATGGGCAAACACACTGGGTGTGCTTCAACCAAATGGCCATGTACCAAAGCTGAAGCAGAGCAGTCTTCATTCAAACCAAGAATGACAGCCTTCAGTTGGGGGGGGGGGGTCCAGCAGAGTCAGCCAAGGGTAGCCTCTGATAGCAGTCTAGGAGCTTTGATATGATCATATAGCCACTTGGCGACGTCAGAGTCAAGATAGTCTCCTCATAGGAAGTGAGCAGCCAGATGTTGGCACCCACTACTCACCTTGGCTTTCTGCCTTATTATAGTCTGTTTGCTCCTGGAACAAGATAAATAGTTGGAATGCTTACTTACTTACAGTGTGGAAACCGGGCCTTCGACCCAACAAGTCCACACCGACCCGCCAAAGTGCACCCACCCAGACCCATTCTCCTACACCTAACAATACAGGCAACTTAGCATGGCCAATTCACCTGACCTGCACATCTTTTGTACTGTGAGAGGAAACTGGAGCACCCGGAGGAAACCCACGCAGACACGGGGAGAATGTGCAAACTCCACACAGTCAGTCACCTGAGGCGGGAATTGAACCCGGGTCTCTGGCGCTGTGAGGCAGCAGTGCTAACCACTGTGCCAATGTGCCGCCCACACGGCATGAGTGAAAGGAAAGTGGGTGACATAGCTGCCAGTGCTGGTGAAACCCGAGGAAATGTGAGCTGAGGTGGCCCAATTGAGTGAGAGGCAGGGCAAAGGTCATGCAGGGTTAGTAGTGTGGAGAACTCAATGCATAAGCACACATAAGGAAAGATGTTGCGTGTAATAGTGAGAGTGAGAGAGCATGACCCTTGGTGGGAGGTGTCTGCACCATCCATCCACCAGAACCCTTTGGTCTCTGACCACAGATCAGGGGGCCAATCTCCTTTATCTAACTTAGCCAAGGCAGATGTCACAAACAGTGAAAGGCAGCTTCAGACTGAGTGCTTGACTGGGTGCACAACCACCTTTTAAATGTAGAACTGGTGCCATGGTTGATGGGATATCCCAGCAATGATGGGTATTTCTGGCTCCAGCGTGTGGGAGAATTGAGCTGACATCAGGTGAGAGAAATGGTAATTCATTGATGAGGTCTATTTGGGATGATAGCACAAGAAAACCCACGAACGTTATTGGAGCTGCACCTATCCATGCAAGTGCAAAGTATTCCATCACACTCCTGACTTGTGTCTTGTAGATGGTAGATAGGCTTTAGGGAATCAGGCCTGGAATTTCACTTGAAAAAAATTACACAAAAGGTAAGTGGGAAATTTTTAGTTTGATCTGGTACAGAAATAGGAATTCAGATTCAGACGGGAAGATACTGGCGAATGTATTAAAAGGTACAAAACTTTGAACATATTTGATGTTCAGAGACACTTGGGTATATGCATATTGGATCAAAGGAAATAAGCAAGTAGGCACAAGAGTTAGGAAAGCAAATGGCATATTGGTCTTTGGGTCAAAGGGAAGTCTTGCTACAAATGTAGGTCTTTTGTGTTTACATCTGCAGTGCTATAGGATTAGTCTTCTTACATCTATCTATGACCTAAGGAAGGGTATTTGCCTTGGATGCAGTGGTCCCAATTTTCAGTCTCAGGTTACATGCACAGAATCAGGAGAAAACCCTGCTCCATTAATCCAGCCTTTAAAAATGGCAGCCGTATTTCTGATTTTCGGTTTGTAGGGATGGGCAAACTGGGAGGAAATTAGAAGCTGCCTAGTTCCCAAGGAAGGTTGGAGGAAAGCCTGCCTTGGGGTTCCAGTACAATTAAAAGTTTAAAAAGAAAGATTAAATCATAAAACATTCCTCTTGCTCCAACCCCCTCAATCTTCATGCCCCAAAGCCTATCCATGACCTGTACCCATCTGTCAGGTCCCCTCGTATCTCATGCCAAATTACGTTCATCTCCCTATCCCATGGCCTCCTTTGCTCACCAACGCTCATGTACCCATCTCTCACATCCCTGTTAGCCACGTGCTAATCTCTCACAGCTTCTCATGTCATATGCTGCATGTCACTTTATGGTCCCTATGTCAATTGACTGCCAAATTATATCTTTTGCACTAACCTCTCCATGTCTATTCAACAATTATTCAGCACAGACATGATTCTGGAGGTATTTTGACATAAATTAAACTGATTAGTCTATTGATAATCTACTACAAGCTTTATCAATCCCAAAGGGTACCTCCTCATTCCTGTGTTCCAAGGCACTGACAGCAATGCAAAAAATGTGGTGAAGATCAGTGACTACATGTTCACACCAAACCATCAGCCTCCCACAATACTCGACAGCAGCATTTAATTGTGCTGAAGGCATAAACTCATTACATATGACTTCACCAACATACACTATCCAATGACACAAGTTTCAGATACACCATCTACTGCCTACTCAGATTCCAACTATTCAGCAATAGTGCCACTCAACCACTGATATTTTGCCCTCTCCCATATAGAGAAGAGAAAAGGTGCCCAGAACAGGACAAAACAAGAGATGACTGAAGAGGCGGAAATCATATTTATATCCAGTCACCCCAATGGAAAATATTGTTTTCTGCATCACTGGCATAGCAGCCACAGAACTTATGGCATCCACATCACAAACCATTGAGGATGATAATGAACTTCAGTTGTCTTAATTTCATATTCATCCACAATCTGGAATTTGCTGTAAAATGAAATCTGCATGGACCTCTTACTTTTGTACCCCCTACCTTTCTCGCTCTGACTTTTATGCTTTCAGATATCCAAGGTCTGCAGTATGGCCAACATCAACACAGTCAGGAGGAGGAAAGAGAGCAGGGAGAATTCTACACCACTAATGAGGAAACACCATTACTTAGATTGGATCTGAACAGACGTACATGCAATATGCGGGCTAGCATTGAAGCAGGCTTTAATTCAGCCATGATGTTAACATTCTGCTTCCAGGTGATAGACCAGTGATCGAGGATGGACATGGTGACAACTGGATGGATTTCTAACTAAAGGGACTAGAGCAAGTCTCAGAGTGACTGAACTGTGCATTCAATCCTGAGAATTCAGCAATCACTGAAATGGAAAGGATACTTGGTAAGGCTGTCCCAAGGCTTCTGACTTCCCAGGAGATCCTGCCAAGGATTGTGAGGAATTGAAGTACTGTTTCCTGCAGACAAGAAGGAGGTATCAGCTTCTCAAGCCAAGCTGGCGTGGATGCAAGTGACTCAGAAAGTGATCACCAGGTGTACAGTTTCTCGAACCTGGACACAGTGTTCCAAGAAATTCAATGACTTCACGGGCATGCAAGGTGAGTGCATCCTGCTTTCAGGTGCTAACATCGCACACTCTCCTTGTCCAGGCATTGTCCTGCACAGCACTCCTCAGACCAACATAACTTGCCGCTCCACTTCTTTCTCTACTCAAATCAAAAATGAGCAGCAAGCAGTCACACTCACCTTCATCTGAATGACAACTCACACCCACTCCTCAGATTCATCTTCCACAATTTGGTGTCATTCCATTGCTGAAACCCATTGTTTTCTTCCTTTTGCTTGCTTTCTTTTCAGGAGAAGATAGCACACAACTCCAAGGAGAGGCTGGGAACAAGGATGGTCAACAGCAGTAACGCCATTGATGACAATTGGCAATGAATTCCACAGCATCACAGTGAAGCAGGTCACGCTGCAGGAGGCTGGGAATACTTACAATGATCTGCCTTGAAAGCCTGAGCCTCATGAAGCATATTGAGAAAGGTGATCCTCTAGATGTAGGTCATATACTGAGTGTATCACACTGTTCCAGCAGGATCTCTGTTTGCCCCTCTGTGTTGTGGAGAGGCGTGTGGCTGAGAGAAGGCATCTGCTGCAGCTGTTAATATTGCTCCTGTTATTGGTGGTACTAATCCTCTTATGCTTCATCAGGAATGGAAAATAGAGCTGAAATAGTATTTCTTACTCAAATGAAGGCTGGCAACGGAGAAAGTGAAAACACATAATCCCTACAGTGTGGAAACAGGCCTTTCAGCCCAACAAGTCCACACCGATCCTCTGAAGAGTATCCCACTCAAACCCATTCCCCATATTTACCCCTCACCTACACATCCCTGAACTCTATTGGCAATTTAGCACAGCCAATTCACCAAACCTGAACATCTTTGGATTGTAGGAGGAAACTGGAGCACCTGGAGGAAACCCGCACAGACACGGGGAAAATGTTCAAACTCCACACAAACAGTCACCTGAGGCTGGAATTGAACCTGGGTCCCCGGTGCTGTGAGGCAGCTATGCTAACCACTGAGCCACCATGCTGCCACGGGAAGTAACATCCATGGTAGGTGAAATGGGTTCCAAAAATTTAGAAATACCCTGTGAAGCAGTGAAATCTTCCTCTTGAACAAATACTATGACTACAAGCTTCTTCCATTGGCATTTTAGCAAAGGTTTTCCAAACACATTATTTTATTACAGATCCTCCAGTGTCCTCTCATCTGGTTGACCCGAGTGAGTTCCATGTAGTTTTTGATGGCTGCTGTACAGGTTAAAATTCACAAATAATTATCTATTTAAATATTAAGATTACTTAGCTCCATGAGTGTTTTCTGCTTACCTGTAAAACTGTCCACAGGAACTTGGCTGCCTCTTCCTAGTTGCATGAAGGTCTAAGTGGGAAATGAATGGGTCTATGAAGGTAGAGATTTTTGAAGTGATCATTAGCTGCATCATATTTCAGTGTCTGTTTACATCAAGTCAACATGACTGAGTGTGTGTCAGCCACATGGCAGTCTGATATTTAATTCCCTCACTAGATAGCTGGTAGGCCTCAATCTCCCCAACTCTGACAGCCACACATACAGAAAATCCACTGATCACCAGCAACTCTGATGAGAACATTCACTGACCTGACCGAAGCTTTTGAGTCAGTAAATTGAAAGACTCTGGATTGTCTCTAGAGATCTGAATATATTAGGAAGTTAATCGGAATCCTGCAACTGCTTTATGATGATATTACAACAATTGTCTTGAGTGGGAGATCTGAAAAAGACACCTTCAAAATCTGGACTAGCATCAAACAAGGCCATGTGATTGTAAATAGTATGGGGGCAATCTACCTGACAGTGTTAGTCACCTCGTCAAAGATCAACTTGCCCACTTGAGCTCTAAATAACACTTAAATAGAAATATCAATCACCGTGGTGCCAACACTAAATTAACCACCAAAAGACACACATGGCCTGCAGTATGTGAATGACTACACTACACTAGATTGTTAAGCCATTCTTGATCTCTGTTTTTTCATATAAAAAAACTTGGTTTGTCCTTAAGTGTTGCCATAAATAAAACTAAGATATTAACCCAGACCTGGTCAGTTAATTATTCCTTCCCTCACATACATTGGAAATATGTTGAGCACTTCCCATACCTTGGCAGCCACCTCTCTCAAAAAGGCTACTGCTGAGGAGATTCATCATTGGATTAGCTGCACCAGCTCAGCCATCTAAAAGTGTTTAACAACAAAGGCCTCCACAAATCAACAAAATCTAAGCATACAGAGTATTTATCTTCATCAAATACTTGTAATGAAGGGGGACCCGAACTCCATATCAGTGACAAGACGTGTGCTGGAGAAATTTCACCAATAATGCCTCAGCTGAATTTTCCAGATTCAGTTGGGAGCACCATTGAACAAATGTCAGTGTTCCTCTAGCAGTCAGCTCTGCAAGCATTCAGGCAAAACTCTTGCAAAATTAACAGTGATGGACTGGACAGTACATCCAGATGGCTGAAATGCATTTCCCCACCAGGTTCTGTTTTCTCAATTCTCAAACGGTCCGTACCAAGGAACTACAAAGAAAATTCAATAAAGAAACTCTGAAGCTTTTTTTGAAGCATGGCAGAATTGATGTTAATACCTGGCAGTATTGAATAACAATCATTCAAAAGAGCAACAATTTGTTCATCAAACTGTATCATGCTTTGAATCAAGTGTTTTTGATGAGGTAAAGCAGTAGCAGGAAAGCAAAGTAAAATAAATCCTGCACTTTGGATCCCACTACCTCATGGAACAATCTATCTGATGTGCCCAAAAATCTATGGGTCAAGCATCAGTCTGTTTAATCATGAGGGCTCATGGCAGAAACTTGCAACCCTGAGTAAATGTCATCCTCAAATCACGAAACAGCCACAAGATCATATGACTGCCTGGTATTTAATTCTGTCACAGGTAAATGGAAGGCCACCATCTCCCCATTTCTGATGGCAAGGCATGCTGGACCCCCATTGTTCTCCAGCAGTTCCTCCTCTGCACAGGTTATTTGAGCAAAGGCTGCAGCATTACCCCCCCCCCAATTCTCCACCTCTTCATGGTGTACTCTGCTTTCTGCCCCTGCAAAGCAGGAATGAAGGAAACTATAAATGAGAATAATGGAATATATTCATCCAATTAGTGACAGCATTTATTATGGGTGACTACAAGAGTGAGGAATGATATTACATAATAATGAGTGAGTGTCAATGATAGATGGACAGTGAGGAAGTGCATAAACAGAAGGATAAGTAGATCTGCAAGACAGACTTGTGCAAAGAATGAAGAATATAGAAAAAGGATTAGGCCATTCAGCCCATAAAACTAGTTCCTCCATTCAATGAGATCATGGCTGATCTGTGGCCTAACTCCATGTACCTGCCTTTGGTTGATATCCCTTAATGTTCTTGTGTAACAAAATTTTATCTATCTCAGATTTAAAATTAACTGCCATTTGTGCTAGATCTCCAAATATCTACCACCCTTTGTGTGTAGACGTGCTTCCTAACATTTCTTCTGAATGGTCTGTCCCTAATTTTTGGACTATGCCCTTTATCTGCTTACCTACTTTGTCATTATCCAGTATGTCCATTGCTATTAATGTTGTGAAGACTTTAGTCAGATCACCCCTTATCTGTCTAAATTCTAGAGAAACCAGGCCGCATATGGGTAATCTCTCCTCATAATTCCTTAAATCCAGGTATCATTTTTGTGAACCTATACTGTATACCCTCCAAGACCAACATAACCTTCCCAAGTTGTGGTGCCCAGATCTGCTCACAATACTGCCAATGGGATCTAATCAGGGTTTTGTATAGATGTAGAATAACTTCTGCATTCTTATACTCCAGTGTACAAGATATAACTTCTGAGAGCACTGGAATAGACTTGTAATGCAGAGTGAGAGGGTAAGGGTGACAGGCACATCAGGATGCAGGGCAATGTGCTATTGCTCCCAATTTTTCTGACTACTCAACACATTGACTGGCTTCTTGCACTAGATAGCTACTGCTCCTGACCAGATCAGCAAATGCCTACTTGGCTTTCTTTGTCTCAGCTGCAAGTTACTTCCTTCTGTCACTAATGAAATATATTTCGGTCTAGGTGCTTAACAACTCCTGGCAGTATGTCTGAAGATATATTACTGAAGTGAAACTTAGTTTCCACTCGTATCAACTCCATAGCAAAAGGTCTATGGCTTTCCATGACAACTCAAAACCGCTTCAATTTACATGGGACGAAAATTTCACCATGCTTATCACCATGACACTCACTGAGACTAATTGAATGAAAACCTTGCAATAATATAATGCATTGGGAGAGTTAAAAGACGTTTGACAGGAGTGCTGCATCTAGTTCAGGTTCCCAGGCACCAAACCCCAACTTCCCATATTCTCAGTTCTGCCCTCCCTCTGCCCCAGTGTATTTTCTTAGTAAATTCCAGCCTTTTGTATCTGTTATTTCTCTATATATACTATATAGAAAAAGTACAGTGCAAAGTCTTTTGCTAGAGTAAGATAATGTTTTAGTATTAAAGTTCAAATCACTAATTATACAAATTACAGCTAGTCCCCTTAGATGAAGGGTCAATAACAAGAGGTTAGACTTTTAAGGTGAAAGGCAAGGGTTTTACAAGGGATTGAGGAAAATTGCTTTTGTTCCAAGGTTAGTGAGGTCTTGAATGCACTACATGGGAGCCTAGTTAGAGGCAGGTAACCTCAACCTTTAAAAAGTACTTGGGTGAACACTTGAAGTGTCATAACATTCAAGGCAATGTACCAAGTGTAGATTTATCATAGTTTTCGTGATACAGACTTGATGGACCGAAGGGTCTCCTCTGTACTTTATGACATAATGATACTTCTCAAACTTCTTTCTGATATGACCCCATTTTGATGTTTCCCACTTCGTGTGACTCAGGATTGACAATCTGAGGGGAGAATTGTGGTGGGAGAGAGTTGGGATGAAGCTTCAGTTGTTGAGTTGGGGAGAAAAGAATTAAATGGGCCCTATTTCACGCTCCCATTCACTTCCTCACTCCTCCACCTTCCTTCCTTCATCTCCATCTCCCCTTTAGTCAGCTCCCTATATTCCCCCTCCTTTACCTGTTCATCCCCTCCTTCACCACCCATTCACCCTCTTTCATCCTCCCCCCACAATCTCCCTCCTTAACCCTTTCCATTTCCAATTCCAACTCATTCACCTCCCATCTTCCCCCTCCTTCACCAATCCCCGATCTCTGTTAAAGGAGGAATTGATGAAAAGATAGGGTTTTTCCAAAAATAACCCCAACCTATCAATAGGCTTTGTTGCAGCAGCAGTAGTGCAGTTTCTCACAACATTCCATTAGACCATGCCATCAACAAAAGAAGCAAAGATTTAAAGGGGTGTCAAAGGGGTCATGGACCATAATTTGGAAAACTCTATGCAATATTGTCTTCACTTTGAATCCTGGAAAATACAGGAGCTTGGCATGTGCAAAGATCCATCCACAGATTTATGGTGCAGCACTTTTCATCAATATCATTTGAGTTGGGAACTGGTAGAATAAATTACTCATCCAATTTCCATCTCCACTGGTTACAAACCCATTCCATTGGTTTCCGTTGATCAGACAAACAAGGGCGGGAGTTGCAAAGAGACAGAAAATACTCCAGATGCTGGAATTCAAAGTAGACAGGCAGGAGTCTGGAAGAACTCAGCAAGCCAAGCAGCATCAGGAGGTGGAGATGTAACATTTCAGGTGTAACCCTTCTTCAGGACTGAGGGTGGATATAGGGAGAACTGCAGATAAAGGGGGAGGTGAGGCCAGGGTGGTGAAGTGGGGATAGGTGAAGACAAGCAGAGGGTATGGCCTGGTTGGTCAATGGGAGGAATGAATCTGGTGGGTGGCTGGTAGGAGTAAAGGGAGGAGAGGATTATTTGAAATTGGAGAACTCAATGTTGAGTCCTCCGGGCTATAGGCTGCTCAGATGGAGGATGAGGTATTATTCCTCCAATTTGTGGGGTTTGGTTCTAGTAGCAATGGAGAAGGCCAAGGATGGTCATGTCGGAAAGGGAGTGGGAAGGGGAATTAAAATGGACAGTGACTGGGAGGTCTGGTCGGCCCCTACAGGCCCGGCTGAGATGCTCGGTGAACCAAGTTGCAAAGAGCCAGAAACAGCTGTATGTTTCTTCCCTGGCCACACACCATTTTTTTCTGAACCATTCCTTCAATATTATTAGATCAAATCCTGAAATCACCTTCCTAACAGCAATGAAGGTGTATATATATATATATATATATATATATGGATTCAGCAGTTCAAGGCAGCTCCTTCTCAAGATAGTGTTTAGTGACAAGTATTGACAGCATAAAAGAATATGAAAGGAATGAATTTGGGGTGGCACAGAGGCTCATAGGTGCCTCATAGTGTCAGAGGTTTGATTCCAGCCTTGGGTGACTGTCTGTATGGAGTTTGCATGTTCTCCCAGTGTCTACAGTGGCTTTCTGCCAGATGCTTCAGTTTCCTCCCACAGGACAAAGATGTGCAGCTTAGGCGGATTAGCCATGGTAAATTGCCCTGTGGTGTCCAGAAATGTGCATGCTATGTGGGTTAGGCATGGTAAATATCAAGTTTATATGATTTGGTGGTTTCTGTATTTGTGGGTGATTTTCTCCATCAATGTATTGGTGAAATCTCAGAAATAAACTACTCAAAAATCAAAATGGTTTTCTTTTATCCATTACACAATACATACTCTATCCATGGGAATGCATTGTGCTTGTCATAGACTGTGCACTTTAGGTGCATATTAGCATAAAACTTCAAAACAGTTAACTATTCTACATTAAATGTTCATTAGAAAAGGCTTGATTTAATTCCATCAAATTTTTCTGCATGTGAATATTTTATTAAGTTAAATTATTTAACAATTCCAATTGTTAACTATTAATTTTTATGTTTTACCTATTTTCGCACCTCAACTTGGATATATGGTACAAATTTAATGTAACATATACACACTCACTTAGCTCAACCCAATGACAATGGTACTAACAGTTATTTAAATTGCATGCATCATAGAATATGTGATAAAAACTTAGGAAAATCCCAAAGTTGTAGTCCACTTAATGTCCGCCAGTATACTGCGGACATTCCATTATAGGTTGGAATATTTCTAGGAGAAAGTGAGGACTGCAGATGCTGGAGATCAGTTGAAAAATGTGGCGCTAGAGAAGCACAGGTCAGGCAGCATTCGAGGAGCAGAATAGTTGATGTTTCAGGCATAAGCTCTTCATTACTGGAATATTTCTAGTCTTTTTCATCAATTTAGGAGAATCATGTGAGATGGCCAGTGAGGATTTTCCAGACATTGAGAGAAAAAAGAAATCTCATTTCCAGGTGTTGAACAGTGAGGTGAGATATTGCTGGTGAGTGATGACCCAAAGACTCAAAACTACCTGGACTGCACCTCCTCCCACCCAATATCCTTCAAGAACTCTATCCCGTTCTCCCAATTTCTCTGTCGCACCTGCTTGAACGAGGAGACATTCCACGCCAAGCATCCCAGATGTTTACCTATTTTGAACAACATGCCTTCCCCGCCATCTAGATAGCTCTCCATTTCATTACCTTCATTCCCCATTCCACTGTTCTAAACCCTCCCCACTCCAAATGCAATAAAGACAGAGTCCCCTTGTCCTCACCTACCACCTCACCAGTTTCAGCATCCTATGTGTCATTCTTAAATACTGCTGTCAACTCCAACTAGACTCACCGCCAAGGACATCTTCCACTTCCCAACCCTCTCTGCCTTTCAAAAGGACCATTCCCTTCGCCAATCCTTGGTTTGCGCCACTCTCCTCACTAACCCCCCCTGAACCCCTGATACCTTCCCCTGCAACTGGGAAATATGCAAAACCTGCTGGCACAGCAACCCCCTCACCATCATCCAGGGCCCCAAACTGTCCTTCCAGGTGAGACAGAGGTTCACCTCCTCTCTTCCAACCTAGTTTACTGCATCAGTTACTCCCAATGTGGTCTTCTCTGCATTGGACAGACCAAACATAAACTAAGGGAATGTTTCGTGGAGCATCTCAGCCGGGCCCGCAGGGGCTGACCGGACCTCCCAGTCACCACACAGTTTAATTACCCTTTCCCACGTGATCATCCTTGGCCGCCTGCATTCCACCATGAATTAAACAGAAAATTGGAGGAACAACAACTCATCTTCCATCTGGAAAGCCTACAGCCCGGAGGACTCAAAACTGACTTCTCCAATTTAAAATAACGTCCCTTCCCATCCCCTGACTCCCTTCCCAGCCCTGCTCCCTCCCTTCTATTCCTCTCATTGACCATTCCTTCCAGCTACCAACCAAATTCATCCCTCCCATCGACCAACCAGGTTGTACTCTCTACCAGTCTCCACCTATCCCCACCTCCCTTATCTGAAGCTCCCCTTATACCCACGCTCCCGTGCCCCCGCACCCCCAGTTCTGAAGAAGGCTTACACCCAAAATGTTGTCTTCTGCACTTTCTAATGCTTCCTGGCTTGCTGTGTTCTCCCAGTCTCCTGCCTGTCTACCTTGGATTCCAGCATCTACATTTTTCTGTCTCTAGTGAGTGAGGACAGACCTATTTTCCATCCTTGTTACTGTGTCCATTCTCCTCACTGACATGCAGTTTCAACCCCTCTTCCAGTAGCCTAGAAACTAGGCTATGACAATTCCAAAGTGAAAGGTCAGTGGTAAACTAGTGACTCCAGCTCACCACCCATCTCAGGCATGCTCCATGGGCAGCAATTGCATGCACCACCTATACAGTAGAATATCCAGATCCTCATCAGCAAAGCAGCATGCCAATTTCCTTCTGCCCAAAATGTTTGGATCAATTGACAAATGTGCAGGGCAGCTGTGAACTGCCAGTGCTTGACCAGGTACATAACTGGGCTTTAAAGATGCAAGGAATCACAGAAAGTCCCAGTTAGTGGCCAATAAATCCACTAGATGCAAGGGTTATGAGGTTTGTGGATCAGTGGGTGAAGTTGGAGAGCTGATTCCTGGAAGTATTCTTGTTAACGTCATAGAAACATTGGAATCTGGGGCTCAGGGTTTGGACAACAGTGATTTGTGGTCAGGCTGTAATCCAAGGAAGACTGAGAGCATATGGGGAAATTGTGGGAATTGTCAGTGATGGGGAAATCTGAAAGCGTTGTCGGAATGGGCATGCCTTTACTGTAGTGCCTAAAGCTGTGGGTTCTTACAGCACTGTTGGACTGGATTTAGGATCTGTAGCAATAAATCATGTTAGGTTAAACAGCAAGTTAGTGGAAGCACATATTTGAGCATATTCTCACACTGGTGGGGTGTCCATGCATAATCATAGATTATACTCCCACAAATGCCCAATGGAGCAGAAACAAACCTGTTAGTGAGAGCTATCATTGAGCATTAAAAAGCCTGTGCCTACATCAGGAATATAGCAGTTACAATTTGATAAGGGACATATAAAGGCTGTGACTGCAATTTTAGAAAATTTTGATGTAGACGTGGCCCGTACCTGCTTATACCAAAATGGCCCATGCCTGCTTATACAAAATGGCTAACAAGGGTTAGATAGAATGAAACAGCATGTTTCAACATTAAGACATAAAATGGCTGACGAAGAGCTATTCTGAGACCAGTGAAGGGACCTTGCGAGCAACCATCCAAGACAGTTTTGGTAACATGATGCCGACAGACAGACAAGTGATTGATCCCAGCCTCATTAATGAAAAGATGATAGTCCCAGATATGAATAACACCAGATATGAGTCTCAGCCCACGAACCAGCCAGATTGCCTCTGTTAGCTGTTGTCTTTGCAGCTGCTTAAGTTATTCTGTAGTAAATAGTTGTTTCTTTAAAGTTACTTGCAATATTAAGAAATAGGTTCTAGTTAAATGTTCTTCAGATAATTATAGAAGTAGTTTTCAACATAAAGGATAAGTACACATAACCAAAGTAAAATACAAGCATTAGGGGAAAGACATTTAAACATAGATGTGGAAGTTAATTAGCCTCAGGAAATACTTTCTCTCTAAAAAAATACCCAGTATGAAATAGATTAGTTGCACCTTATTAATTACAAGGTGCTAACAGTAGAACTAGCTATATACCCCTACACTTTATATCTAACTTTATAACATACATTAATATTACAAATTGTATAGCAAGGAGTTAAAACTGTCTTTTGTATTTTTACATATACTTAGGGCAGTGGGAAATACAATATATAATAGAATTTAAGATGTCCCTAGAGATAAGCAAGCCTGAGACAGGAGTATTGCCAGTAACTCTGGAATGCAAATGAATAAGATGCATAGCAAGACCCCAAGGCCTAGTGATTATAGTGTTTAATAAACACGATAAGATCATTGGAACCTGGCATTGTCCATAGCGATGCCCATCATTGATTAAGTGTCTTGGAATTGGGTATATGAAATAAGAGGGAAGGTCAGTAACTACACGATTTGATTATTGTAACAAAGTGTATAAAAATGCTGCTTTTTTACCATAAAATCAGAATGTATCATTAATCTCTCTTTCAATCTGAAGGAAAGATTAAGAGAAAAATTGCTTTCTCATAGAGGCTGGATTCGAGGAAGATCCTATGGCTCTCTCCCTGCATTGATCAGTTTCTGCTTGAATAAAAGTCTGCCACTTGCCCGAATCCCACCTGCCACTTGAGTCTTCATCCCCGGTCAGCGCTACGCTCCTGTTCACTACACGACTCAAAACATAATGGGTTAGAAATTCTATTAAGCTCCATTTGTTTCATTAATAAAATGGATGTCTAAATGTTCAGAATGGTGGGCAGTATGTACATGTCTCAATCATACCAGAGATGCAGCTATTGGCTATTTGGATCATACTCCATGATTGCATGCTATAAAAATTAGATTAATCATTATAACATTTAAATAGAATTTTCTTTGCAGATGCAGGATCTTTTTTTGTAAACTTGATTTGCCCCAGTGCCTGATTAGTCACAAAATAAACATACTCAACATAAAATGGCGGCAATTCATTAGAACTGCCGTGGACGGCTCTGCTTAACAGCCAAGGCATACTGGTGTTTTTTGGCAGCCCTGGCTAACTTCTATGAGAGAATTGTTAATTTAAAACTTTCAGAACACATATTTGTTCATATTTTGGAGTGGGGAGATGACAAAGGGAAAGGGAGTGAGTAAACAGCAGCAGGGAGGACACTCCCCTGCAGCACCGATCATGCCAGAGGCTGTAGCAGCAGCCTCTCCTGAACTCCAAAAGGATTTCGCGGACCCACAGGAATTGGAGACTTACCACAAAAGTTGAGGCTGCATTCGAGGAGATCCGTACCCAGATTCAACCCATCGCGTCCATGCTGCAAAAACATGAGTGGGAGCTCCAGGACTTTGGGACGCGGATGGAGGAGGTGGAGGGTCGAACCACGACCTCAGAAGCGGTGATTGAGTCCTCAACGGATGGATCCAGGCCCTGGAACAGCAAGTGCAGGCCTTGCGAGATCAGATCAACAGCCTCAAAAATCGAGGCCGGAGGATGAATCTACAGATTGACAGGCTCCCGGAGGGTGAAGAAGGTGGGCAGCCAGTCAGCTTCTTTGAACACTGGCTGCCGCAGTTCCTGGGCCTTCAAATCGAGTACGGCAGGCTCCACATTGCAAGGGCCTATCGGGTGGCGGTGCGCAGGTCCAGGCTGGTCCTAGTGCACTTCCTCACATACAGGGACAAGCAAAGAGTGATAGAAGCCTCCAGGTTACTGGGAAAAGACCCACAGGCACTGCTGCACAACGGGTCAAAAATCATGTTCTTTCAAGATTTCTCGGCAGCTGTAATCTGAAAGAGGAAGTCCTTCGATGAAGTTAAGAAGAGGCTGAGGGACCTCGGTATCCAGTATTCCATGAGGTACTCCACAGTGCTCCGTTTCAGCCACGAGGATTCGGTTTGTACATTTGACTCGACGGATAAAGCCAAGAACTTTGTGGACACTTTAAAAATAGACCAACTGATATGAAGAATATGGTTAATGTTGATCCTCTTTTCCTACTTACCCTGTGTTTTCCCTTTTCCCTTTTTTATTCCTCTCTAATAATTTTTAAAAAATATCTTGGAATATGTTGTTCCTATTAGATTTTTATAACTGGATTTTAACATGGGAAATGTTATGGGTGCTCTTTGTTGTCTTCCCCTTTTTTTTGTTCTTTTTCTCTTTTAGTCATAATTCGGGTCAATGTGGAGCCGGGGATGGGTGGAGTGCTTATCCTGACTTTGTCTTTTTCTGTTGATTTAAGGATCATCTCCTTGTTTACTTACTTATTTTTGCCTGGCACATTATTAGAGCAGATGAAAGATGAGCAAGAACACTTTGTGGTACTTAAGGTCCTAATACATGGTGAGGAATAGGGCATCTTAAATGTCTACCGTCCCTCGGCGCATCCCCACAAATTTTTGATTAGTACCTTCTCTAAGTTGAGTGCCTTTGGAATATGGCACATTATTTTAGGAGGGGATTTTAATTGCCTTTTTGGATCCGACAGTGGACAGGATGCCTAATGGGACCCCAACTATCTCTTCACAGACCAAGCAGGTGACTGACTTATTTGAGGAGTTGGGGCTGGTAGACATTTGGAGATGTCTTCACCCTACCAGCAGGGACTTCACCTTTTATTCAAACCTGCATAAATATCACATGAGGATTGATCTTTTTATGGCTCCCTTGACCCTTCTGGATCCGATTATGAGTTGTAAAATTGTGAATATATCTATTTCTGATCATGTGGCAGTATATGTGGAGGTTAAGGCCAAGAGTGAGGGGCTAGGTTCACTGCACTGGCATCTGGTTCCTTTTCTCCTCAAGGATTCCAAATTTGTGGAATACCTTTTGAGGGAGTTTCAGGAGTTTTTGACTATCAACTCAGGCACAGCTAGTTTTCCGTGTATGCTATGGGAGACTGCTAAGGCCTTTGCTAGGACTTTGCTAGGCCTTTGTTTACTATTCAGCTAGTCAAAAACGACAGAAGGGGAACAGCAGCAACTACTTGAGACGTGGCTGAAAGCCGCTGAGGCGGCACATTTTGCATGGCCTTTGATGACTAAGCTGCAGCAGATCACAGCCCTCCGGGCTGCCCTGAATTCAATACTTACACAAACCACAAAGAAAGAACTTGCTTTTGCTAGACAATGGCTGTTTGAGTATGGGGATAGGCCAGGGAAGTATTTAGCGTATCTGTTATGGAAAAAACATGTTCCCCAATCCATTACTGCAATTAGAGATAGTGCCGGGGTCCTTACATACGATGCCAAAAGGATTAATGAGGCTTTTCGGAGTTTTTACTATGAATTGTATCAGTTTGAGGGTTGCAAGGAGAGGTGGACCAAGACGGAAACCTTTTTAAGAGCCTGGACCTCCCGAGGGTAACCTTGGAACAGGCCTCTCTCCTTAATGTCCCCTTGACTGTTCAGGAAATACAGGAGGTAGATTAGGCAACTTCAGAGTGGGAAAGTGTCTGGCCCTGATGGTCTTCTGGGTGAGTTTTATAAGGAGTTTGAAGGGCCAATGCTGGAAATGTACAATCACTCCTATATGCATGAATGCCTACCACCATCTTTGAGAGAAGCTAATATTTCCCTCATTCTTAAGAAGAGGAAGGTTCCTGAGGATTGTGCTTCATACAGGCCCACCTCTCTATTAAATTCAGATTTTAAGATTCTGTCTTAAGATTTTGGCACTGAGATTGGAGAAGGTGTTGCCCTATACTGTCAAAGAGGACCAGACAGGTTTTATAAGGGGCCGTAAGTCCTCTATTAATGTTAGAAGGTTGCTGAAAATGGTCCAAGTATGTCAGCGACAATCATTTCAGGGCTTGGTGATTTCCTTAGATGCAGAGAAAGTGTTTGATCGGGTAGAATGGCTGTATTTCTTTTATGTCTTAGAGCATTTTGGTTTGGGTGGTGTCTTTGCTAGGTGGGTGGAGGTTTTATATCGCCACCCTCTGACCATGGTCATCGCCAATGGGGTGAAGTCTGGGAACTTTAGGATTGGCAGGGGTAGTCATCAAGGCTGCCCTCCCCCCCCTTACCGTTGTTGTTTACATTGGTGACAGAGCCGCTGACAGAGGCCATTCGTCATAATGTCCACATAACCAGTCCGGAAGGGAGATCGATGGTACACAAGATTACACTATATGTGGATGATGTGTTTCTGATTTTATTGGACCTGATGACCTCAGTACTCCATCTAATACAGTGTATTAATTCATTTGGGGCTATTTTAGGATATAAGATCAACTTTGCAAAGTCGGAGGCTATGCCTTTGGGAACCTTAAGGATGTGCCAGAGGTTGAAGGTGGCCCTAGGTTTCCCGTTAAGTGGTCACGGGCGTGTTTCCAATACCTAGGTACTTATATTACCCCCATGTTTGATCGATTATTTCGGACTAACTTTGTTCACCTGCTTGGCAATATTAGGCGGGATTTCCTGAGATGGGAGGCTCTTCCAATTTCATGGTTGGGCTGAATAGCCCTTATTGAGATGAATGTCCTTCATCGTTTGCTTTATCCCATGCGTATATTCCCTATAATGTTTCCCAGGTCAATGTTGCAGAAACCTATGGTTGGTTTAGTTCTTTCATTTGGCATTGTGGGTGGCCTCTCATCAAACTTATTAAATTGCCTCAAAGATGGGGAGGAGTTGATTTCCCAGACATGAGGAGGTATCAATTGAGTTCCCTGCTGTCCTTTGTGTGGACTGGGCAGGTAACAATCCAGCCTCAATACAGCTGGATACGGAGGCCTCCCAGGCAAAGTGCCCTCTTATTAACCTGTGTTCATGGATAAGATAAGGACAGTTATGGACCACTGTTGGACCCTATTGTTATTAGTACGGTCAAGGCATGGAGGGCGATGTGTCAGAGTGAGGGTTGCTTATCCAAGACTTCGCCATTCACTCTCATAGTTGGTGTGCTGAGATGCCGACGAGGGATAATGGACTCAGGGTTCAAACTATGGGCAGCAAGAGGAGTTTCCAGTTTGGGAGAGCTATTTGAGGGGGTGGTTATGATGTCTTTCATGCAATTGAGCCGCAAATACGGGCTGCCCAGCAGAGATCTTTTCCATTTTTTTCAGGTTAGTCATTTCATCCAGAAGAAGACTAAACTTCTCACTAAGCCCTATAAGTCTGATACAGAGAGGTTGTTGCTACATTCGACAAGTGTCCTCTACCGCCTACTGGGTGGTAGGGTCTGGCAGGATATTACCCAGTTATATGAGGTCTGGGAGCAAGAGCTAGGATTGGAGTTGTCATCTGAAACGTGGGAAGACATATGGGAGAACATGCGAAAGATCTCAATCTGTAATACATGCTATGCAGTTAAAAGTTTTGCACAGAGTTCATCTGGCATCTGACCGTCTGGTGTAGTTTAAAAAAAGGGGCATCTCCAATGCACCCCAAATGTAAAATAAGTGTAGGCACTCTTACGCATTGCTTCTGGGCATGCCACAGGCTCTATGTATATTGGAGCGCTCTGGCAGGAGAGATAGGGAAGGTATTGAGGACCGAAGTTAAAGTAGACCCGATAACTCTCCTTCTAGGTCTACCGAATTTATCATCTTTAGACGGGCATGGGAAGAAACTATTCAACATTCTTACTTACTGTGCACAGGAGAATATTCTGATGAATTGGGTGTCGGAGAACTTGCTGGGATGGCAAAAATTAATTATGGAGTACATTCCCATGGATTTTTTCACAAATATGGTGCACCACACAACAAACCTTTTCTGTAAGGCATGGCAGCCCTTTTTGAGATACTTGGATTCAGATTTGTCTGCTACCTTAACTAGGGTGTTCGTTTAACCAGGATGGTTAGATTTGCAGAGTCCTGAATCCTGGAAGGGGTCTCCTGAGTTTATATGGGTATATATACACACAACGCTCCCATTTTCTGTTTGGGAACTTTGCACCGGGCATTGTTATTTTGTGTTCTTGTGTTTTTTTAAACTCACTTACTTATTTATTGGTGTTGTTTTGCACAATGTTTGGTTTTGTTTTGTAGGGTAGGTTAGTAGTTATGTTGTAATTTGCATTTTTTAAAATTATACTGGTGTTTGTTATATTTTTTATGATTTTATTTTCTAAAGTCAAAAGTTTTTTTGCTAATATATTTATTTTTTTTAAAAATCACAACACCAGGTTATTATCCAACAGGTTTATTTAGAAGCACAAATCCTATACTCCACAACCACCTGATGAAGGAGCAGCGCTTCAAAAGCTAGTGTTTCCAAATAAACCTATTGGACTATAACCTGGTGTTGTGTGATTTTTAATTTTGTACGTCCCAGTCTAACATCGGCACCTCCAAAAACACAACATTTTATTGACATGAACAGGCAACAGGAGACTTTGGGAGCTCTACTCAAACAGTGCATCCACTCATATGGGTTAGTTATTGGTAGCATGTTGTCTTAGCTTGCTGGTTGACTTTTTGGCCTTTGTCCTCCAACTACTTTTATTGTTTAACATGTACATTCAGAGCTGTCTTCACATCTTTGTGCTGGGCTCTGGAAGATTCTTTTTCAACGATTCAATTGAGATTGTGGATGATCTGGCAGGGCAATTGGGAAGTAATGAAGATAGAGAAAGGAGTAGCAGCTCAGAATCAGACAACATTGTGCAGGAGGACATATCCATGTTAGATCTTCAGATCAGGACTCAATTCAACTTCACTCAAAAAAAAAGATGGCTGCACTTCACCAAGGAGGTTGTCAGAACTCTTACTAGCTGCAACCATAACTGGACCCTCACTGCTTGTGTTTGTCAACATCACAGACAATTAGCTTTCACAAAACAGGCAGCACAGCTAATTTTGGTGACAGCTCAGTGTTTGTTGTGCGTTGCTAAATCCAAACGGCCAATAAGCTTCATACTATATTCCACGATGAATGCTTGCATCTGATTTATAAAAGGACTGAGTGAAGTAGAAAACAAATTGCAGATTTCTCCGGAATTCAAGCTTCCACAGACGACATCCACATTATTTGCTTCCATCACCATCTTAGAGATTAAAAAAACCTGCAGATGCTAGGTCCTGAAGAAGGGTTGCTCCCAAAACATTGACTTCTCCACCTCCTGTCGCTGCTGGGCTTGCTGTGTTCTCCCAGCCTCCATCACCATATTGATATTTTTTCCTGGCCAGAGAATGATTCCATTGCTTGCATGTCCAGCTTTTTGATGATCACAAAAAATGCATTGTGCAGGTCTTTGTCAGGGTCCTGACAGATACAAAGTTTGTGCATTAAAGTATTTATAAGATTATGGGACAGATACCAAAGAATAAAGCCATTCTACGTCATCCAATCAAGGAATATGCAGGCAAGTTTTTGTCCCTATTTCTGAAATATGGACACCTTTCTAAATGAAAAATATTTTGATTTGCATCTTAAATTTAGATGAAAAATCTTACATGATATGCCTTTGAGCCATAATAAGAGCTTTTTTCCCTACACCTATTTGTATTATATATCTCCCTGAAGTAATCTCAATTGCTCCCTTTAAAGATTGAAACCCAAAATTTTCCTTGACTTTCTTCTGTATTTAACTTTCTTCACAATAGTGGCTAGAATTGACTTAAAGGTGTGTGCTCTATTTGAAGTTTGAACATTACTTTCTCTAGCCTCTATTGCAATGCTATTGTACAGAATTAAATTTTCTTTGTTGATTCCTGCTCTTTACTGATCTTGTTTTATCACTTCCGGTCCACATTTAAAATATTGTCTAATATTCATGTATTTTCCGGTATACTTTACTATTTGATTTGCCTAATTAATATTTATTTTGAAGTTTATTTACAGTATCCAGGCTTTCCCTTGTTTCTTGCTTGGAATTCCAACAATAAACAATTGTATGGCTAAGTTTAAGAATATTTTTAAAAATACAGTTTATTCAGCAATGGCTTTCCTTTCCTGCCATTGAAGCACCAGGAAAATGGTGTGAACACCTGTAACTGTGAGTTATACCATTTCTTTGGAATTTTTGTCTGTGCTTTTGCAGTGACTGGTAGTGACTTTATGGAATTTCAGAGCCACAACATGTGCAAAATTTAAGATATTTAATGACTGTAGACTAGCAGCAAGAACAGGCTAATTGAATGATAATAAGGCACAAAAGAATTTCATGTTTTAAAAACAAAAATCTAATGCTTTGGTGCACAAAATGTTTGTAAACCACTTGTATTGATAATCTGCTTCAATAGTTACCTTCTTTCTATTTTGCAATAACCTTAGGGTCGAAATACAAATATTTCAATTCCTACACCAGCCATCTGCGTATCCTCTGTAATCAGAGAATCCCCCTAGTGTGGAAGCAGTCCATTTGGCTCATCGAGTCAACACCAACCCTCCAAACAGCATCCCACCCAGACCCACTTCACTACCCTATCCCTGAAACCTTGTATTTCCTATGGCTAAACAACCCAGCCTGCACATCCCTGGACACCATGGGGCAATTTAGCATGGCCAATTGACCTAACCTGCACATCTTTGGACTGTGGGAGGAGACTAGAGCACTAGGAAGAATGTGCAAACTCTACACAGACAATCACCAGAGGCGGAATTGAACCCAAGTCCCTGACACTGAGACAGCAGTGCTAATCACTAAGCCACATGCCACCCAGCTCTGAAAGTCCATGGAACTGATAATTAGCAGCTTTTGCAGCACACTCAGACATACAAGGACAAAAATGAGAGACTTAAAGCCATGTTCTACTTCTTGCTCGGAGTACATTAAACTGGACTGCATTAAAATTCAAAGCTAAATAATGCTTTCGTGCCAATTTTCTAATTTAAGAAAATGGCAAATGTATCATCATTAAAGTAACATTCATTATTGCTCCAAACTAAGTGATTATTCAAAAACGGCTTTCAGCATATAATGACAGCAAAATTGGAATGTGTTATACCACTTCTGTAGGCACCACTTGAGCACCTGATAGTTGAAAATGGGATCTCGGCTGTGTATCCATATTTTTAATGGAAAGAGCACAGGATGCCACCTTGGTAAAGGAGCTTGTGCCTCTGTATCAACATACAGAGCAGGCAGATCATTATGTACATCTGTATATAAAACTGACTACAGGTATTGCTATTTTAGAGCTGTACATTCTAATCAACATCTTGTCCTAATCTCATATGGCTTGACATGATGTTAAATGAAATGGAAGGTCTCTCGCCTCCACCAGCACTAGGTATATTGATTAATTTCAGGCACATTCTAATATTATTTATTCTGGTATGTTTTTGGATCTTATATTGACTGGTGCTTTTTGTTTATTTAAAGTCTTGCATGAAACAGTGGATCCCAGGCATACAGTCACAAGTAACCAAATGGGATTTCCTCTGGGAATGGAGCACGATTGGATGAATGATCTCAGATTCTGGATTAGTGGTGCTGGAAGAGCACAGCAGATCAGGCAGCATCCAAGGAGCTTTCTCAGAGCAGGGCAAGCCATGAGAAGGGGACGAGGAAGAAGGTAAGGCAGCAATCAGCTGAAGGCTTTATCCACCTGGGAGCCTTCATGTGACAATTCTTTATTTCAACTTTGAAGAGGATGAATGGTTGAGACATTGATTCACAAAAGAGAGATTCCATATCCTCAATATGCAGTTGGTGCAACAACAATGAGAATGCCTGCTATCTTGTCCACTCATAAATCAAAAGCTAGCTATAATGACAAAGTTAATTTATTTATGACATGTCCCATGCTTCCTGTTCCAAAACCGATGTACTTGTACACAACATATCTACAGTAAAAGCTATGCTTCTAGTGGCAAGATTATAGGACATGTGTCAGATTTTTGAAGAAATGCAGACAAGTTAGACCAAAGGATCTGTTTATGTGCTATATGACTCTATACTGCCTAGATCACTGTGAAGAAGCTCTGCAAGACCTACTTAACTGAATGGGTATGAAGATTTCTTGAAACATGTTGCACAACCTAGTCTTTGAGGGGAACATTTCATAAAGTCAACTATCAGCTGAGATAGAGCAGCATAAAGAGGAAGAAATCTATCAACAAGAGGAAGAAAGACTACCACGTTGAAAGTCCCTTTCAGCCCAAAGAGTTTGTAAGCAGAACAGTCAAGAGTAATATTAGTCACCTCAACCATAACTTCCCCATTTGTTAATAGTCCCAAACTTCTTACCTGCTATCACTTTTTATCACGTTGTTCTTTTGCCTATGAAATAATAATAAATAAATTCCAATTAAATTTTACAAGTTCAATAATTACTTAATGCATACCAAATTAAACAAATTATGCTTCGAGCCTGCCTTCTCTGAACTTGTACCTTATTTGAAGAGCTCTTTGAAGGTGCTTTGCAACTGGTTGTATTACGAGTGGTGGAAGGCTGCAGTTAACATCAGTTGAGAAGACAACAGTTGACCCGAAAAGAATTTCAAGCACGTCTGCCCTTTGAGAACCCAGCTTCAGATGGCACCATCTTAGCCTTTACTGTAACAGTCTTGGCTACCTCAATATTAATGGTCCGACACATTTCATTGCATTGTGGACAGCATATGAAATTTGTGGGGTCTCCTGTTTTAATTGATTGCTTGCGGGTGTTGCTAATCATACTGTTCATTAGCTGCATGTGACAAGATGGCATCTGATGCACAGAATTTACTGGGGCCGGCTAGTTCTGCAGCATGGTAAATAGGGCTGGCACAAGGCAGATAGAACTGAGATACCCATGAGGGTTTGGGGGAGTTGGGTGACTGAAAGGTTCTCAGTACACAGAAAATGCCACTGCTACTATGGTCCCTTCAGTCAGTCATGGAGTACCCAAAACAGAGCCTGCTGGGGCTGCCAGGTTTCACTGAACAGTCTCTCCAAGTGGTGATGAGCCACCCCAATGCAAGTAAAATGCCCAAGGAGGTAACAAGGGACCTTGGATTGGCCTCACAGTGAGCATCCTGTCTGCATTTTTCTAATCTCTTGGCTAAATAACATTACGCAGGAAGACATCAGGTGCACTTTGTCAGTCTTCCCAATTTTCACCCATTATCAAATACTGGTAAAATTCCAGCCAATGTGGTAAGTGGCCAGCAATCCCCATGTCTGCTCTCTGAAATTATCCAATTTCAACCATGCCTATCTGCTTTGGATTAATAATTTAGTGCTGAAATCATGATTTATTGAGGCAAATGTCTAAGTGGGTGTGTCCAGCATAGGATCTCAATCAATAAAAGGGCAGGTTGTATAATGAGGCTCAGCAATCAAAGTGTCTAATTCATCACAGTCCTCCAATCTAGTCAAAGGAAATGCAGTAAGGATCTAAAGGGTCAAGTATCAGGTTGTTTTCTGTACCTGATTGACATTGCCATTGAATGAATCCCATGCTATCTGTACTTAAGTCATAAATTCACCTTGTAGAACATTATATTTTATTTATTGTATTGTGCAATTTTCTTACATCAAAGAATATATGAGTAAAAGTTATGTGTACATTGAATAGATACTTATAAAAGCAAGAAAGTAAAGTCTTGATGTTGATTTGCAGCCATCAAGACATTAACAGAAATATGCTGACAATCAGAATTACACGTGTGGTTTCAATTGCACTTTGGAAGAGTATTTTAACTTGTTTTTCATTCCCTACGTGATGCACCTGCTCAAATAATGAGATGTACATTTTCATAGGGGTGAAGACTTGGGCTTGTGGCTCCATTTCCTGATTAAATCAGATAAACAACTGCACACTGGAGCAGCCAATCTCTAATGATTTGTTGCAGAGTGTGAGCTATTGTAATGTTTAAAAATAGCAGCATGCATAAAACAGATGTACGTACCTGTGTTTAAATTTCTTTTATGGTGTCCTGCTTTTTGTTTAGATATCCTACTTGAAGTAGCTTTCTTCACTCACAATCACATTGAAATCATGTCTCTGATCAGATTTCCATTGAATAAAACAAACAGCAGATGTTTTCATAGTCAACATTGACCTGAGTCTTTCTACAGCTAAAATTTGCTTTCATTCGCATGCAGCTGCTATACATTGTCAACCATTTGATGCAAAATCTGGCCTGTTTTTTCCAGAACTGACTGAATGACTTTCATGCAAATGGAAGATTTGTCTGAAGCATTTTTAATAAAGAAAACTGTGACTTGATCAATGCTCTTTTGATGTCAAAGATAGTGACTCTCACCTCATTTTTTTGAATTCAACTTTTTCGCAGTGTGGAGTTAGTAGACCTAGCAGAACTCAAAAAACAAGTAATTGTCACTTGATAGTACTATCAACAACATTTTCCTTTGATTCAAAGTTAAAAATCACACAACACCAGGTTATAGTCCAACAGGTTTAATTGGAAGCACTAGCTTTCAGAGCGACGCTCCTTCATCAGGTGGTTGTGGAGGACACAATTGTGAGACACAGAATTTATAGCAAAAGTTTACAGAGTGCTGTAACTGAAATTATACTTTGAAAAGTACCTTGATTGCTTGTTGAGTCTCTCATCTGTTAGAATGACCATGTTAGTTTCACTTCTTTCATACGTAAATCACAAAACTTGTTTTTAACAAATTACATTCTCAGGTTAACTGTAACAATTGGTGTCAGCCCAGATAATGTGTTGAAGGGGGCGAACACCTTTACATATTATCTGGGCTGACACCAATTTTACAGTTAACCTGAGAATGTAACTTTTAAAAAGGTTTTGTGATTTACATATGAAAGAAGTGAAACTAATATGGTCATATTAGTTTCACAAACTAAACAAACAATCAAGGTATTTTTCAATGTATAATTTCAGTTACAGCACTCTGTAAACTTTTGCTATAAATTCTGTGTCTTACAATTGTGTCCTCCACAACCACCTGATGGAGGAGCAGCGCTCCGAAAGCTAGTGTGCTTCCAATTAAACCTGTTGGACTATAACCTGGTGTTGTGTGATTTTTAACTTTTTGGACCCCAGTCCAACACCGGCCTTTCCAAATCATTCCTTTGATTCACTGGTGATTGCAAATAAGCTAATAGAGTGGTAATTGGTTGTTGTCCTGTCTTTTATTGACAGGATATGGACAAGTTGACAGCTCTTGTGGCACAGTGCTGGTGTCCCTACCTGAGTGCGGAAGCCTCTATTCAAATCCCAACTGCTCCAGAAGTTTATCATCATGTCCCTGAACAGGTTGATTAAAAATGCCTATAGGGGAAGAAGGGTTGGCCTTTTGGCGCAATGCTGGTGCATCTAATTCTTGATCAGAAGGTTGTGTGTGCAAATCAAGTTTGGGATCATTGTGGCATATTGATAATGTCCCTATTTGTGAGCCAGAAGGTCTGGGTTCAAGTCTCACCTGTCCTGAAGGTGTATCATAATATGTTCAAACAAGTCAATTAAAAATAATTAGACCCAAACCTTAAAAGGGCCCAGAGATCCAGATTAAAGTCTCACGTGCCCTGGAAGTTTGTCATGGCATGTTTAAACATGATTCAATTGACAACAGAATAAGGTTTCACTTTGTTGGATGGATGCCAGAGGCGACGTGAGTGTGGCTACCCTTGGCAGTCACTGAGTATGGCATCAAGCAAATCTGGAGCCAAATGGGGGAAATCTCTCTGGTAGTTGGAGTCAGACGTAACCCAAATGTTGGAGTTCATCATCTCAGCCCCTGGGCAAGAGGTCCTCAACGTAGAGTCTTAGGTTCAATCATCTTTAGCTGCTTCATCAATGACCCCTAACCTCCATCATAAGGTCATAATCAGGATGGTCACACAATGACCTGATTTACTAATGCCTAGATAGTCATTATTCTGGAGATTGGAACCCCGCAAATCCCCATTGTAGTAGACAGTGAAGGAATTAAAGATTCTGCTGGGCAATTCTTCTATGTCTGGAATTCTCTGCAAATTTCCATTTAATTCAGGGAATCAGATGAAATTAAGTAAATTAGTTACTCTGGAAAAGTTAGGCAATTAAATATTTTTTGTACCCCTGGATAACATATCAACAAACCCCATAATTACCTCACACATCTCCAGCTAGACCTCACCCAGATCCTGATGTGACACCTGCCCAAAATCCCCAACACCTCCACTGCTGGGCCATACCTGACTGCCCCACAGCAGTGGACCTAATGAAGTTGCACTGAAAGTCAAACCAAGGTAGGACTTGCACAGTAAATGGTAAGGTGCTGAAGACTGTTGTGGAACAGCGGGACCTAGGAGTACAAGTGGGTGGAGGTCGGTACTGCAGATGCTGGACATTAGAGTCAAGGTTAGAGTGGTGCTGGAAAAGCACAGCAGGTCAGGCAGCATCCGAGGAGCAGAAAAATCAACATTTGGGCAACAAGTCTGATGAAGGGCTTTTTGCACAAAACGTTGATTTTCCTGCTCCACGGATGCTGCCTGACCTGTGCTTTTCCAGCACCACTCTAATCTAGGAGTACAAGTACATAGTTTGTTGAAAGCAGTGTCACAGGTAGACAGGACGGTGAAGAAGGCATTTAGCATGCTGGCTTCATCGGTCGAGGCATTGAGTATAGGAGTTGGGATATTACTTTACAGTTGTATAAGTCATTGGTGAGGAGTATTGTGTACAGTTTAAGTCACCCTATTATAGGAAAAAACATAGTTAAACTGGAAAGAGTGCAAAGAAGATTTATGAGGATGTTGCCTGGACAAGTAGGCCTGAATTATAGGGAAAGGTTAGCCAAGATAGGACATTGGAATGTAGGAGAATGAGGGGTGACTTTATTGAAATGTATAAAATCATGAGGGATAGAGGTAGGATGAATGCATATAGCTTTTTTTCCCAGGGATGGGGAATTGAAAATAGAGGGCACAGGTTTAAGATGAGAAGGGAAAGATTTAAGAAGGACCTGAAGGGCAACTTCTTCACACAGGCAGTATGTATATATGGAATTGGCTGCCAGAGGCAGCTACAATACCAACATTTAAAAAACATTTGGGTAGGTACATGGTTGGGAAGGGTTTAGAGAAACATAAACCAAATGCGGGCAATAGGAACTAGCTGAATGGGCACCATGGTCAGCATGGACCAGTTTGGGCTGAAGGGCCTGTTTCCATGCTGTATTACTCTATAACTCGCTGACAACCCCATCCCCACCTTGCTAACCAACTCAAGACCCCTCAGCCCACATCTGCCACTGAATTCCACCTGAACCTCCCACCACTGGACCCTACGACTACACCCCATGCCACCACAGTTGGCCTGACTCCCCTGCTGCTGGAACCAAAATTCCCAGGCACAACGTCCCTTTCCCTAGCCATGCTGGATCTGATTTGTCCTACTCTTAACACGGCATCTTGGTTCAATAGAGTCTAGGTGGGAATGGAGCAGCACCAGGCCTACTTAAAGCCAAGGTAACAATCTGGTGAAGCTACAAACCAGGACTACATGCAAGCTAAACAACATGAGCTGCAAGTAGTAGACAGAGTTAAGGCATTCCACAACTAACAGAACAGATTTAAGCTCTGTGGTCCTGTTACATTCAGTCATGAATGATAGTGAAAAATTATACGACTCACTGGTGGAGCAGGCTTCATAATTATCATCATCCTTAAGAAGAGAGAGCCATGGATATCAGTGCTAAAGATAAGGCTGAAGCATTTGCAATAATCTTCAACCAGAAGTGCTGATGAGCAGGGAGGCAGTTGTTAGGATGGTTGGGTAACAGGTGAGTAGGTTAACAGGATAACAAGGTGGACTAGAGTATCAGATGTGTAGGTCATTGAATAACAGTAGCAGTTAGGTAGGGTGATAGGTAAGTGAGATGGGAGGTAGAGTTTGGGGTGAAGAGGCATGATGGATTGGCTGGGAATCAGATAGCTCGGGGGGTGGGTCTGGTGGCGAGGCTGGGTCACAAATGTTGAGTCAGCAGAGTTAGGTTGTGTCAGGTTAGATTGGGAGACTTGTCAGGAGTTTAGGTCAGTGGGAGTCAAATACAGCTGTTAAGGACAATGGTTTTGTTTGGGGGAGGGTGTCAAGTGAAGAGGATCAGGATTGTGTCATATCATGATTAAGTCAGGGGTTCACTCTAAGATTAGGCTAGGTTTTAACCCCTCTACTATTTTCCAGGTAACTATCTACATAAGTGAATCAGAACCTTTTGAAGTCTCTGATTTTAACTCAAGAGTTAGAGACAGTTTACGAGGGCAACCAAATCCCGATAATCACTCATTGAAGGTTTAACCTTCCCACGTGTGTCAGGACTTCTGCATAATTGCAATATCTACCTCCAGTCTAAATCACTGTAGTGGCTACCTGCCTACAGTGGGCTACCCCCTCATTAGAGAAAGATTACTGGTGGTGAGTTTAATCCAAAGGTCACCACACATCAGGCAAGACCCGAGGTTTACCTTTGTGGAGGACCTTCATGGCAACCTCAGACAGTATGAAAATTGAATACATACTATTGCATCAAACTGCATCACAAACCATTCATCCAGCCAACTGAGCTACCAAGTGCAATCTGACTATGATTGCCACTCCTCTGTAAATCTGGCCTTTCAAATCTGTTTTTCTCCTGACAGATAAGAATGGATCTGATGAGTATTTCTTGCATTTTCTCTTTTATTTTGGATTTTCAGTGCTGCAATATCTTGCTTTGTACTGAAAGTGGTAGGCTGGTTTCAAGTAGAATTCAGCAATGTGGTACAATGGAAACATATACCCTAGGAAGATCCATGTCTCTATTAGTTAATATTAATAAATTTGTCATAATTTGATTCATGACTTAGACTTTTAATTCAAGGTAAAACTAATTTTCTTTAATGAACATGCTACAAAACTATGAATAAATGAGTGTATTATTCAGAAAGGGTACATTTCGTATTACACACATACTTTTCCATTATATCTGTACATTTTGAAAGTACTGTATATTCATTTAAAAATTATTTACAATTAGCATGAAGCTGAGCAAAACCCAACTGCTGGGAATTACCATCTCTACCACTACCAGCACAACCTTGTCAGGAATCTCACATCGAATTGGTGTTTGCACCAAACCTATTAGGAGTTAACAACAGAAAATGGGAGATGCCACAAGGAAAGTCCTGGAAAATATCATCGAGCTTATTTAGTGACCAAATCAGGAATTATTTGAAATTTCTATGTAGTGATGCTCTCTCTCTGTCCGGTTTTCTCTCAGCCTCACGCTAAAATTAAATTTCTTCTCAAAGTTAAGAAAATTTTTTTTTCTTCAAGTTACAATTCTGCAATAAGTCAGGTGTGACAGAATCATGGGCTCTATCGAGATTTGGAAGCAGGGTGACTATTTCGCTTGTGTGTTCTCTGCCCAAGTAATTCCATTACATCTTTCATCTGGGATATATACAATAAACTGTCCGACATCTTCAATTCAATTTTGTTTGTATCTAATGGCTCGCCTCCCTAGTGGAATGCAGAAACTATGCTACATCTCGCAAATTGTTGCTGCTGACAAGTTGGACCAAATGACTTCCTATTATGCTATAAATGTATTTGTTTCTATAATTGTATGTTTTATTTCTACATAATCTACTAGCAGAACACAAAATATAAAGTAAAATAAGGTTTTACACAACCTTAAGATATTAGCCAATGAAAATCCTTTGAAATATAGTCACTGTGGTAATATAGGAAAACACAACAGTCAATCTGCACCAGGATATGCCCGTATCCTGGACATATCCTGGCAAGACAGAGTGTCCAACGCAGTGGTCCTATCTCACGCTGGCCTTCCCAGCATGTGCACTCTGCTCAGGCAGTGGAGACTGCACTGGTTGGACCATGTCCACCGGATGGATGATAGCTGCATCCCAAAGGATATGCTCTATGGAGAGCTTGCATCTGGGAAGAGACTCACTGGGCATTTCCAGCTGTGCTACAAGGACACCTGCATGAGGGACATGAAGGCACTTGATATCGTTACAGAGTCCTGGGCAAGGCTTATAGCTGCTGCACGAGATGGAGAAGCACCCTGAACCAACACCTCAAACTGGGTAAAAGAAGCTGATGAGCCCTGCAGCAGACAAATGGGCATGAAGGAAGGAGTGCAGCAGTTCTAGCAGATCAATGACCGCATACAGATGTGACCTCTGCGACTGGGACTGTCACTCCAGCATTGGTCTCTTCAGTCACAAGCGACATTGCTTCAGGAAAGGAGAAAGCTAGAACAGTGAGGATGCAACCCATGGTCAGCCATGACTGAAAGGGGCCTCATATCTGCACCAAGCATAACTTCATAAACAGCAGTGAGATAAAAGACAATCTGTTTTATTGATATGCACTAACCTGTTATTTTTCAAACAGTTCCACATGATAGGTTATGACCACCTCAGAGGGAATACAAAACCTTGGTTTGACCTCTCATTTGAAACAGTGCAGCATGTCCTTGCAACTGCCTAACAGTGTCAGCCTGGATTATGTCTTAAATTTCTGAAGCATGGTTTGAATCCACGACCTTCAGCATTAGAGGTGAGAGTGTTATTAGAGAAACGAGGCTCATACACAAATAAATCTTGAAGATATTTTCGAACTCTTGAGAGCTGGTTTAATCAATTGTTTTTCAAACAAGCATTTTTCGTACAAATTTTTCTTTTGATTTGTGCAACCCTTTGATAGGATTAGGGTTTGGATTAATGTAATCCTTATTCTTCTAAATAAATGTGGTTTCAATATCTGTCTGATATGGTATGTCTTCATATTACTTTCCATTCTATTAGAAACAATTAGTGTGCATGCTGTCCAGATTATTATCTTTCAGTGCAAACCAATTCAGTAACAGTGAGTTTGGTATTTCTGTACATGACAAGCAAAAAAAGCTGTAACTGTTTATGGGCACAGAGGATATGAACACTTCTTGGAAAACTGCAATGTGCTGTGGACAAATTGTTATGATGAATTGACGAGGGGTGAACTCACTCTCTCCTTTAAGCTTTCCTGTTTGTTAAAACAAAGATTTAAAGTGCTTTGCATCCAGTGACTATATGTTTTCTCAATTAAAATGCAGTTTATTTATTTTCACCAGAAACAATAAGAAGCCAATTTTACTTCAGTGAAAGAATGAACAGTTTTATTACTTGCTAAACCCAAGAAAAATAATAAAGATGCAATATCAACAATACAGCCCCTGTGAAATCATATAAACCTTTGTTAAAATTAAAAGGGAGTAAAGGAAGATGAAAAAATGTGCAGTTTAGACTCTTTTGGGCATACTTGAGGTACATGAGTTTAATCTGAGACCAACAGTGTTATTTGATTTCTGGGACTTTCAGCAGCAGAGAGTGTTTCAGTTATTCTTTGAGTTCTCAGTATCTTGATGATTATTTCCAACTACTGAATGCTTTTTCTTCTTGAGACTAACAGAGAAACCGAGATAGAGAGAGACAGGAAAGAGAGAGCTTTTCCACTCTGTTTCAGTTTTGTGGTCAAAAATCCAACTTTTGGAAACTGTTTTGTGGTGAACTGTGACTTGTCTAAGCATTTGAGTTGCAGTTATATAGAATCCAGGTTGACAGGTTGTAAGGACTTACTATTGGCAATAAAAAGATGGGTGCTCTCCACAATCTATGAATTCTGAAGGAATCAGTAAAAAAGGAGAGAATTTTATGGAGTCTACAATATTGGGAAACCTAGCATGCCAAATGATTAAAGTGGGCAGACTTCAAAAGTTTGAAATCCCAATGGCTGATCTTTTTATGGCCTCAGCTCCAGTAACCCTTAATTCCTTCATTGTTCAAAAAAATGACCAACTTAGCCTTAAAAATATTTACTGAAGTAGTGTCAACTACTTCACTGAGCCGGGAATTCTCTGGGTGAAGAAGTTCCTTCTCAATTCAGTCCTAAATCTGCTCCCCCTAATTTTGAGGCTATATCCTCTTGTTCTAATTTCAACTGCCAGTGGAAACTCCTCTCCACGTCTATCTTATCTAT
This sequence comes from Chiloscyllium plagiosum, assembly GCF_037043375.1. Lineage (NCBI taxonomy): Eukaryota > Metazoa > Chordata > Chondrichthyes > Orectolobiformes > Hemiscylliidae > Chiloscyllium > Chiloscyllium plagiosum. The sequence continues at coordinate 31,059,163 of NW_028270174.1, read as the reverse complement.
TCCCTTCATAATTTAATATGTTTCTATAAGATCCCCCCTCATTCTTCAAAATTCTAATGAATATAATCCCAGTTTACTCAGTCTCTCCTCATAAGCCAACCCCGTCAACTCCGAAATCAACCTAGTGAACCTCCTCTGCCCTCTCTCTCGTGCCAGTACATCCTTTCTCAAGTAAGGACACCAAAACTGCATGCAGTACTCTAGGTATGGCCTGACCAGCACCTTATACAGTTGCCACATGACCTCCTGCTTTTAAACTCAATCCTTTTAGCAATAAAGGATAAACTTCATTTGCCTTCCCAATTACCTGTTGTACCTGCAGACCAACCTTCTTTTTTTCATGCAAAAGGACACCCAGGTCCCTCTGCACAGCAGCATGCTGCATCTTTTTACCATTCAAGTAATAGTCCTTTTTACTGTTATTCCTACCAAAATGGATGACTTCATATTTAATAACATTGTATTCCAACTGCCAGACTTTTGCCCACTAACTTAAAGTATCTATGTCCCTCTGCAAAGTTTTACAGTCCTCTGCACACTTTGCGCTGCCACTCATCTTAGTATAATCTATAAACTTTGACACACTACACGTGGTCCCCAACTCCAAATCGTGAATAATTCCAAATTGTGAATAATTGCGTTCCCAACACTGACCCCTGAGGCACACTACTAGTTACTGATTGCGAGCCAGAATAGCACTCATTTATCCCCACTTGTTGCTTCCTGTCATCAACCAATCCTCTATCCATGCTAATACTTTACCCATAATGCCATGCATCTTTATCATATGCAGCATTCTTTTGTGTGGCACCTTATCGAAGACCTTTTGGAAATCCAGGTACTCCACATCTACTGGGTCCCTGTTGTCCACCGTGTTCGTAATATCTTCATAGAATTCCAAAAGATTATTTAAACATGACCTGCCCTTCATGACCCCATGTTGTGTCTGCCCAATGGGACAATTTCTATCTAGATGCCTTGCTATTCCTTTCTTGATAATAGACTCAAGCATCTTCCCCACTGCGGAAGTTAAGCTAACCAGTCTGTAGTTCCCCATCTTTTGTCTACCACCCTTTTGAAACAGTGGCATCACATTTGTTGTTTTCCAATGTGTTGGAAGTGCCCCAGAATCCAGAGAATTTTGGAAATTTACCACAAGTGTACTTGCTATATCCCACCATCTCTTTTAGTACCCTGGGTGCATTTCATCTGGGCTAGGAGACTTGCCTATCCTTAGCTCCATTATCTTGCCCAACACTACCTCTTCCATGATAATGCTTATTTCCAGGTCCTCACCTACCATCGTCTCTTTGTCAATTACTGGTGGAGACCGACACAAAATACTTGTTTAATATCTTGCTCATTTCATCATATCCCATGATTAAATCCCCTTCTCATGCTGTAAAGCACCAATGTTTACTTTAGTCGCTTTTTCATTTTATATATTTATAGAAACTTTTGCTATCTGTCCTTATATTCTGAGCGAGTTTTTTTTTTCTCTCTCATGTTCTATCTTACTTTTCTTTATAGCTCTTTTTGTGGCTTTCTGTTGACCTTTAAAGCTTTCCCAATCTTCTGGTTTCCCACTGATTTTGGCCACTTTGTATGCCTTCTCTTTTATTTGATACGCTTTCTTATTTCCTTAGACACCCATGGCAAATTACCCCTTTTCTTACAGTTCTTCCTTTTCATTGAAATGTACTTTTGCTGAGCACTTCAAAAAAATTGCTTTGGAAGTCCTTCATTGGTCATCAATGGTCCCACCATAAATTCTTTGTTTCTTGTCTACTTTAGCCAATTCCTCCCTCATCTTATTGTAGTCTATCATATTTAAGCACAGGACCCTGGTATTGGATTTTATCTTCATATTCTCCACCTGTAATCCAAATTCAACCATACTGTGATCGCTCCTTCCAAGGGGATCCCTAACCATAAGGTAATTAATTATTCCTGTCTCATTGCACAGGACCAGATCTATGATAGCTTGCTCCCTTATCAGTTTCATTACATACTGTTCACGAAAACTATTGCAGATACACTCAATGAACACCTCCTCAAGGCTACCCTGACCGAGCTGGTTCGACCAATCAACATGTAGATTAAAATCCCCCATGATAATTGCCATACCATTTTTACAGGTATTAGTTATTTCTTCATTTATTGCCCACCCCAAAGTGATGTTATTATTTGGTGGCCTATAGACTACACCTGTCAGTGACTTTTTCTTCTCAGAATTTCTAACTTCCACCCAAATGGATTTAACCTTATTCTCCATAGAACCTATATCATCTCTCAGCACTGCACTGATGTCGTCTTTGAAGGCCCCTCAAAGATCAGCAAGGCGCCTTTGTGTGGAGCCGCAGAAAATGGGGGAGATACTAAATGAGTATTTTCCATCAGTATTTACTGTGGAAAAGGATATGGAAGATATAGACTGTAGAGAAATAGATGGTGACATCTTGCGAAATGTCCATACTACAGAGGACGAAGTGCTGGATGTCTTGAAATGGGTAAAGGTGGATAAATCCCCAAGACCTGATCAGATGTACCCTAGAACTCTGTGGGAAGCTAGAGAAGTGATTGCTGGGCCGCTTGCTGAGATATTTGTATCATCGATAGTCACAGGTGAGGTGCCGGAAGACTGGAGGTTGGCTAATGTGGTGCCACTTTTTAAAAAGGGTGGTAAGGACAAGCCAGGGAACTATAGACCGGTGAGCCTGACCTCGGTGGTAGGCAAGGTCTTGAAGGGAATCCTGAAGGACAGGATGTACATGTATTTGGAAAGGCAAGGACTGATTAGGGATAGTCAACATGGTTTTGTGCATGGGAAATCATGTCTCACAAACTTGATTGAGCGTTTTGAGGAAGTAACAAAGAGGATTGATGAGGGCAAAGCGGTAGATGTGATCTATATGGACTTCAGTAAGGCGTTCGACAAGGTTTCCCCATGGGAGACTGATTAGCAAGGTTAGATCTCACGGAATACAGGGATAACTAGCCATTTGGATCCAGAACTGGCTCAAAGGTAGAAGATAGAGGATGGTGATGGAGGGTTGTTTTTCAGACTGGAGGCCTGTGACCAGTGGAGTGCCACAAGGATCAGTAGTGGGTCCTCCACTTTTTGTCATTTACATAAATGATTTGGATGCGAGCATAAGAGGTACAGTTAGTAAGTTTGCATATGACACCAAAATTGGAGGTGTAGTGAACAGCGAAGAGGGTTACCTCAGATTACAACAGGATCTTGACTAGATGGGCCAATGAAGTTTAATTCAGATAAATGCGAGGTGCTGCATTTTGGGAAAGCAAATCTTAGCAGGACTTATATACTTAATGGTAAGGTCCTAGGGAGTGTTGCTGAACAGAGAGACCTTGGAGTGCAGGTTCATAGCTCCTTGAAAGTGGCGTCGCAGGTAGATAGGATAGTGAAGAAGGTGTTTGGTATGCTTTCCTTTATTGGTCAGAGTATTGAGTACAGGAATTGGGAGGTCATGTTGCGGCTGTACAGGACATTGGTTAGGCCACTGTTGGAATATTGCATGCAATTTTGGTCTCCTTTCTATTGGAAAGATGTTGTGAAATTTGAAAGGATTCAGAAATGATTTATAAGGATGTTGCCAGTGTTGGAGGATTTGAGCTATAGGGAGAGGCTGAACAGGCTGGGGCTGTTTTCCCTGGAGCATCGGAGGCTGAGGGGTGACCTTCTAGAGGTTTATAAAATCATGAGGGGCATGGATAGAATAAATAGACAAAGTCTCTTCCCTGGGGTCGGAGAGTCCAGAACTAGATGGTGAGGTTTAGGGTGAGAGGGGAGAGATATGAAAGGTCTCTTTTATATCTTTCCCCTCTAAGGGGCAATGTTTTCACACAGAGAGTGATATGTGTATGGAATGAGCTGCCAGAGGAAGTGGGGAGGCTAGTAGAATTGTAACATTTAATAGGCACTTGGATGGGTAAATGAATAGGAAGGGCTTGGTGGGATATGGGCCGGGTGCTGGCAGGTGGGACTAGATTGGGTTGGGATATCTGGTCAGTATGAATGAAATAGACCGGAGGGTCTGTTTCCATGCTGTACATCTCTATGACTCTATGATGCCAAACCCCATGAAATGGAATACCTCTTGCCCACACCACTCCTTTAGCCACATGTTTACTTCTCTAATTTTCTTATCCCAAGCCAATTTTCACATGGCTCAGGTGGCAATCTGGAGATTATAACCCTCGAGGACCTGTTCCTTAATTTTTGATACTCCCCAAACAGGTCCTCCTTCCTAGCCTTGCCCATGTTGTTTGCCCCAAAGTGGACCACAACAACTGGATCATCGGCCTCCCACCCGAATATCCTTTCAAGCCAATCAGAGATGTCCTGCATTGTGACACCAGGCAGGCAACAGACCATATGGGACTCCCGAACTGGCTTGCAAAGGATACTATCTATCCTCCTAATTATGGAATCCCCTATAACTACCACTTGTCTTTTTGCTCCTCCCTCTTGAAAGGCATCCTGCAACATGGTGCCATGGTCAGCTGGCTCATCCTCCCCACAGCCCTATTCCTCATCCACACATGGAGCAAGCACCTTGTACCTGTTGGACAAGGCCAAGAGCTGGGCTCCTCCGTTCCTGAACTCAGGATCCTCTACCTCCCTCACTTGCAGTCAAACTCTACTGTCCCTGATCACTGACTGAATTTGAATTACTTAATCTACCAGGTGTAATTGCCTCCTGAAACAAAGTGTCCATGGATGTGCCGCAGTGTTTGAAGCTCAGATTCCAGCTCATCAACCCTGAGCCAGAGTTCACTTGCTGCAGATAAAGTTGGTGGTGTGTGAGGATCTTGTGGCACCTCATTTAACAGTAGTATACCTAGTCACCTTTGGGCAGTTGTGATTAAAATAAGTAATTTTCTATGTTGAAGTCTATGGCAGAAGGTGGCAAGTTTTGAAAATTTCAGGTGCAGAGAGGTGTGGAAGGAAGGGAGAGTGGACAGAGGGTGGTGTCCAGGTGCAGTGTGAGAAAGGGAGTGTCCTGTAAGAAGCTGGGGCAGGGTGGGGCAAGTAGGGGTTGAAAGATGAATGATAGGCCTGAAAGGTGGAGTTAATGCTATCAATGGTGGAGTCCTAAGGCTGTTGTTGAGGATTGTCACAGTCAAAGTTAGAAGGTTGGAATGTGGACAGGTCATGGAAGGTGTTGTGGGGTGGGTCATAGGAGCGAATGAGAGTATAGAGGAGGATAATGTAAGAGTTTAGCATTAGAGTGGTCATGAGGATGTCAGGGATAGGATACAGAGATGGTATGTGCATGGAACTGGTCAAAGGTTCCAGCTTAAAAGCGTTAGTGGCGAACAAAGTGGAGAGGAAAGAATATTAGTGAGTTTTGAGAAGATTTCTAGCTCAGGTTGAGGTTCTGGATGTAGGTTTATTCACTGAACTGGAAGGGGTCAGGCAGTTTTCAGACATTTCGTCACCATACTAGGTAACATCTTCAGTGAGCCTCTGGATGAAGCACTGGTGGTATAGTACAAAATACCTTGCAAGAACTGTAATGAACACTACATTGGACAAACAGGCAGAAAACCAGCCACCAGGATACATAAACATCAACTAGCCACAAAATGACATGACCAACTCTCACTAATATCCTTATATACAGATGAGGAAAGATACCACTTTGACTGGGACAACACATCCATCACAGGACAAGTCAAACAGAGACACATACAAGAATTCCTGGAAGCATGGCATTCCAACCAGAACTCTATCAACAAACACATTGACTTGGATCTCATTTACCAACCCTGAGAAAAAGAACAAGAAATAACATCACCAGACGAAATGACATCACCACAGGAAATGACATCATTAACCCTAGGGAAACCAAACACATAAATAGAAAGCAGGCTATACCACTAGTACTTCATCCGGAGGCTCACTGAAGATGTTACCTAGTGTGGTGATGAAATGTCTGAAAACAAACCTTCCAGCTCAGCGAGCAAACCTACATCCAGGAAAGAATATGAAAAGTTGGGTTAAATGGTAATGGAGGAAATCACAACAGGGAGGTTAGAAGGTACAGGATCAGGATTCAGACCTAACATGCACAATTGTTTGTAGCTTAGTTTGTTTGTTTAGGGTGGATAGAGTTGTACATATCTGGCTGGTTAACAAAAATAAACTATCTTCAGATGACAGTGAGATAATATCAGAGACACAGAGGGAATCCCAGGAACTGGTCACTGAGATATGTTACATTATTCATCAAGACATGCAACCATGAGAATTGGTTGGGAACCCAAACTCAAGTTTACAGCATCGTGCAATTTCAATGCCAGCAATGACCATTAGGTCACAAGTGGTGTTAGCATGTGAGATACCAAATGTCACACATAGGTGCATAAAGGCAGTCACAAAAGCCCTATTTCATTACATATGATTCTATCCACTTCCTTATTGACATCTACATGGGGTGTCATGGCTGAATTTCCTTGCGAGCAAAAGGTCATTGACTAAACTTTTGCAGCCACAAAAGATCCCTAGGAACAGCCAGCTGCATTTCTAAATCATACATTATCAAGGATTTCACTCGTGCATAAAAATGGTTTGTGAGCACAGGCGGAGATTAATGCAGGACTATGCTTGTTTCCCAGGGAGCTGTCAGAATACAACTTGTGTAATTTACAGCCACAGACCTTTAGAATTCTCAGCCCAAGATGATGAATGAATCCTCAGTGATGAGGCCTATCTCCTGTATACAGGGCTGATGGCAACAGTGTAGATCTAGCCCTGCTTTCCTCCCTTACCAATTTAAATCAGTATCCTCCACTACCTAATGGAATGGGGATTGCAGCTTAATCATGCACACTCATGAGTTAGTGTTCATGCCAAGGACATTTAAGGATTATGGAGACGTTAACATTACATTCGATCCAGCCCAATTATTCTGATATATCATTATTGTTCAAATCCAGTAATCTGCAGACGTGTCATTTATAGCTGTAGAAAATTAAATGAGATAATATCCTCTACAGTGCATATAGGGAGCCAGCTAGGTTTCCATTTAAAGTCATGTACCACAGCATGATCATCACAGATGTAACACTTCACATAAAAATTCAATAAAGAATGCACAAAATGCATCTCAAAATGTGCCCTTTCTCCTATTTAGCTATTATATTATGAGAAAACATATTACATTGTGCATATTTTAACACATGGACAGACTTTGAAAATCTCTAATGTCTCCCTCGTTGTGCAGGACGGTAACTGAAGGTAGTTAGGATGATTAAGATGAATGACTAAAGTAGCATCTGACAGCAAATATGATTGGGTTAACATGCATGATTGGGTTCATGTGGATGACACAAGTGACATATAACAGCAAATGCTGTCAGGCCTGTGTGAGTTATGCTGTGCAAGAGAGATAGAGTAAGTAAATACTCGTAAAGAAAATATCTGTTTATCATAGTAGGGACAGATAACGGTAAGAATATTGTATAAACAAGTTTCGGTTGCAATGCTGTATAAAAAGCTACTTCCACATGAATAGGAAGGATTTAGAGGGATATGGGCCAAATGCTGGCAGTTGGGATGCGATTAACTTAGGATATCTGGTCAGCATGGATGAGTTGGACTGAAGGGTCTGTTTCCATGCTGTATATCTCTATGACTCTACTGACAGTCAGAAGAACTTAAGTTTGAAGATGTACTAAGAAGTGCTTTCAATAAAGACAACCTTTTAGACTCCTCGGTCTCTGTCTTGCTCCTGTTCACTGGTCTTGGAAAGAACTCAACAACTTGGCATAGTCGGCAGGATTATAATAAGATGCCTGGCCACCACTATCACTCTCATTTCACTCTACTAATGCCTACAAGGTACTCCTCTATTTAAAAGTCTTCGGGTGAAAGTGATAGTTTTTATGGTGGGAAGTCCTGTCTGACGTGATCCAAAAAAGACGAACATAGTTCGTCCAGAATCTACTGTTAAATACAGACGTCTCTTTCCGTAATCAATCAGATTATTTACAGCTCAAAAAGAATCTTATTTCAGTTCTGACCTAAGAGATGTGAGACCTGACGCATCCTGACCGTTGCCAACTACTGTCACAGGTCGGCACCTGATATTCTAGAAGAGGAAGTCTTACAAAAACTACAAGAGTATATTGAATAATGATTCAATCTCCCTACCACCTTAATGGACATTTGTAAGAAATATGGAACCTCCACAGGACAATGGTCCCTGGGTGATAACAAACGAGCTTGGGGGAAAACGTACCCAACTCAAAAACAAAGAACAAACTCAATGGTCTCTTTGTGTTATGCAACAGTTAAGACAGAGACAAGAGATCATTGACAAATCCAAACATGACTGAGAAGAGAACAATTCAAAAGATCAGTTAAAAGTGGTATGTAATGAATTAAAAACAACAAAAGACAAATTGGCTGCAGCTAAAAAGGAGATAGAACGCATGAAGACTACTTCACCAACTCCACTATCTTACCCTGCTATATCTTTATGTCTCATTCATACTCCAAGTGCACCTTCTCTTAAAGGTAATTCAGAATCGTCCTTGAGGAACAATGATGATTCCGATACTAATAAGGAACCCCCTGTGGCCATGCACCCAGTCTGACTAAAACAACAAAAATGGAAAAAGATTTGTGTCAAAGAGAAAGACGATGAGCCAGGTGATCCAAATGTGAATACACACAATGAGCTGTTCACGAGCACCCCCCAGCCCCGATCCGAAATTGGTCAAAAGATAGGCAAAAGAACTGCCACATGCTAAGAAGGGGTGTCTAAAAACATAGAGTGAACTGCAAAAGTTGAAAAATATTTACTCTATAAATCCCATGGACGGAGTTCAAATTTTACCTGTCACGGTGGGATCAAATACATAAAATAAACTTCTCACTCGAGTAGCAGCACAGTTAGGAGAAAATGAACAGAAATTAGGAGACATGTGTCATTCTATTCGCAAGTGGGTCTGTGATTACAGCCCTTCTAGAACAGATTGGAACAAAATAACTGCCTACCAACAAAAACGCACTGAAGACATTAGGGACTTTGTGGAGCATTTTATAGATGTTTGGATGGCACACTCAGGGTTTGCTCGTGACAATAGGTCGAATGATACAGAACAGCAGGTACTTGTCACATTAAAATCAGCCTTTGTGGTCGGCCTTAAAGCTGAACTTGCAAAAATGTTGAAATTACATTGCCACGATTGAGAGCAGAACCACATCTCCCTCAGAGTCCTGACTGGAGAAGGAAGTAAGCTAGAACGATACTTGGAATCGAAACTCAGAGTCATCCAAACTGTATGCCCTACTAATACTGATAAACATCGTGAAAACTGCAACAATTGTGGAAAGGAAGGACATTGGAGCAAAACTTGCAAACAAAAAAGATGCAGGAGGGAAACAGAACCCCAAAACACCTAAAGAGGCTTCTTGTTAGAATAAATTGGCCCTAACGGAACACCTGACTCTACTTGAACAACTTAAAGGGTGCTCAGAGTCTCAGCTGAGGATGGATGTCTTGACCCAGATAAACTCGTCAATACATTTTGACAATGGTCAAGTCACTAAGGATAGCACCAGTAAGATTCACCAGTGTTGCCCCACCACGTACCAAACAATATTTTATTAGTCCTACCTCTATTGCTGCCTCTATTTACCCATCATCGCCCAATTAGAACAACAAGGGGCTTTCACTAAAACCCATAGCTTGTCCAACAGTCCGACATGGCCTGTTAAGAAACCCGATGGTACGTGGTGCCTGACTGTTGACTATCGGAAAATTAACCAGTGCATACAACAGAAAGCATCCTGGGTTGCGGACCCCTCCACCAGTTTTAATGCTTTCTCGCCAAACCATAAATTTTTCTCTGTGATAGATATGGCCAATAGATTCTGGTCGGTTCCACTGGCCCCCGAAGTACAACACTGGTTTGCTGTTACCATTCAACAGCAGCAATCTACATGGACACACTTACCACAGGGATTTCATAGTAGTCCACTATGTTCCACATGGCGCTGCAAAACCATCTGCATGAGCTGCCCCTTATGGCCTCCAAAGTTATATAATATGTGGATGACATCTTAGTTGCCTCCCTGACTGAGGAGCAGCATAAGGAGGACCTCTGTACCCTCCTTAACCATCTATACTCCTGAGCCATAATGCTAACCTTAAGAAGACCCAGATTGTCCAAGAAGAAGTTATATTTTGGGACAGAAGATTTCAGTGGGGAAATGTGATATCACCAAGGATAGGGCAGCTGCTATTTGGATGGCAAAGGAACCCCCTACTATCCAGGAACTGAGATCTTTTTGAGGCCTTTGCAATTTCAACAGAAGTTAGATTGACAGCTACTCCAACATAGCCTAGCCCCTGACCAATCTTTTAAAGGATGGAAGAGATTCCAAGGGCACTGCCTGGTTTGCACATGAGCAGTGCTCCAATTTCCAGAAACTTAAAGACACCCTTTTTTCCGCCCTGGTTTTGGACATCCCCAATAATGGTAGACCTTTCACATGTACAAACAGGGCAGTTATATGAAAACTGTTTTGACCCAAGAGCATGGTGATAAACAACAGCCTATTGCTTACTATTTGACCCGACTTGACCCTGTGGCATTGGGGGAATTGCTCACTTCCTCTGCCACTTCCATGCAGACTACCTTAGTCTGAGAGGAGGGACTTTTCTTGACATATTCAGGAAAAAAGCACTTCCTGTCTTTCTTCGATGGCCTGGCTTCTCATGAGGAAGACATCAGTGGATCAGGTGGTTGATTAACCTTGACAAAGAATGTGGCACCCCAAGCAGTGAAGTATTCTGGCATTGATGCACAGCCTCCATTTTTAAGCAGAAGGATCACTTGCATCCGCATATGGATGTAGCATTGTCAGCTGATGGTAGATTTCACTAATGCAAATCTCCTCTTGCTGATAAATCTCACTTATGCATGCGCACCACTGCCCCTTAGAATTTTAATTTTAATTAGGTGGGGAAAGGCAAAAAGAGAGAAAGGGGAAGAGGTGCTCAGTTACAGTTATGATACTGGATATGACATATGTATGACAAATCCAGGCTGAAGTTTCTGGTTTGTTCAAATTTCAAAACTAATATTACATTGTTACTGGCTTTGAGTTCTCAGGGAGATAATTTTAAATTAAATAGAATCTATTTTAATATTGGCACTATTTTGGAATTGATGCAGTTTAAGATTAAAAATGTCAGCTTCGTGTTGCTTGATTGTACAATATAGATCCAATATGAAACAATAACGTCTAAATAACACATATATATAAATAGGTCTCATAATTAGATTGATACTCCCTGAAGGGTTTTTAGCCATTTAAATGCAATAATTTATCTTTTACATTGAATAACAAATAGAATATATAGCTTATGTATTGTGTATTTTCCTTTCTGGATTGTTCTGAGGACACATTGAAAAACGTGGCTAAAGACAGGAAGAGAAAGGGAAAATTAAACCCAATCATATTTGCTGTCAGATGCTACTTTAGTCATTCACCTTAATCATCCTAACTACCTTCAGTTACCGCCCTGCACAACGAGGGAGACACTAGAAATTTTCAAAGTCTGTCCATGTGTTAAAATATACACAATGTAATGCAGTATAGGTTGCATTGTAGTACAAACATGTACAGCAGCTTGAAAAAGATAATGTGTGTAAGACTCATTTCTGTTCTGCTTCGCATAATATAATGCTGTCAATGGAATCTACCTAATGTTAAATCGCAGAAAATTAAACTGACCACTGGTGAAACACCAGTCAATTATATAATTGATCTTAGGGAATTCCAGAGGAGTCATATTGCTCATTATGCACATGCACTGGTTCCCACCAAACTGAATAAAACTTGCTGGAGTGAATGATGTTAATCCTAATCAATACTGTGGGTTATCACATCATAATGCCTGTATAAGAATCAGGGTCGAGTCCTAACATTGATGTGTTCCTGCCCGATTAATGGTGTTCAAAGGCCCCCAATCTTGGACCTGAAGCGTCATTTGCATGATGCAGGCAAACTTCAGAGAATACAAGGCACCTTGTTCAAAAAGACATGGCTATGAAGCTGATAATGGCTTAAGTAAGTGAGAATGATAGGCAATTAGTCGGTATATCAGGGAAATCAAAAGGTTTTGGGATGACTGGTGGCTGGTGTGGAAATTGAGAACAAAAGTGGGAGAGTTTGTGGCTGGTGGAGGGCAGGGCTTCTAACTCCATGCTCAGTCAATACATTTTAAAATCTTGCTTTATTGGCTGTGACTAAACAGTTGGTCCATTTCAAGACTGCCTGTGTAGCTGCATGTCACCCTAGATTTGCTGTGTGGATGGTGCTGGCTACATTAAGGCAAAAAAAAAATTAGTATGATTTTACAACAGATTTTAAGACCTTGTTACAATATGCAACCTAATGCTTGTTTTAGTTGTAGCATTTGGATTATACCACCACTACAGCTTACTTCTGGGTAAAGGGCAGTGTGTTTCCTCCCACCATATTGAAGGTGAAATAACTTAATGAAGGCCAGTTTCCCATTACCAAGTTACTGTTTATTTACAGATACACAGTACAAGACACTGACCCAGCAAGGTCAGAGCCAGCTTCTAGAGTAAACAGAACACCTGACACTCATAGAGTCATGTTTATATATTTTTTATTTCTCCCCAGCAGCCATGTTGTGTGCATGTAGGTGTAGGACACAGTGACGAAACAACAAGTGCAGAAAACTTTATTCATATTCCACTGCCAGGAAGAAAAAACACCCAAGTGGCCAGTGATAAGCACTGTCCTTCTCATCAAAGGGCAATGCCAACGTGATTGAAAAGTGAAGGGGAGGGTAGGAATTAAATCAAAATAGAATTGGAGGGGGAAATAAAACATTCCACACCCTGCGGTGAACACCTCTCCCTAAAAACCTTGAGGATGTTGGTAGACACCACATGCTCCTTTTCCAGGGACATCCGGGCCTAGATGTAACTGCGGAAGAGGGGCAGGCATTCGACCAATATGACCCCTTCAATGGCCCGCTGCTTGGAGCCTGGCCCAGGAGTAGACCCACGAGGAGATCCTCTGATCTGCCCACCCCTCTCAACATCAGGTGGATACTCCTGTTCATATATTTTTTATTTTATTAAACCGTATAAAATACAGTTGACAATAAACAAAAAGCAGCAGTTCACAAAAAAACTATTTACAGGGAAAGGGGCACCAAGGCCAAACCGCAAACCCCACCATGCAACCCCACATGACTGCAAACCTCAAACCCCACCTTAAGTCATCATAAAGGAAATAATAACAAACACAGACAAGACAGTCCAATCAAATGAAAAACAGTGCATAAACCCACCCACCCCCCAGCAACCTTCCCACCCCTTACTCCTTTTTTAAAAATTTTATTAACCAGCGCAAAATAAAATAAAAAATGTATAAACAGGAGTGAGGGGTGGGTGGGTTGCTGTGGAGGGGGAAAATGGAGGTGAGGAGCTGTGTTCTGTACACTGTTTTTCATTTGATTGGACTCTGTTGTCTGTGTTGTTACTGTTGTTTTTGTGAACTGCTGTTCATTGTTAACTGTTTGTAATTGTACCGGTTAACAATGAACAGCAGTTTACGAGAAACAGCTATTCACAGGGGAAAGGGACAAAGCCAGACCCCAAACACTCGTGGACAACCGGTGCGCAGGGCAAAGAGGACAAACCTCAAATCCCACCTTATCATATCGAAAAGGAAACAATAGACAATGACATACAGACAGGAGAAAGTGAGGTCTGCAGATGCTGGAGATCAGAGCTGAAAATGTGTTGCTGGAAAAGCGCAGCAGGTCAGGCAGCATCCAGGAAACAGGAGAATCGACGTTTCGGGCATAAGCCCCTCTTCAGGAACCTGTATGTCTTCAATGACATACAGACAGTTTGATAAACCAAACAATACCAGAGTGGACGTAACATAGATACCCCTGGCAACGCAGCAAACCACCCGTCCCTCATTCCTGTTGTTCTTTTTAAATTTTATTAACCAGTACAAATTACAAACAGTTAACATAAACAGCCGTATACAAGAAACAGCAATTTACAGGGGAAACGGGCAGCAAAGCCAGACCCCAAACCCCACCTTACAACCTGTTTTCAGGGAAAGGAGGATGAACCTCAAATCCCACTTTCAGTATTCACAATAATAACAGTAACAATTACATACAAGACAGTCCAATCAAATAAGAAACAGTGCATAGATTACAGATAACCCACCATGAGGGTCACCTGACTGACCCCATCCCAATCACTACATCCCTCCCCCTCTAAGTCCTGTGACGTAGGTGTGTTCTTTCTCCTGCAGCTTCTGCCTGGAGCATTTTCATACCAGTCCGGTTTCTCTGATTCTGCCTCAGATACTGAAGGTGTGTATGTTTTGCTCCTGCCCCATTTGTGAGGTTGCAGATTGCCTCTCCGACATGAACATTGGACATCACAAAACCTGACCCCACCTCTTACTGATGCAGGGCCATTCCCTGTGGTTTTGACACCAAACTTTGTACCTTGAAGTAAGCTGCCTCTCTTGCTTAGAGGAGTTGTGTCTGGTTTTGACATTCCTGATGCCATTTCACCCTTCCCCCAAGTTCCTGATAGGTCAGGTGTAACCTGGTATGGAGTCTTCTTCCGTTTAACCAATCCGCTGGAGCTGTCCCTGCAGTTGCATGATGGATAGTCCGATAGTCAAACAGGAACTGGAATAGTTTGGTAGTGAATGAAGCTACAGGCTCTTTCTTTAAGCCTGCCTTCAAAGTTTAAATTGCTCTTTCTGCTAGACCATTGGACAATGGATGGTATGGAGCTGTCTGAACATGCTGAGTGCCATTCGACTTTAAGAAATACTGGAATTCCCTGCTGGTAAATGATGGCATGTTGTCCGAGACCAACACCTCCAGGAGTCTGTGTATTGCAAAAGAGCTTGGAACGTTTCAATCGTCATCCCCATGTTTGATGAATTAACTCTATGCATGTCCAACCACTTTGAATGGGCATTCACAATGACTCAAAACATAGAGCCCATGAAAGCACTGGCATGGTTGAAGTATAACTGAGTGCAGGGTTTACCCAGCCATTCCCACTAATGTTGGGGAGCTGCTGGCAGTAACTTTGTTCTTGTTGGCATCCTGGGCATTGCCCCACCAACACCACTATGACAGCATCCCACTCTCGTCGACACTGAAATAACTCTAAGAAACCCGGTATCTCATTACCAAGTTACCCTTTATTTACACATGCATAGTAGAAGACGCTGGTCCAGCTATCTCAGAGTTGGCTCCTCGATTGAACAGAACACCTGACACCCCTGTTTATTTTTTTATTTCTGTTTTTTCTTCTTTTTTTAAAACCCGCCACACTACCGCCTAACTGTGGTAGTGCTTATTTTTTCCCCAGCACCCATGGTGTGTGTGTGCAGGTGTGAGACACAGTGAGAGACACAAGGTGCACGAATCTTTATTTCAATTTCCACCACCAGGAAGAAGGAAACACCCGAGTGGCCAGTGACAAGCATTGCCCTTCACATCAAAGGGCAAAGCTGCATGATCAAAACAGTGAAGGGGAGGGCAGGGATTAAATCAAAATAGAGTTGGTGGGGGAAATAATGCACACCACTCCCTGCGGCGCCCACCTCTCCCTGAAGACACTCCTGTCTATTTTTTTTCTTCTTTATTTTTGTGAGGCAGCTAGTCCAAAGACAGTCCCCTTCCTCTCAGAAACCTTCAAGGAGGAGAGTCCTTACACACACACACACACACACACACACACAGATCCAGCTTCCTCAGAGCCAGCTCTCAGAACATTTTTTAATATATATTAACCCCCACACTACCACCTAACCACGGTAGTGCTTATATTTTCCCTATGTTGTATGTGTGCAGGTGTGAGACACAGTGAAAGACACAAGGTGTACGAATCTTTATTCAAATTTCCACCAGCAGGAAGATAGGAAAACACCCAGGTGGCCAGTGACAAACACTGCCCTTCACATCAAAGGGCAGTGCTGTGTGATCAAACAGTGAAGGGGAGGGCAGGGATTAAATCAAAATAGAGTTGGAGGGGGAAATAATGCACTCCACTCCCTGCGGCGCCCACCTCTCCCTGAACAAAAATAAAGAAGAAAAAAAAATAGACAGGAGTGTCTTCAGGGAGAGGTGGACACCGCGTGCTCCTTCTCCAAGGACACCCGGGCCCTAACGTAACTGCGGAAGAGGGGCAGGCAGTCGGCCTTAACGACCCCCTCCACCGCTCGCTGCCTGGACCTGTTGATGGCCAGTTTGGCCAGGCCCAGGAGCAGACCCACAAGGAGGTCTTCAGACCTGCCCTCCTCTGTACCGGGTGCCCGAAGATCAGGAGCGTGAGACTGAAGTGCAACCAAAAGCAGAGGAGGTTTTTAAAGAAAATCAAAAAAGGGAATGCAAATGCCCACACCCAATATACACGTGGTCCACGGACTCCACAGCGCCACAGAACAAGCAGTTGGGCTGGGAGTCCGTGAACCACCGCAACCTGCGGTTGCAGGGGACCGCTGCGTGCAGCGCCCTCCACCCCAGATCCCCAAGAGAAAGGGGGAGGACTCCCACGTAGAGAGCCCTCCACTGGGGATCCCCACTGCCTGGTAGCAGATGGGCACGCCAAGGCGTGTCCGGACTGTGGATGAGGGAGAAGAGGTGGACGGTGTGCAGCAGCAGTCGATACAGGGCCCACCTTTTTACGTCCTTAAGAGGAACAAAATTAAAATTCTGGAGGCAGCTCAGGTTGTGGAGCACAGGCTCCCGCGGGAAGTACGGGACCTTGGGGCCAAGGTGAAATTCCGTGCGGACTGGGGTGAGTGCGGACGAGATCCCACCGCACACCTGAGCGTCCTCCAACTGGTGCACTACGTCGGGTCCGAGCACTGCTGTTTTAAGGCGTCGGATGGCGGTGGCCATGTACCGGACATCTACCGCTGCCCTGCTCGCTATGTCCTGCAGCAGCATCATCCAGCCCCAGGCCCCCGGCACCAAGCCCATCCCTGGTCCCCCTCGCAGCCACGGCCCTCCCCTCTGACAGCCACTCGAACCCGCGAGTACGGAGGTGCGGATTCCTGAGCAATGGCTCCCTGACGACAGCCGCTACTCCAGCCGAAGGGTAGACGTGATGTGATTCGACCATGTTCCAGACAGTGATCAGGTCCTGGTAAAAAAGACAGGCAGCGTCTTGAGGGCGACCTCCAAACCGTCACGGTCGACGAACAGGAGCTGCGTGTCATAGTTGAGGTTACGCACCTGGCGGAAAAAATACGTCACCAGGGCGCACACCTAGGAGGAGGCTCGATGCAAAGGTATCGCTGCAAGGTCTGAAGGCGGAACGTCGCCTGGGTGCGGACGCACACCAGTGACTGACCGCCCTCCTCAATAGGGAGACTCAGAACCTGCGCAGCGACCCAGTGCATCATTTTGTCCCAGAAGAAGTCAAACAACATTCTCTGGATGTCAGCAACAAAGCCAGGAGGAGGGACCAAAGTGACCAGCCGGTACCACAGCATGGCGGCCACCAGCTGGTTTATGACCAGCACTCGACTCCTATAAGATAGCACTTGGAACGGTCCTGTCCAGCGGCCTAGGTGAGCCGAGACTTTGGCCTCCAGCTCCTGCCAGTTGGCCGGCCAGGATTCCTCAGCCGGGCTGAGGTAGACCCCCAGGTAGGAGGAGATGGGTGGTACTCCAGCTGAACCCCCGTAGCTCCTCTGGCAGAGAGTCCACCCGCCACGGACTGACCAGTAGACTGGAACATTTGGCCCACTTGATCCTGGTGGATGACGCTGCCGAGTACACGGCCTGGCACTCGCGCATCCTCCCCAGGTCAGCCGGATCAGTGAAAGTGAGGAGCACGTCATCGGCGTAGGCCGAGAGGACCACCCCCGTGCTCATGCCGCGCAGAACCAGCCCCGACAACCTCCTCCACAAGAAAGGCTCCACGCACAGGGAATACAGCTGGCCGGACAGGGAGCAGCCTTGACGCACTCCTCTCCCAAAGCGAAGGGGCGCGTCAGGGACCCGTTAACTTTAACCAGACACTCTGCGGCAGCGTACAAAAGTCGGATCCGGGCGACGAGTTGTGTCCAAAACCCGAATGCCCGCAGAGTCCCGAGCAGGTACTTGTGATCGACCCTGTCGAACACCTTCTCCTGGTCGAGAGACAGGAAGGTGCTCGGCAGACCAGCCCATCGACAGAAATGGATCAGGTCCCGGACCAGGTGGACGTTGTAGTGTATCCTCCGGCCCGGGACCGTGTAGGACTGGTCCGGGTGAATCATGTGGGCCAGCACGGAGACCAGGCGAGAAGACAACACCCTGGCAAAGATTTTGTAGTCCGTACTGAGGAGGGAGACCGGACGCCAGTTCTTCAAGGAACGAAGGTCCCCCTTCTTTGGCAGCAGGACGATGACTGCCCTGCGCCAAGAAAGGGGCAGCTCTCGGCATTTAGACACTGCCCCAGGACCTGTGCATAGTCGCTCCCCAGGACGTCCCAGAACGCCCTGAAGAACTCCAGTCAGCCCGTCCAGCCCCGGGGACTTGCCCCTCGAGAGCCGGTCAGCTCCTCTAAAGTGACGGGAGCGTCGAGCCTTCCGGCGTCCTCCGGGCTGAGCTGCGGCAGGTTCTCCCACAGAACTCTGCAACCATCCTCGCTGGACGGATCCGGAGAGAACAGAGCCGTGTAATAGTTTCAGACATGGGCCCTGATGCCCTCCAGAACCGAGACGAGGAACACGTCGTTGGCCAGCAGCATAAGGAGCTGCTGACGGGTGCCACGCCTTTTTTCCAGCGAGTAGAAGAAGGGGGAGCCGCGGTCCAGGTCCTGGAGGAGCTGGATCCGCGACCTCACGTACGCGCCCAGAGCCCCGATGAGCTGCAGGTCCCGGAGCGCTGCCTTCTTCTCTTCGTACACCCCGCGCAGGGCCGGGTCCGCGTCGGGCTGACCGAGGCGTGACTCCAGGTCGAGCATCTCCCTCTCCAACTCCCCGATCCTGGATTTCCGCCTCTTCGTCGACCGCCCCGCGTACTCCTGACAGAAGACGCGGACGTGAGCCTTGCCCACGTCCCACCATAGCCTCAGAGAGGGGAAGCTTCCCCGCTTCCTTCTCCAGCCAGCTCAGAAACGATGAAACGAGTCCCGGAACCGCTCGTCCTCCAGCAGCAGGTTGTTAAAGTGCCAGTACATGGAGCCGAGCCTGGCGCCGAACGGAAGGAGTTGCGCCCACACCAGGTGATGGTCCGTGCACGACACCTGCTGCGTGGAGGCCTTCGGAAAACAGGAGGCGTACGCCCGCGAAACATAGAGGCCGTCGATTCTAGACGCTCCGACCCCAGGCCTCATGAAGGTGAAGACGATGGAGTCGGGATGGAGATTCCGCCAGACGTCCACCAGGTCGAAGGACTTGACCAAATCCCCCAACCTCCTCCCCACCACCCAACCAATGCCAGCACCGCCGTGGTCCCTGCCCTGGAGGACGCAGTTAAAATCTCCCCCGAGGACGACGGACTGGTTCTCGTCGTTGGAGGCGAGATGAGCGGACGCTTCTCCGAAGAAGCTCGCTTGCCTCGGCTTGGCCAGGGGAGCGTAGACGTTCACCAAGTGAAGCACCGCGCCCCCCAGCCGAACCGTCAGGTGAAGCAAACGGCCTGGCACGGTCTCCCTGACCCCCAAGAACTTGGGCTGAAAATGCGAGGCCAACAAGATAGCCTCCCCGCCAGATCTGCGGGTGAGGTGACTCATGTAGACCCCCCGCCACTCCAGCAGCCAGGTGGCTTCGTCTCCCGGGGTAGTGTGGGCTTCTTGCAGGAAGCACGCCGCATACCTCCCGTCCCAAAGGACCGAGGGGGTCTGGAATCTGCACTGTGACTCCTTGCTACCGTTGATGTTGAGGCTGACTATAGTTGTCTCCATGTCGGAAGCGTTGTGCAACCACCACCAGTACAGTTAAAAACCTATATACACATTTACTGGGAGGACGAGGGAGGGGCACAGAAGTCCCTCGCCCTCACCAGGAGTGGCCCCAGGAAGTTCCTGACTGGCGTTCGCTCATTAACGTCGAGCCCAGGGCCAACCAATAAACTCTTTCAAAGGAGCTCCAGCGGTCGACCGCCGGTTGGGCTCTCTCCCGGCGACTCAGTTTCCTCGACAAATTCCCGGAGTTCCTCGCAGGGGATGAGGGGGAGATCAGTGGGGGGCATCTGGAACTCGAAAATGTCACTGCAGATAGAGTCTGTGTCGTCCCCGGTGTCCGCCACCGATCCCGAACCCTCCTCCGGGAGGTCGCCCGCGGTCACCGACCCCTCCCCCACTGAGAGGATGGGGGCTGGTCAGGCGCTGCCAACTGGCCTCAAACCCCCGGCGACCCCACCCCCAGGGTCACCGCCGGTACCATCCTCGGCGCACCCCGACCCGAACTCGGGGCGTTCCGGGAAATCGGGCGGCAGAGGCTCAGGGCCCCGCTCCTCTCCCAACACCGGGACGCCCGGCTCATCGGGGATAAGGTCCTCCCCCAGGGCCAAGGCCCCCGGAAAAACAGTCTGGGAGGGAGGAGCGAGGATAACACCTTCCTCCCCTCCGCCGCTCAACGACCCAGCAAAGGGTCCTCCGTTATCGCCTGCACCATGGCCCGCATAGTTATTACGGTCGGCCCCAGGGGCCGGAGTTGAGGCAGCAAGAGGCCCTGCTGGTCGGGCCATGGTGTGGGACAGTCAACAGGCACCGTTGGCTCATCCCCTGGAGGGGCCACGCCACCAGCGCACTACTGGAGTGTCTCTCCCCTCCAAGGGCCAGCGCCTCTTCCCCAGAGAGACGGGGGGGATTTATGGGTCTTCCCCTCCCCGCCCACCTCGGTGGTCATGAGGTCCCTCCCCCAGCCTTTCCCGGAATACGATTGGCTGTGGGAATACAGGGGGCATGGCCAGGGTGGGGAGGGTCAGCCATGTCATTTCCTGCCCCGGCCCTGGTTTATCAGGTGAGGGCGGGAGCCCAGTTCCCTCTCCGGGGCCCAGCAACACGGTCGCTGCAGGAGGTGGGGCAGTGGTGGTTCCCCCCAGGTTAGTGCCAGGGTGTGGCGGAGCTCAGGCTCAGGGGCCCCCGGGCCAGGTGTTACAGCGCCAGGGGCAGGCGTTGAAACCCCAGGGGCTTCTCTATCGGGGGGGTGGATGTGGGGTCAGTGGGGCCAGGATCAGGTACATGTTTGGGGGGTCAGGGTTCCCGCGTTGGGGCGACACTGGCACGGCCGCAGGGGCATTGTCGTGCCGGGACGGGGCCACCATCAGCCATTGGCGTGGGCTGGGCAGCCTTCTGGGTGGGGCAGTTTTTTCTAATGTGTCCCACCTCACGGCCCAGGTGGCACCGCACGCCGTCCACCGTCCAGAAGGCGCGGTAGGCCGTGCCCTCATGGTGGAGGGTGAAAGAGCCCTCAGTGACCTCCTCCCGGGCCAGGCAAATGAACACCTGGCGTCGGAAGGAGTAGATGTGTCGGAGGGCGGGGTCCTTTAGACCAAGCAGGAGCGGTTGGACACCCGACCGGATCTCCCCCAAAGTGGTGAGGTTGGGGAGAAGGAGCTCGCTGGCAATGAAGGGCGGGACATTGGAGATCACGACCCTCTGGGCCGTAACCTCCAGAGGGTCGATGGGCAAATGGGTCCCGCCCACAGTGAGACCCCTCTCCACGGCCAGGTGGACCGCCTGCTCGGTCTTAAGGAAAAAGACGGCTTTCCCATACATCCGGGCCGCAGCGACGATGGCCAGTAGGCCGACCACGCCAGCCATGGCCTTACTGCAGGCCTCGTTGGACATGTTGGAGTGGGTATAGGCCTTTACCCCCAGGCGTTTAGTCAGGTGCCTGAAGGGTGTTGTGGTTGCGGCCGGGGTTGGGACAGCCGAGCCTAAGGCAGCGGCTACCGCGGCGTAGGTGCGGCTGGGCCCCGCGACCTTCAGGCTCGCCATACTCTGCTGGATATTGGTAGACCCCAGGCAGCAGCGGTGGAGGTTGTGGGGAGGGGCCCAAGGCGAGTCCCAGGCAGCGACAGTGGAGACTGGCCTCAGGCAACAGCAGCGGTGGAAGCAGGCCTCAGGCGAGTTACAGGTAGGCCCTTGGTCGCAGCGGTGGGGGCAGACCCGTTGGGGAGAGTCCCCAAGGCAAGTCCCAGGCAGCCCCAAAATTGAGTCCCAGGCAGCAATAGTGGTGGAGGGGCCCCAAGGCGAGTCCCAGGCAGCGGTGGTGGAAGTGGGCCTCTTGCAGCAGTACTGGTGGAGGTTGTGGGGAGGGGCCCAAGGCGAGTCCCAGGCAGCGGTGGTGGAGGCAGGCCTCGGGCGAGTCCCAGGTAGGCCCTCGGTCGCAGCGGTGGGGGCAGACCTGTTGGGGAGGGTCCCCAAGGCAAGTCGCAGGCAGCAGCAGTGGTGGAGGTCGGCCTCTAACAACAGCAGCAGTGGTGGAGGTCCTGGGAGGGGCCCCAAGGCAAGTCCCAGGCAGCAGCAGTGAGGCAGGCCCCAAGCAGCAACAGCTGAGGTAGGTCCGGGCGGAGTCCAAGAGACCAGCAGTGGGAGTGGGCCCCAGGTCAGCAGCAACACTCCCTTGACCTGGGTGAGGCCCAGGCTGCAGCTCCAAAGGTAGGCCCCAGACTCAAAATCTCTCACCTGCCTCCTCCTCTTCTTCCTTCCTCTCTCTCCCAATATGGGGCAGCTAGTCCAGAGACAGTCCCCTTCAAGGAGGGGAGTCCTTGCACGTGTGCACACACACTGATTCAACTCTTAAGATAGGCAAACACCCGAGTGGCCAGTGAACACTCCTGTTTATTTTTTATTGACACTCCTGTTTCATTTTATTAAACAAATTACAAAAACCGTTTACAACAAACAAACAGTTGCATTTACAGCTGCATACAAGAGATAGCAATTTTACAAGGGAGAGCAGCAAAGCCAGGCCCCAAACCCTACCATTCAAACAGTCTACAGGGACATGAGGACAAACCTCAAATCCCAGTTTCACATAAAGATATAAAGAGACAACAGCAATGACAGTTGTACATTAGACAGTACTGTTACATACAAAAGTGCAGACAATACAGACCCAGCAAGCCCCCGCCCCTCCCACCACTCTAAGGCAGCCCGCCCCTACCCACCTTCCGGTTCTCTGTCCACCCCATGCCCCTTCCAGTTCTCGGTCCGCCCTGACACCTTTCGACCACCTCTAGGACAGCCCGCCCCGGTACCCACCCGGGGTGACAGCGGTCAGGACAGCCTACCCACCTTCCGGCTTCACTAACCACCCTCAGCACCTTCCGACCACCTCTGGGGCAGCCCGCCCCGGTACCTGCCCGGGGTGACAGCGCCGAGGACGGCTACCCGCCTTCTGGCTCTCGGTCTGCCCCTACGTACCATTGGGCTCTCACCCACCCCGTTGCATCTCCGACCAGTGGGCTATCCTGGCACACCTTCCGGCCACCTCTAGGACAGCCCGTCCCCTTCCCTGGGACGACAGCGTGTAAGGTAGCCCACAAGCCTTCCGGATCTCTGCCCGCCCGTACGCACGCGCCTTCTGGCGCTCGGCTGCTCTGACACCTTTCGACCACCTCTAGGACAGCCCGTCCTGATTACCCCTTATCAGGATAACAGTGCTCAGAACAGCCTACCCACCATCTGGCTCTCGGGGCGACTGGCATCAGGGTGGCCTACCCACCCTCCTGCTTTTGGGACAGCCTACCAACCTTCAGATTCACAGGATGGCCTACCCACCCTCCGGCTTTCGGGGCGACAGCTTTCAGGACGACCCATAAGCCTCCCAGCTCACAGCAAGGTCTGCCAGACCCAGGGACATGCAAGACAGTGTGGGTGATAGATCCAGGAAACACCACAATACAGTTAGTTACCAAAAAAAAGAGTCCTTTCTGGTACACAGTCCAAATCTATACAGTCTTCAAGATATGGAATACATTTCCAGGAGGAGTCCACTCCAGTATACAATGTGCAATGTCAGAGTTAGAGTCCGCTCCAAACTGCAGAGTCCGTTGTTAAAAACAGTATGCAACCAAGGGCAGAGTTCACTCCTGGAGGCAGCAAATGCACACCCCACAGGTGTTCAGTCTCAATGGAATCCTGGTCCAGCCTTGGAGAGCCAGGCCCACTCACAGGAACACAGTACAGGTGCAGTTAACTCACAGGGGTTGGTCCACTCCTGAAGGAAAGGAGTTCTCCCAAACTCCAGGATACAGCAACTGCTCACCTCCCAGCGCACACACAGGTGTTCAATCTTCAGAGGCCCAGTCCCAGGGCTAGACCTCCCCACAGGAACAGCTCCTCTGGTAAAATGTATGTCTTCCACAAGGGCTCAGTCAAAACACCAATAAAAAGTGAAGACACATACAAAAAACAAAAGGAAATTAGAGTCCAAGGGATAAGCCCTACCACAAAATTAACATTGTCCTTTTCTCAAAAAAAAGAGTAAAAAGAGACAAGAGTAACACACCAGCTGTAACCAGCCAGTGAAACAACAATCCCCTAATGAGAACTGAGCTACACCTGAAACACATTATGTGCATCAGGAGTTTAACAATCAGTCCTCACTAAAAGGAATGTCAGTTCGGGAATCAGGTTTCCCCCTTCAAAAAAAGGGGGACAGTCACATACTGACTATAACACCAGCCAGCACAGAGTCAGTCCTCCCCTCTGACACAAACAAGGGAGAGTTCTTGACAGTGATCCAGCTCTCTCAGAACCTCTGACAGTCCTGTTTCATTTTTTTTTCTTTTTTTTTGTTTCTCTCCTCTTTTTTTAACCCCCACACTACCACCTAAGTGCAGTAGTGCTTATTTTTCCCCAGCACCCATGGTGTGTGTGTGCAGGTGTGAGACACAGTGAAGGACACAAAGTGCACGAATCTTTATTCAATTCCACCACCAGGAAGATAGGAAAACACCCAGGTGGCCAGTGACAAACACTGCCCTTCACACAAAGGGGCAGTGCTGTATGATCAAACAGTGAAGGGGAGAGTAGGGACTAAACCAAAATAGAGTTGGAGGGAGAAATAATGCACTCCACTCCCTGCGGTGCCCACCTCTCCCTGAACAACTCCAGGGTGTTGGTGGACACCGCGTGCTCCTTCTCTAAGGACACCCGGCCCCTAACGTAACCGCAGAAGAGGGGCAGGCAGTCGGCCTTAACGACCCCCTCCACAGCCCGCTGCCTGGACCTGTTGATGGCCAGTTTGGCCAGGCCCAGGAGCAGACCCTAAGGAGGTCTTCAGACCTGCCCTCCCTCCTCCGTAGCGGGTGCCCGAAGATCAGGAGCGTGGGACTGAAGTGCAACCAAAAGCAGAGGAGGAGGTTTTTCAGAAAATCAAAAAGGGAGTGCAAACGCCCACATCCAATATACACGTGGTCCACGGACTCCACAGCGCCACAGAACAAGCAGTTGGGCTGGGAGTCCGTGAACCACCGCAACCTGCGGTTGCAGGGGACTGCTGCATGCAGCACCCTCCATCCCAGATCCCCGAGAGAAAGGGGGAGGACTCCCGTGTAGAGGGCCCTCCACTGGGGATCCCCACCACACTGTCAAATTCCTTTATAAAAAATGGTCTGCTTTAACAGTGGTAAATTCTAAAAGTGAAGCATCCTTTTTACTCAACAGTACAGAAAATGCACCAGCACAAAATAACAGGTTTTTTTTGTTTGTATGTTTCATCATGGATGGGGCCATTGTGGGCTAGATTAACTGTCCATCCCTACTTGCCCTTGAGAAGTTTGTTGTGAGCTGCTTTCTTAAAATATATTTTTATTGGAAAAAGATTTTTTTAATATCACAAGTACAAAACAATACAATTCAAAACAGTACAAAAAAAAACAAATTTAAAAAAAATCCCCAACCCACCCTCATGTACAAATGTATAAACATATATAGAAAAATATAGAATACAAAAACCCCAAACTGACTATTTAACTAAATAGATAAATAACCAACAACAAACTAATAAATAGTAATAACTCAGCCCAGCTAAACAAAACGCTCATATGTTCGCAGTTCCTCCTCCCTCCATATAAAAGCCCTTGTTGGTGTGGCAGATAAATCTGTGTCAAAGTAGTCCAAAAGGGGCTGTCATGTCTTGTAAAAATTCTCAGTTTTGTGGTATACCATATTTGTGAGGAAATCCAGGGGAACATGCTCCATAACAATCTTTCGCCACCCGACAGGCCGGGGGTTTTTCGGATATCCAACCGAGCAAGATATTCTTTCTTGCACAGAATGTGAAAATATTGAAAAGTTTTTTCTTATGCGCGTCTGCAGGAAATAAAGTGGGCAGGCCCAAAAGGAGAGAGATAGGGTCCTTCTCCACCCTTACACCCAAAATCCTCTCCATTGTGCCTGCCACAGCACTCCAATATGTTTAAAGCCTATTGCAAAACCAAAGACAATGGGTAGGAATGCCCATGCAGATCTTGCACTTGGGACATGCTCAAGATACTCCTGGTTTAAATTTTGACAAACGGTCCAGAGCCAAGTGGACCCTGTGGAGAATCTTCAACTGTAAAGCTTGGGTCCTATTGCAAAATGATATCTTTCTTGCATTCTCCCAAACATCCTCCCATGCCTCTGAGGAGATTTCAACTCCCAGCTCTCTTTCCCACATCCTGCAGAGTCAATCAAACTCATCTGAGGGTGCACCTCCCAATTGCTGATATAAAGTACTGACAGAGAGTGTACTCTTAGCACTTAGCACCCCCATCTCTATGTCGGATTTGCAGGGATCAGTCATACGTGTGGTATTTTTTTGAATAAAATCCCTAACTTGAAAAAAGGAAAGAGGTCTCTATTAGATAACTCGTACTTCCGTACTAACTGATCGAAGGACATCATTACGTCTCCCTCAAATAAATCGCCTATGCAAAACACACCCCTAGCTGCCCAACATTTAAATCCTGAACCTATCATCCCCGGTTGAAAACCCAGCATACCCACTAAAGGTGTAAACAAAGATGTTTTGTCAATATTGCCTTCCCTCTGCCGAAATTGCCCTCCATGCTTTAACAGTATTGATGACTATTGGGTTAAGGCAATATTCCCTAACTGTCCTCATTTTGTCCAAAAACAGCAAACAAGTAAGGGGGCACCTTGCCTGGGAGGCTTCGATATCTAGCCATATTGAAAGAGGATCTGCACAAACCCAATCACTCATGTAGGACAAAAGCGAGCTTAAATGGTAATTTTTAATGCCTGGAAGGTCCTCTCCCCCAATCTGTGAAGCGGTTGCAGTTTGGCTAATTTAATGAGGAGCTGCTTACGATGCCAAATAAAGGAGCTGAACCAGCCGTTCAGCTTCCTGAGTGTTTGCTTATTGAAAATCAGGGCGACCATCCATATAGGGTAGAGCAAACGAGGGAGAATATTTATCTTAATAAGCGCTATCCGATCCAACCACGAGACTGGAAGTGCATCTCATCTTTGAAGATCTTGTTTAATTTTTCCAAATAATTGGATAAAATTGGCTTTGAACAGCCAATCCAGAACTGGAGTAATGAATATGCCCAAATACACAAACCCCGCTCCCCTGTGACCACCTAAATGGGAATCTACAGTCACCCTCAACAGCTAGCTCCTTTGTAAGCCCACCCATAGGCATAGCCTCTATTTTCACAAAATTAACCTTGTACCCCGAAAAAGCGCCAAACATGCGAATGCATTCTATCAGGCGAGGCACTGAAACTGCTGGATTTGTCAAAAAAAAATTAGGACATCGTCTGAATTCAACGAAATCTTATGTAATTTTGACCCCACTTCTGGAGCTGATATATTGGGATCCCCAACAACAGCCTCCGCCAATGGTTCAATCACCCACATAAAAAGCATAATGAAAGGGGACAGCCCTGCTGGCTGCCCCTAAAAATATTAAACTTGCTTGATCGTACCCTGTTGGTGATGACCGCTGCGTGAGGGCCACCGTAGAGAACCTTTACCCATCTTATGAAGACTTCGGCAAACCAAACCGCTCTAGAGTTTAGAAAAGGTATGGCCACTCAACTCGATCAAATGCCTTCTCTGCATTTAAAGAAATCAACAATGACTGCTGTTGGCATGCTTGAATTACATTAAGCAGCCTCCTAACATTATTGGAGAATCTGTGACCCTTTATAAAGTCTGTCTTTATCCTCTTTAATAATAGAAGATAACACAGTCTCCAGCCTTAACGTGAGAGTCTTAGAGAGGATTTTAAAGTCCACATTTAAGAGTAAGATGGGCCTGTACAAAACACAGTCTTCCAGGTCCTTTCCTTTTTTAAGGATAAATGAAATATTGGCCTCTCTGAGATGGTGGGAGACAATCATGACTGTATGAATCATTAAACATATTTAGCATCGGGCCTGACAGTATACTTGCAAATTCCTTATAGAATTCACCGGGAAGTCCAACAGGACTGGGTGCCTTTTGACTCTGAAGCTGCCGTACAGCTTCCTGCACTTCTTCATCTGATAACAGGGCATTGAGAAAGGACTGCTGTTCGGGAGTCACACCCGGGAGCTTCAGATCCCTAAAAAAGGATTCCATTTTGGCCTGCCCTTTCTCACAATCCTCAGATTGGTATAACCTTTGCTTTGCCGTCTGTGTGAGCACAGAATTTAATGCAGACCGCAGTGCTATAATCCTCTGTAGTTTGACCAACGAGGGTCTGTCAAAGTAGGCCTTCTCAGTTGCCTTCAACCGTGCTTCAAGGAGATGTTGCTGCTCACCCTTCTGCCGCTTCCTACTGGCAGAATATAAAATAACTATCCCCCTGGCATAGGCTTTGGCAGTTACCCAGAGAACGGATGAGCTATCAACTGAGCCTATGTTGCTGTCTAGCAATGCCCAAAGTTCCCTACAGAAATACTCCACAAACTTATTATCCTTGAGGATAAAGGGATCTATTCGCCAGTACCTGGAACCCACTGTAACATCCTTAATCTTAATCATAAGCATGGAGCATGATCAGAGATGGTAACATTACCAATCGCACAAGATGCCTCAAATCCAGGATTACTGCAGGGGTCAGAAAAAAATCAACCTTCATGTGACATCTGTACAGATTGGAGAAAAACGTAAAATCCCTACCTGTAGGGTGGAGATGCCTCCAGACATCCACCAACCCTAACTCCCCACACAGACCCACTAGCTGTTTAGTTTGTACAAAGGGTATTGAGGGACCTTTGGGCAACCTGTCTACTGTGGGATTCACCTTCCCCCTCCCCCTATAATGATGTGCCGGGACTTGAGACTTATCAATTTAGAAAAAGCATCTACCAAAGATTTAAAGGGATGAGCTGGAGGGCAATAAACATTTAAAACACCACATTCTTCCCCATTTATCAAGGCTTTAAGAATTACAAACCTCCCATGTGTGTCTTTAACACACTCCAACAACTTAAATGGGAGATTTTTCCGAACCAATATAGCCACTCCCCTACTTCTGATATTAAATGATGAAAAATAAACTCGGTCATAGTCATTCTGCTGTAATTTCAAATGCTCCTTGCAATCCAAATTAGTCTCCTGTAACAAAGCAATATCCACCTTCTCCTTTCTAAGACTCAAGAGTACCTTCTCCCTCTTAATTGGTGAGTGACTTCCTTTGATATTCCAGGTACACCATTTAATCAAATCATTAGCCATAATCTTCTGCAATAACATTTAAATTCCAGACAGAACCCGAACCACAAACTGCCTTAGTGTCACATGATCCACCAAATATACAAACTACATAAACAAAAACCACTACATTTAACAAACCTACAAAACTATTGAGAACAAAAAACAACAAAGACCAAAAAACAGACCAACATATAAAGTGCCAACAGTGCTGAGTAGAGGAACTCATCCCCTGCCCAGAGGGGGCAACTGCCCATCACAAACTGCCCATAAATAGGCATCTATTCATCCCAACCACCTTCCCTTCTCTCAGCTGGAGCTGCACCGCAAACACAAGCAGAAAAGAATAAACACCCCATGGAATACCAATATGAATAAAAAAACTTTTTTTTAAAAAAAAAAAGGAAATAAATACCCCACCCATCCTTTGGTATATCCTAACTTTAGAAACTGAAAATGTACGTCTCAACCGCCACCAGACATAGTTTAAACCAAATTATTATCAATAGAGGAAAAAAAGAAAGATAAAGCTCCAACCAGTTTTCCTCAGTTTCTTTTACAGAATGATAAACACATACCCAACAACACTATTTATACATACTAAAAATTGTTCAAATTAGGTTAGTTTGTCCACAAAGTTTCTTGCCTTCTCTGACGTGTCAAAGAGATGTACGGATCCATCTACTGTGATTGAAGCACTGCCAGATACCTCAGGGAATACTGATTCCTAAGCTCCTTCAGTCTTCTCTTGACACCGTCGTAAGATTTTTGTTTCTGGATCACTGCCGCTAAGAAGTCCTGAAAGAACATGAGCTTAGAACCCTCGTAAATTAAGGCCTTCGGATCGTTCCCCTGGACTCTGGAAGCCTCCATGAATCTCCTTATCCCAGTAATGATGGAATCAGACTAGGAGAGGACGAGGACGTTGACCCAGACCCGATCTCCGCACTGTGACCCGGTGAGCCCTCTCTATCTTCAATCCTCTCATGCCAGCCTCCAAGTCAAGGAATTTCAGCAACCAGTCCTCAACAAATTCTGTAGACCACTCATCTTCCTTACCCTCAGGTAGACCAATGATCCAAATGTTTTTTTTCCTGCCCCTGTTCTCAAGATCATCCACTTGGTCATGCAAATTACAGACCTGCATCTCCAGGGCTTGTATCCTATCGTTGGATGAACTGGCATCAGTTTCCACCACTGTGACCCTGTGCTCCACCTCATCCGTCCTCTTCTCTCGGTCTCCCAGCTGCTGCTCATGCTTCTGCAGCATGAGAGAGATCGGAGCTAGCTTCTCTTCAATCTGTTTCCCCACCATCTTGCGAGATTTCGAAAGCTCATTCACCAGAGCCTGGAAAGTAATCGGATCTGAACCTCCTGCAGGCTGAACTGCAGACCCGGCCTTGGATGCTCCTCCTCCCTTTTCTGACATTTCTGGACGGCTGGAAACACAGGTAAGATAATTTTTAGAAGTTTCTTGGGACTCCCCATGATCTTTCCAGAATCCCAAGATATCACAATGGCTTGGGTTGGGCAGGTTAAAGGTTCGCCCTACTTGTACTGCGATGCGAAGCTCTGCAGTGCGATCTTCTCAGATCGCCACCATCTTGGATCCTTCTGCTTTCTTAAAATCATTGCAGTCCTTGGGATATAGGTACACTCACAGTGATATTAGCATGGGAGTTATAGGAATTTAACCCAGCACTGTTGAAAGAATGGCAATACAGTTCCAAGTTGGGATGGTGTGTGTCTTAGATGAGAACTTGGAGCAGGTGTGTGCCTATGCATCGGTTGCCTTTGTCCTTCTAGTTATAGAGGTTTCCAGTTTAGATGGTGCTGTCAAAGAAAGCTGGGTGAGTTATTACAGTGCATTTTTTAAGATGGTGTGCAGAATGCATTAGTGTTGAAATGAGGGAATATTGATGGAGGTGAATGGGCAAAAAATCAAGCAAGTTGCTTTGTTCTGGATGATGTTGAGTTTCTTGTGTTGTCAAAGCTGCACCCATTCAAGCAAGTGAAAAGTATTCCAACCTCACTATCAGATATTCCAATTGACAGCTCCCGTTGCCATGCCTAATCAAATATTGTGGCAAATATCTACTTTCAGCATGACTAATAGCGTTGAAACAGTGTTGAAAGCTCATAAGGGTTTTTTTTCTAAAGTGTGTGACTATTGTAGTATTCACTCATAAGGGGTTTGAGCAACAGGCTGATAGATGATCAAGAAAACAAAAGTACTCAAATTGACAAAGTTTTTAATCTTGGGCTTGGCTTACCTCTTCATGAGTTTCTTTTTTGCAAGGGTTGGAATGAAACCAGATTAGAGACAAAAAACTGCAAATGCTGTAACCCAAACTAGACAAACAGGAGACTGGAAGAACACAGCAAGCCAGGAGGTGAAGAAGTCAATGTTATGGGAATGAAACCAGATTAGCCAGTTTAGTTTCTTGCATTTGTCAGACATGAAAAAACTTGTTTAACCACTCAAGTGACCTTTGTAACACACCTCTTCTTGTTCATATGGTGTGGCTGTGCCTGAGGCAGATAGAGGGATCTAGGAGGTAGAGTTGCAGAGCCTCAGTCCCTATCCTTGTCCAACAGGTTCAAGAGTTTTGCTCCCTGTGTGGTCGGGAATGGGGACTGCAGGGAGGATGAGCCGACTGATCGCATCATCATGGTGCAGGGAGCCATGGAAGTGGGGGAAGAAAAATGTTATTGTAATTGGGGATAGTACAATTAGAAGCAAAGACACTGTTCTCTGTGATCAGGACAAAGAGTCCCGATGGTTGTATTGCCTGCCTGGGTGCTCGGGTTCGGGATATCTCATCTGGGCTGCAGAGGAACTTGGAGTGGGATGGTAAAGATCCGGTGGTAAAGATCCAGAAGGTACCAACGTCATAGATGAAACTAGGGCAGAGGTTCTACTAAGGGAGTATGAACAGCTAGGAGCTAAATTATAAAGCAAAACCCAAAAGGTAATAATCTCTGGATTACTACTTGAGCCATGAGCTAATTGTCATAGGGTCAATAAGATTAAGCAGGTAAACGCATGGCTCAAAGACTGGAGTGGGGGGGATGAGTTTGAATTCGTGGGACATTGGCACCAGTACTGGGAAACAAGGGACCTATTCTGTGGGGATGGTCTTCATTTGAACCATGCTTGGACCAGAGTCCTAGCAGCTCACATAACTAGGGCTGTAGACAGTGCTATTAGCTAAATTGGAGGGGGGGGGGGGGGGGCTAAATTATAGGGGAAATTAGAAAACACAAATTAAAGGAGGTAAGAATCCAGAACTCAGGTTATTAAAATCTCCAGCACAGACACAAATAGGACAAAGTATAAGGAAAAGGTTAGCAATCAAACTTCAATCATACTGGACAAACAAATGACAATGAGAAGAGGGACAGTTAATACAGGGCTTTTAAGGTGTTAAATCTGAATACACACAGTATAAGGAAAAAGGTAAATGAGCTTGAGTGCAGATCAAAATTGGCAGGTATGACATGGTGGGCTTCATGGAGATGTAGCTGCAAGGGACTTAGGATTGGGAGCTGAATGTTCAAGGATATACATCCTATCAAATAGATAGGCAAGAGGGTGGGGCTGCCTTATTAATAGGAAATAAAATTAAATTAATAGTAAGAAACTAGTATGGTTAGATGGTGTAGAATCTGTGTGGGTAGAATTGAGGAATTGCAAAGGTAAAAAAGCCATAGTCGTAGTTATGTATAGATCTCCAAACAGTAGTCAGGAGCCAGGGCGCAAGATACACCGGAGGTAGAAAAGACATGAGGGATTGCAATGTGCAGGAGGACTGGGAAAATCAGGTTGGTAGTGGATTGCAAGAAAAGGAATTTGAGGAATGTATACAAGATGGCATTTTTAATCAGCTTCTAGTGGAGCCTACTAGGGAACAGGCAATACTAGATTTAGTGCTGTGCAATGAGGCAGACTTGATAAGGGAGCTTAAGGTGAAGGAACTTTAGGAGGCAGTGCTCATAATATGATTGAATTTACGCTGCGATTTGAGAGGGAGAAGATAGAATCAGAGGTAATGGTATTATAGCTGAATAAAGGCAACTACAAAGGCATGAGGGAGGAGCTGGGTAGAACTGACAGAGAGGAGCCCAGCAGGAAAGACAGTGGGACAGCAATGGCAGGAGTTTCTGGGAGAAATTAAAGAGACACAGCAGAGATTCATCCCGAGGAAAAAGAAGCATGGTACAGGAAGGATGAGGCAACCATGGCTGACTAGGGAAGTCAGGGAAAGCATAAAAGCAAAAATGAAAGCATGTAATGTGGAGAAGGGCACTGGGAAACCAGAGGATTGGAAAGCTTACAAAGACCAACAGAGGGCAACAAAAAAAGAGAATTAAGGAGGGAGAAGATTAAATTTGAGGGTAAGCTAGCCAGTAATATAAGGGAAGACTATGAGTTTTTTAGACCTATAAAGGGGAATAAAAGAGAGGCAAAAGTGAACATTGGGCTGCTGGAAAATGATGCTGGAGACTTAGTAATGGGGAACAAGGAAGTGGCCAAGGAAGTGAATTAATTACTTTGCGTCAGTCTTCATGGTGGGAGACACAAAAATATCCCAAAAACTCAAGAGTGAGGGGGCAGAGTTGAGTATAGTGGTCGTCACCAAGGAGAAGGTGCTAGAAAAACTGAATGGCCTAAAGGTGGATAAGTAACTTGGACCAGATGGACTATATCCCAGAATTCTTAGCTGAAGAGATAGTGGAGGCATAAGTGATGATCTTTCAGGAAATGCTAGAATCAGGGAGGAAAAACCCTAGCGTGACACCCCTGTTTAAAAAGGGAGTAAGGCAAATGACAGAAAATTAGACTGATTAGTCTAACCTTGGTTGTGGCTAAGATCCTGGAATCCATTGTGAAGAATGAGATTTCTGAATACTTGGAAGTGTATAGTAAAATAAGGCAAAGTCAGCATGGTTTCGTCAAGGGGAGGTCATGCCTGACAAATCTGCTAGAATTCTTTGAGGAAGTAATGAGCAGGTTAGACCAATGGACTTTCAGAAGGCCTTTGACAAGGTATCGCTCAGGAGGCTACTGAATAAAATAAGGGCCCATAGTGTCAGAGGCAAGCTGCTCACATGGATAGAAGCTTGGCTGTCTAGCAGAAAGCAGAGAGTGGTCCTTCTCAAGATGGCAGCTGGTGATAAGTGGTGTTCCCCAAGTCTCCGTGTTGGGACCACAACTTCTCACTTTATACAGTTACGATCTAGATGAAGGAACTGAGGTCATTCTGGCTAAGTTTGCAGATGATACAAAGAGGGACAGGTACCTCTGGGAAGGCGGGGAGGCCGCAGAAGGATTTGGACAGGTTAGGAGATTGGGCAAAGAAATGACAGATGGAGTACAACGTGGGAAAGTGTGAGGTCATGCACTTTGGTAGGAAGAATAGAGGCATGGATTCTTTTCCAAATTGGGAAAAATTCAGAAGTCCGAAGTGCAAAGGGACTTGGGAGTTCTAGTCCAGAATTCTCTCAAGGTAAACCTGCAGGTTGAGTCAACGGTTAGGAATGCAAATGCAATGATATCATTTATTTTGAGAGGACTTGAATATAAAAGCAGGGATGTACTTCTGAGACTCTAGATAGACCACATTTCGAGTATTGTGTGCAATTTTGAGCCCCATATCTCAGGAAGGATGTACTGGCCCTGAAATGTGTTCAGAGGACGTACACGAGCATGGCCCCAGGAATGAAAAGCTTAACTTATGAGGAACATTTGAGGATTCTGGGTTTATACTCGATGGAGTTTAGTAGGATGAGGGTGGGATATAATTAAAACATACACAATACAAAATGTTTTGGACAGAGTAGATATTGGGAAGCTGTTTCCATTGTTGAGAGAGAGTAGGACCCGAGTGCATAGCCTTAAAGTAAGGAAAAGACCTTTTAGAATGGAGATAAGGAAAATATTCTTCAGCCAGAGAGTGGTGAATCTATGGAATTCATTGCCACAGAAATCTGTGGAGGTCATGTCATTGAGTATATTTAAGACTGAGATAAATAGGTTCTTGATTGTCAAGGGGGAATCAAGAGTTATGGGGAGAAAGCAGGAGAATGGGGTTGAGATACTTTTAAGGTCAAAAGTGAGTACTACAGTTGCTGAAGATTAGAATCAAGAGTGTGGTGCTGGAAAAGCACAGTAGGTCAGGCAGCATCTGAGGAGCAGGAAAATTGATGTTTCGGGCAAAAGCCCTTCATCAGGATGACTGAATGGTGGAGCAGACTTTATTGGCTAAATGGCCTAATTTCTGTTCCTATGTCTTATGGTCTTATATGACAGTTGTGTACACAAACCCCTGAGAATGGCTATTCTTCTGTTCAACTCTGGTGCTGCCAAAGAGTTTGCAAGGACTCGAGTATTACTCTCAGATATGTATTTAAGCACGTGTGTTCTTTGCACACTACATGTAAATTTGTGGAGCTCTATTTCAATTTCTAGGTTCAACAGGAGTCCACATTCCATCCTCATCAGATAGTATTCTTCAGCTTTAAAAGTTAAGGAAATGATGACTGCTCCATTAGTTTTGTTTGAAGCTAATTCTTCCCACCTTTGCTTTCAGAAGTCATGGCGCCAGCATTTATCTATTTGCTGTTGTCTGCCTCTAATTGATGTTAGTCTTTTCCTTAGATTAGCAATATATTTACCAACCGTCAGTAAACCATTGTGATTGACACTTCCAAATTATCCTGACTGAGCAAGCATTCCAGCTGCCTATAGGTCATGTTATCAGTGCTCTATACATGATTTGGAAATGCCGGTGTTGGACTAGGGTATACAAAGTTAAAAATCACACAACACCAGGTTATAGTCCAAAAGGTTTAATTGGAAGCACTAGCTTCCGGAGCGCCGCTCCTTCAGGTGGTTGTGGAGGACACAATTGTAAGACACAGAATTTATAGCAAAAGTTTACAGTGTGATGTAACTGAAATTATACATTGAAAAATACCTTGATTGTTTGTTGTCTTTCATCTGTTCGAATACCGTGATAGTTTCATTTCTTTCATATGTAAATCACAAACCCTTTTTAAAAGTCACATTCTCAGGTTAACTGTAACAATTGGTGTTAGCCAGATAATATGTTGAAGTGTGTTCTCTGTCTATGCCATAATGTTTAGACTGATTCTAAGCTAAAAAGTGAGTTAACAGAGTCTTACGTGAATTCATGCAGTTTTTGAGCAAAGTATAATGTAACTCTGCAAATATAAATTCACCCCACTAATGTATATATGTGCGCATGTGTGTGTCTTTCTGTCTGTCTGACATTGTTTCCAAATTGCAGAATAAATTTGCATATCACACTTAACCTTTGAACGACAATTTGTTTTTTTCCCCAAGCTCTCTGTTATATCTGTATTCTCTTTCTATATTCTCAGCATAGGACCTTTTAAGCTTCTGATGTTGTTTAATTTCTTATCTTCCACAGATTTCTATGATTGATTTTGAGCACACTAACAGACATTTCTTGGCCCAGCACCTATGGGTGTAATGTTAATTAAAAGGAAACATCTAGCCAAAAATTATTATAATACAATTCCTTTTTAGTCTATTCAATCTAAGCATCTGATTTATAATCTTGAATCTGTCTGATATCTACTCTGCTTCATTGGTTTCAGCCCTCCATCAGTGTGGTTATCTGTTAGGTCTGCTCTTTATCTATTCATACAGTTGGGAATCTTGAAATGTGGGGGTGATCGTGAAATGAAATTCCTTTATTATAGAACAGACTTCTGTGTTTTATTTATACGTTCAAAGCGGATGAGAAAAGCAAAGCTTGGTTTGAGTCATAAACTGCTTTATTTTCATTATAGTGCAAAGTAATGACTTGCTTGAGATATATCCTAACTTGACACTGTTTTAATGACAAGCAAAACAGTTCTGCACTTTAATGGTCAATAATACCCTGCTCAAATGATAGCCACTATATATTGAGCAAATTCATAGATGGGCCTAAGGCTGGTACTTTTGGCCCTGTAAAATGCCCAGTCCACCTCAGTTTACCCAAAAATGTGAGTAACAGGTGAAGCTGTCTCATGACACTACTTTGTGATAAACACGCAAATACTAATCTTCACTAACAGGATGCTGCCATTAAGAGTAAGAACACATTCTACCTACCACACAATTAAGAAATAGAGTATATGAATTTCAGTGCCAATGTGACTCTCGATGTGTAGGCTGCATAACCCAACAACTGTCAGATTGTATCAAATAACACCTTCCTTTCAGTATCCACAGTAGACAGCATGCTGACACTGCTCATGCTTACAAAATTCAGAACATTAATGCCCACTTAGGTGTGATTCTGCTGCTGAAAAATATTTACTGAATAATCTGACTCTGCTAAGAATTACATCAGAAATTAATTTAAGGTTAGCAGTTGGCCCATGGATTTTAGGACCCAAATGTTAATGTAACCTACTGAGCGGAAATGGGCTGAGACAGCAGTTACTGCAATTTTAACTCTAGTATAGAGAAATGCAACAAACACCACTTAATAAAAACATTAATAGACAGAAACTGGGATTTTATGCTGTTGTTAGGACACCAATCTAACTTTAATTGGGTGTGTCAGAAATTGCATCTTGTGAAAATTCCATGGAGTAAAATCTAGTCATTGGGTTCACAAACTGACTGACATGACTGCAAATTGGATTTAAAGGTGCAAACACTTGGATTTGTCAGTGTTTTTGAGTAATCGATTTTCAAGCCATTTCTGAGCTCCGGGTTTGATTAAATGTGATTTTTAATTACCCTGATGAACTCTTCACTGTTTATGAAGACTGCTTTTTCTGCTTATTTATTTTGGGTGGCAGGCAGTTAGATAAAGAGGAGCAACAAGTTCAACATCTGGGAAAAGAAGGGAGGATCAGCAGGTGAGGCTGACAACTGTGAAGGCTCTTACCCAGTTCACACCAGGCAAAAAATTTCTGATGGACACTAAACGAAAAGGACGCACTTCACTGTTGATGATTGTGCAGTCTGTTGAACTTGCAACTGCTCCATGCTACTGCCAAGGCCACAGAGTTGGGGATCTTGACTTCCAGTGGTCAGCAGAAGAGAATCCTGTTGAAGACTGATGCTTCCATTCAGGAATAACAGCTATTCGTTACTTTCATAAGTGACTTTAACAGATGAGATCAGTACACCAAATAATTAAATTCAACAGTTCCCTCATAATGGTATCAAAAGAATGCATATAAATGGGAAGATGTCATTTTAAAATAGTTGACTTTGTTATGGGGAGATTGGAGATATTGGGATGATGCGCAGGGAACATTGTCGGCTTGGATGAAGAAATTAGATGTGTGGATGTCTTGGTGCAGTTTTGTACAGCTCTGCAGCGAGGGTGTTTCACACCTCAGGGTGGGGAGTATCAGAGGCTCGTTGGTTGAAGGGAAGGTCAGAAATCTTGACGTAAAGATCAAGGAGGAAGGATTCTAATTGCCTTGTCTCTCAGGAATTACAAGAATGAGGAAGCTGCCAGCACTACACCGTATTTAACCTCTGTTCTGCTCTGACCTACCCTAATTCTGAAAAATGTAAATTATTGTGATCATGTAGTCATTGAGAAAATTGCTGGATGCTTACTGAATAACTATCAAAACCTGCTGAGGAAGAGAGACATAATCAGTACAGTAAACTGATAAGAGTGGCAGGTAATTATGTAATGCTCACATCCAATCTTTGCTATTCATTCTAGCTGGATGCATAGAAAATAATCTGTGAGATTGATGAATTTGGTCTCATCTGAGAGGT
Organism: Chiloscyllium plagiosum; assembly: GCF_037043375.1. Lineage (NCBI taxonomy): Eukaryota > Metazoa > Chordata > Chondrichthyes > Orectolobiformes > Hemiscylliidae > Chiloscyllium > Chiloscyllium plagiosum. The sequence continues at coordinate 31,019,688 of NW_028270174.1, read as the reverse complement.
TCTAGTACTGTAACAATGTCTTTGGAGTAGGCTGTAGAACTGTTACCACTTTGACTTGTCAAATCAAATTTATGAACTTTTCTTTTTTTCTCAGAGTTTTCCAGATATCTGACTTTTTCTGCAAATACGTGATAGTTTTCTCTACTGAAACAGTTTGCTCCTTTTTAAATTAATAACTATTTATCAAAATAGAAATAATGCTGTAGTTTAGAAATAGTGCTGATTTAAAGTTTCTTAACAGAAGATGGCTTGTTAAAGTGTATTGTAAGAGGTGCAGAACCTAGGACCAACATTGCAATAGTGTCATGGAGTTGCCTCTCCTTGGTCATAATTAGCTCAGCATGAACAGAGACAGTTAGAATGCAGATAAGACGTACAGAGAAGCATGTGAAGTAAACAAAGGAAAAAAAAAGTATGAATCTGATCTGGTGATGAGTTCAGTGCAAAAATACCACAGATGCAGAAAGTTTCAATGCAATGATGTCATGGTGGCTATATTTGATACAGTAAAAAAACACTAAATCTTATTGATTTTTACTATTTTGAGAATGTTTCTACCTATGGATCTTTTTAGACATCCTTCAGCAATCTAAAAGGAATATCTTCATTCAACTTCATGAAGATGCCATATTGATGCCAAGCAAAACCAAACTATACATTAAAAACAGCATTTAGAATAGCAAAAAGTCAAACAACTTTCAGTTTTTGTACTTCGACAATAACAAATTAAAGTTAATCAATTTTAAGTAACTAAGAGTACCAATCAACAAAATAATCAACAATTTTCTATGGCTATCAACAATCAACCTATGCCACAAAATTTATCAGCACTATGATTTTCACCAGAGACGTTCATGCTATAGATCTTTTTGATAGATCAGCAAATTCTTAAGTTTTCGTACACCAGCGCAAATGTGAACAGGTTATCACATTCCTCTACTAAATGAAAAGAACATCAGATCATGTGTTACATAGACAGCAGATTGATGAAACAAATTATACCTGACAACCTCATGGTAGGTTTTGATTAATATTTCACTTCAAGAACAAATAAAATATTGGCAATGCCATGCTTCTAAAGCAGATACCAACTCCCAGGAGGGCGTGTACATAAATAATTTCAGTAATGACCTGTATGTACATGCTGAACCATACAATTATGGAAACCTGCAGGAGCTCACGTGACAAATCTGTCATTGGTCTCCTAGATAAATCAATTACTTAACTTCTTCAGCCAAAAGATGCAGAACATTCAATATAGAGTACTGACTACTTAAAGCACTGTATGTGACAATTTCAACACAAAATCCTAAACAATTCTAATGCTGCAGATCTTGCCAGAGACGTCAGTGAAGACAAAACCTTTTGGCCAATTCCAACAATTTAGTCACTGTCGGAAAGGAAGTCACCTTTCAAAGAAATGCAACAGTCTAAAGAATATTTCAAACACAAAACTAAATCATTTGTAAGTATATTTGTGTCTTGGAACAGAACTTGGAAGATCAGATCAATACTACATGTGGACAACCAACATTGACTTTTTCTCAGAAAAACAACACCATCTCCTGATTCAGATGCTATCAATGATGAGTGGCTACACGAGTAGACAGGGTGGTAAAGAAGGTGTAAAGTATGCTGCCTTTATCTGTAGGGAAATTAAGTACAAGAATCAGGATGTCATGTTGCAACCTTATAAGTGTGGTTAGGCCACACTTCAAGTATTGTGTTCAATTCTGGTCACCACATTACAGGAAGGATGTGGAGGCCTTGGAGAAGATGCAAAAGAGGTTTACCAGGATGTTGCCTGGATTAGAGGGTATGAGCTATAAGTAGAGGCTAGAAAAACTCAGATTGTTTTCTCTTGCGTGGCGGAGGCTAAGGGGAGACTTTATAGAATTATGAAAGGCATAGATAGGGTTGATGGTCAGAATCTTTTTCTCAGAGTTGAAATGTCTAATACTGGGGAGCATGAATTTAAGGTGAGGGTGGAAAAGGAGAAGTGGGGGCAAGTTTTTATACAAAGAATGGTAGGAATCTGGAATGCGCTGCCAGGGTGATGGCGGAGGCAGATATGATAGGGGTGTTTAAGGGATTTGTGGATTAGCACATGAATATGCAAGGAATGGAGGGATATATCCCAAGGGCAGATTGAAGGAATTAGTTGAATTTAGCGTCGTTTTCGGCAGAACATCATAGGCCGAAGGACGTGTTCCTGTGCTGTACAGTTGTATGTTCTGTGAAGAAGAAATTAACTAACTTCCCATACATTCTTGCAGTTAAACCAACATCCCAGGCCATCATATCGATTAATCCTGATCTCACCTCAAGCGTTTCTATTCTTTGTGGTGGACATTCCTGACCCAACTCTTGACACAGATGAATCACATCAATGACTTGGTGAGGGATGAGAGATATAAGGAAATATATGCACTAAATGTTGTAAAAAGTAGTTATATAGATAACTCATTTATTAGTCACAGAGTCATACAGCATGGAAGCAGATCTTTTGGTTCAACCAATGCGCGCTGACCATATTACTAAACTAAACTAGTTATACCTGCATGTGCAGGGTCAACATCCCTCCAAACCTTTCCTATTGATTAACTTATCCAAATGTCTTTTAAATGTAACTGTACCTGCATCCACCACTTCTCAGGCAGTTCAGTCCACACATGAAACACACTCTGTGTAAACAATTCACCTCTCATGTCTTTTTTAAATCTTTCGCCTTTTTGTAAAGATCCTAATCAATTTTTATGATGCAGGGTTTTAAGGACTCTGGAACAATCTTGCGATGATGTCACAAAGCTATCCCAAACTGGGTAGAAATAGCTCAGTGTGGTTGGAGGTAATGTATGAGATAGGAAAAGAAAAACAGGAATATATATCTCAGGTCATGTCTTTCGTCTATATATGTAATAAACAGCATTATAGAATGCAAATACAGCTTTTACCTTTGTCTAAAATATCGCAGAATGTCATGTATTTAGTCCAAATATGTAATAAACAGTGTTATAGAACCTGACTACAGTTTTTAACTTTGCCTTCTCATCAGCCAGTCTGTCTTGAAACTTTTGGATATGGGCATAAAACCCACATCTAGCACTTCCTCTGGTAACTTGTTCCACACACGCACCACCCTCTGTGTGAAAAAGTTAACTCCCAGGTTCTTTTAAATCTTTCCCCTCTCATCTTAAATCTATGCCCTCTAGTTTTGGACTCCCCCCACCTGAGGGAAAAGACCTTGGATATTCACCCTATCCATGCCCCTAATGTTTTTATAAAATCCTATAAACTCCTCAGCCTCTGACCCTGCAGGGAATAGCCTAAGCCTATTCAGCCTCTTGCTATGACTCAAACCCTTCAGTCCCAACAACATCCTTGTAAATCTTTTCTGCACCCTCTCAAGTTTAACAACATATTTTCCATAGAAGGGAATTCTACACAGTATTCTATAAGTGGTCTCACAAATATCCTGTATAGCCATGACATAACATCCTAACTCCTTTACTCAGTGCACTGACCAATAAAGTCAAGCGTACCAAACATCATCTTCACCACTCTGTATACCTGTGACTCCACTTTCAAGGAACTATTCACCTGCAACCCTGGTCTCTTTGTTCAGAACACTCCCTAGGGCCCTACCATTAAGTGTCTAAATCCTACCCTGGTTTGCCTTACCAAAATGCAACATCTTACATTTATCTAAATTAAATTCCATCTACTACTCCTTGATCCATTGGCCCATCTGATCAAGGTCCCCCATTTTACTCTGACAATCTTTGTCACTGACCACCACACCACCTATTTGGTGTCATCTGCAAACTTACTAATCATGCCTCCAATATTCACATCACATCATTTGTATAAATGTTGAAAAGCATTAGACCCAGCACTGATCCCTGCGGTACACCACTGGTCACAGGCCTCTAGTCTGAAAAACAACCACCACACTCTTGTCTCCTACCTTTAAGCCAGTTTTGTATCTAATCGCTAGCTTCCCCTGGATCCTATGTGATTTAACCTTACTAAAAAGTCTACCATACCTTGTTGAATGCTTTGCTGAGGTCCATATAGGTAACGTCTACCTTTCTGCCTTCATCAATCTTCTTTGTCATCTCCTAAAAAAACTCAATCAAGTTAGTAAGACATGATTTCCCTCGCACAGAGCCATATTGACTATCCCTAATCAGTCCTTTCCTTTCCATATACATGTAAATCCTGTACCTCAGAATCCCCTCCAAAAACTTCCCCGCACTGACCAAAGGCTCATTGGTCTGTAACTTCCTGGCTTTTCAACAGTTCACCCATGGCTGTTGATGATAGAAATATCTCAGCAAGGGGCCCTTAAATCTCTTCTCTAGCTTCCCACAAAGTCCTGGGAAACACACCTGATCAAGTCCTGGGGATTTATCTACCTTTACGCAATTTAAGACCTCCAGCACATTTTCTCCTGTAATATGAACTCTTTTCAAGACATCACTATTTATTTCCCTAGTTTCCCTTGTGTCCATGTCCTTCTCCACAATAAGTTCTAGCGTAAAATATTTGCTTAATATCTCATCCATCTCCCATGGTTCCGCACAGAGACGGCCGCGCTGATCTTTAAGGGGCCCTATTCTCTCTCTAATTACTCTTTTACCCTTAATGTACTTATAAAATATCTTTGGATTCTCCTTAACTCTATTTACCAAAGCTATCTCACGGCCCCTTTTTAATTCTCCTGACTTCCCTCTTAAGTATACTCCAACTGTCCTTATATTGCTCGAGAGATTCATGCAATCCCAACTGTTTATACCTGATACATGCCGACTTTTTCTTGACCAGAACCTCAATTTCTCTCATCATCCAACATACCCTACACCTATCAGCCTTGTCCTTCTCACTAACAGGGACATACTGTCTTTGAACTCTCATTATCTAATTTCATTAAGTGTCTTTAAAATGGAGATGATGGATTCTTGATTAGTATAGGGATCAAGGGTTAAGAGGATAATGCAAGAGAATGGGGTTGAGAAACATATCAAACATGATTGAATGGCAGAACAGATTCAATGGTCCGAATATTCTAATTCTGCTCCTATGTCTTATGATTTTATGGTCTTATGACAGATAGAAAAAGAATGATGAAATCTATGAGATAAATATTTCATGATGGATAATTATATTTTGTTTGAAGGAGCTTGGAGATTTACTGTCAAAAGTCTAACAGTGTGAAATCTGCATTATGTAGTTTTATTTTTATCTCTTCATATATTTTATACCATAGTATGCCATAGCTTTGAATAGTAAAATAATACTTGACAACTTCACAAATTTACTTTTTCCTTATATTTGATCTTTATAAAAAATTGACTGTCATTTCAATGAATGATATATTGTGAATGCAGAATGAACACCATCTGCTGATGGTGTGCCATGGCATAGTTTTATCAAGGGTAGTAAATAATTCATAAATGTTATTATTGTGAGAGTACTAAGTCCATTGTTAAGTGAGCAATAGAAAGCTCTGAGATGTTCAAAGCATTAGCATCAAGTGGATTTATTCATATATCTATTCAGCATGAGTATTACTTGGTGAAAAGTAAATTTGAAATATTGTGCAAATGAATTTTGCTTAAATTCTCAAAATGTTGTGGTCTAATTAGCAGCAATACATTAATTGTGCTTTACCATTGCAAATATATAAAGTTTTTTTGCCTTTGCTCCAGGAATACTACTTATGATTAAATGATCAAAAATTAAGTGGCTGTTTTAAGAGGTGGGAAATATGCTCCACCAGTGTACTGCTCATGTGACAAACATAAAAAATTGCCCCAAAGTGAGCTCTGACACTATTTTTGCTATGACAGCAATTAAACTACTTAAAATAGATAACTTGGAGTTTGCACATTTTCCCAAGTCTGCCCGGGTTTCCACTGGTTACTCCTGTTTCCTCTCATAATCCAAAAAATGTGCAGGTTAGCTGGATTAGCCATGCTAGATTGTCTCATACTGTCCAGAAATGTGCAGGTTAGACAGATTAACCATGGTAAATACGAGGTTATGGGGATAGGATGGGGGGTTGGGTTTGGGTGGGATGCTGTTCAGGGAATTGGGGGTGCAGAGTTGATGGGCTGAATGGCCTCTTTCCGCAATGCAAGGATTCATGCTTAAAGCTTGGATTCGCTACCTGAGACAAAATAAATTTGCAACATTTCAATAGGCCAATAAGCCCCACTGATTGCTGAATGGATCTAAAAGATTATTTTGTCTTTATACATCTTAGATTAATTCCTGACAAATATCATTTAAATGTAAGTGAGAGTTTAAGATTAACCCAGCATCCATTAAATAGAGTTCCAGCTGCCATCAAACCTGAAAGACAGGATAGAAGAGCGGTAAAGAAGGCAGCAGTCAAGGAAGTGACCAAGATTAGCAACTTGGTGGCTTTGAAAAATCCTTTTAAATTATGAATATACATAGATTCAAGGGATCTCAATAAATCTTCAAAAGATTCCACTACTCCACGACAAACACTGTAGAAATTTTTTCACAACTTTCTAAGGCTAAGGCCTTTACTACCTATGATGCTCAGGATCGTTAGTTGCAAGTGAATCTGGATGAAAACAGCTATTTTCTTACACATCTGGACACTTTCCTGGAGATACAGTTGGTTTTGCATAGCATTCGGCATTTCTGCTGTTCCAGAACAGTATCAACACAGGCAACATAAGATAGTTAATGATCTTCCCAGAGTGGATCAAATTATACTGCTGGTCAATGGGTGTGAAGACATAATGAAACAACTCAATGCAAAGCACAATCAGAATCTAGTGCAACTACTAGAAAGACCTCATCAGATGAGCTGGAGGCTGAAAAAGGTATGTAATTGAAGATGCTTGAAGTCAAACACATGAATCATATACTGATAGCAAAGGGATTCCACCCTGATCCTGACAAGTGAGAGTTGTACCAGAGATGCAATGACCAACAGGAGTGAAACCAGTGAAACAATCTATTGGGATTCCAAACTATTCAGCAAGGTTCTTGCCTAGTTTCCCATCAAAGTTGGAACCTCTATTCAAGTTTATTGCTTAAGGTGTGCAGTAGTATTGGGGAACAGAACAACAGCAGCTTTAATTAGAATAAAACATCTTTCACTAGAATAAAACAATTGATGACAATGCTCGTGCTGAGGTACTGCAACACCAATGATGAAGTCACCTTGAAGAGTGATACTGGTGAGACAATATTGAAGGAACTGTTATGCAACAAGGACAACCAGTTGCATTTGCATCCAGAGCAGTAACTCAAACTGAATAATGCTATGCTCAGATTGAGAAAGGTCAGCAGTCACACTACAACAGATTATGGTTCAACAGGTTTATTTGAAATCACAAGCTTTCTGAGTGCTGCCCTTTCACGGGGAGAAGTGTGGAGAGGCATATAGGCACAGAATTTATAGAGAGAGAGATCAAAAGATCATACGAATAGTGAGAGTGGAGTGTCGACAGGTTGAAAATTAGTCTCTGCAGGTGATCAAAAGTGTGAGATGGTAGGAGTAAAGTGTCAACAGAAAGTCACCCTCATAAGAAAGGCATATGATGCTCAACCCATCCATTACCAGTTCCGATGTGCCACAGCAAAGAACCTACAACAACCTCCTCAGAAGATAGACACAGGACACAACCAATAGAGTACCCTTCATTGTCCAGTGCTTCCCTGGACAGAGAAACTACATCATATTCTCCACAGCCTTCAACATGTCATCGATGACGACGAACATCGTGCCAAGATCATCCTACACCTCAACTTCTCACCTTCAAACAATTACCAAACCTTAAACAGACCATCATTCGTAGCAAACTACCCACCCTTCAGAGCAACATCAACCACAACACCACACAACCCCGTCACCGACACCTCTGCAAGACATGCCAAATCATCCACATAGACACCACCATCACACCTGGGAACACCACCCAACATGTATACAGCAGATACTCATGTAACTCAGCTAATGTTGTCTACCTCAAATGCTGCAGGCAAAGATGGCCTGAGGCATGGTAAATTCATAAGACGACGAAGACACTAGGACAATGGATAATGGACATCATGCAACAATAGCCAGACAGGAATGTTCCCTCCCAGTCGAGGAACACTTCAGCGGTCAACGACATTCAGCCTCTGATCATCGGGTAAATGTCCTCCAAGGCAGCCTTCAAGATACACAACAAAGCAAAATCTCCGAGCAGAAACTGCTAGCCAAGCTTGCATCCATGAAGACTTATCAGGGGTAAGCAATAGGGCAGAGGTCTCCGGCACAGAGTCTGTCCCTGTCGCTCAGAAGGGAATGGGGAAGAGGAGCAGAGCATTAGTCATTGGGGACTCCGTATTTAGGGGGACAGATAGGAGGTTATGTGGGAACGAGAGAGACTCACTGTTGGTGTGTTGCCTCCCAGGTGCCAAGGTTCATAATGTCTCTGCTCGTGTTTTTGGGATCCTTGAGGGGGAAGTGGAGCAGCCCTAAGTCGTGGCCCATCTTTGCACCAACAACATAGGTAGGAAGAGAGATGGCAGAAATTCAGGGAGCTCGAATGGAAGCTTAGAGCTAGAATAGAGTTGTTACCTCTGGTTTGTTGCCCATGCCATGTGCTAGCGAGGCAAGGAATGGGAGGGGGAGAGAGGATTTGAACACATGGCTATTGGATGGTGCAGGAAGGTAGGTTTTGAATTCCTGGATAATTGGGGCTTTATCTGGGGTGGGTAGGACCTATACAAACAGGATATAATTCACCTGAACCAGAGGGGTACCAATATCCTAGGGGGAGAAATTTGTTAATGCTCTTCAGGTGGGTTTAAACTAATTCAGAAGGGGGAATGGAACTGAAATTGTAGTTCAAGTATACAGGGTGTTGAGAGTAGTGATGTCAGAACTCAGGTTTCAAGGTCACAAGAAGGCACCAGCAAGCATGAAGTTGGTTTGAAGTGTGTCTACTTCAATGCCAGGAGCATCCGGAATAAGGTGGGTGAACTTGCAGCATGGGTTGGTACCTGGGACTTTGACGTTGTGGCCATTTCAGAGACATGGGTAGATTAGGGACAGAAATGGTTATTACAGGTTCTGGGATTTAGATGTTTCAGTAAGAACAGAGAAAATTGTAAAAGAGGAGGTGGTACGGCATTGTTAGGCAAAGGAAGTATTACAGTATTACAATTTTGAGGACTTGTCTACTGAGGTAGTATGGGCTGAGATTAGAAAGGAAAGGAAAGGTCACTCTGCTGGGAGTTTTCAGTAGTCCTCCAAATAGTTCCAGAGATGTAGAGGATAGGATAGCAAAGATGATACTCAATAGGAGCGAGAGTGACAGGGTAGTTGTTATGGGGGACTTTAGCTTTCCAAATATTGACTGGGAATACTATAGTTCCAGTACTTTAGATGGGTCAGTTTTTGTCCAATGTGTACAGGTGGGTTTCCTGAGACCGTATGTAGACAGGCCAACAAGGGGTGAGGCCACATTAGATTTGGTACTGGGTAATGAACCCAGCCAGGGTGTTAGATTTGGAAGTAGGTGAGCACTTTGTTGATAGTGACCACAATTTGGTTATGTTTACTTTAGCGATGGAAAGGGATAGGTATATATTGCATGGCAAGAGTTATAGCTGGTGGAAAGGCAATTACGATGTGATTAGGCAAGATTTAGGATGTATAGGATGGGGAAGGAAACTGCAGGGGATGGGCACAATTGAAATGTGGAGCTTATTCAAGGACCAGTTACTGCATGCTCTTGATAAGTATGTACCGGTCAGGCAGGGAGGACGTTGTCGAGTGCGGGAACCATGATTTACTAAGGAAGTTGAATTTCTTGTCAAGAGGAAGAAGGAGGCTTATGTTAGGATGATATGTGATAGCTCAGTTAGGACGCTTGAGAGTTATAAGTTAGCCAGGAAAGACATAAGGAGAGAGCTAAGAAGAGCCAGGAGGGGGCATGAGAAGTGGATGGTGGAAAGGATTAAGGAAAACCCTAAGGCTTTCTAGGTATATCAGAAATAAAAGAATGACTAGAATAAGATTAGGGTCAGTCAAGGACAGTAGTAAGAAATTGTGCATGGAGTCAGAGGAGATGGAGAAGGGCTAAATGAATACTTTTCATCAGTATTCACATAGAAAAATGTGGTTGAGAATACTGAGATACAGGCTACTGGACTAGATGGGATTGAGGTTCACAAGGAGGAGGTGTTAGCAATTCTGAAAAGTGTAAAAATTGATAAGTCCCCAGGGCCGGATGGGATTTATCCTAGGATTCTCTGGGAAGCCAGGGAGGAGATTGCTGAGCCTTTGGCTTTGATCTTTCTGTCATCATTGTCTACGGGAATAGCTCTAGAAGAATTGAGGATAGCAAATGTTGTCCCCTTGTTCAAGAAGGGGAGTACAGACAACCCTGGAAATTAGAGACCTGTTGGAAAGGGTTATAAGAGATAGGATTTATAATCATCTCGAAAAGAATAAGTTGATTGGGGATAGTTAACATGGTTTTAGGAAGGATAGGTCGTGCAGCCAAACAAGCGCGAGGTGATTTACTTTGGAAGGAGTAACAGGAATACAAAGTACTGGGCCAAAGGTAAGATTCTTGGTAGTGTAGATGAGCAGAGAGATCTTGGTGTCCAGGTATATCGATCATTGAGAAGGCAGCCAAACAGGTGGATGAGGGTAAAGTGGTTGATGTGGTGTATATGGATTTCAGTAAGGAGTTTGATAAGATAGGCTATTGCACAAAATACGGAGTAATGGGATTGAGGGTGATTTAGCGATTTAAATCTGAAATTGGTTAGCTGAAAGAAGACAGAGGGTGGTGGTTGGTGGGAAATATTCATCCTAGAGTTCAGTTACTTATGGTGTACTGCAAGGATCTGTTTTAGGTCCACTGTTGTTTGTCATTTTTATAAATGACCTGGATCAGGGCGTAGAAGGATGGGTTAGTAAATTTGCAGATGACACTAAGGTCGATAGAGTTGTGGATAGTGATGAAGGATGTTGTAGATTACAGAGGGAAATAGATAAGCTGCAACGATGGGCTCAAAGGTGGCAAATGGAGTTTAACGTGGAAAAGCGCGAGGTGATTTACTTTGGAAGGAGTAACAGGAATACAAAGTACTGGGCTAATGGTAAGATTCTTGGTAGTGTAGATGAGCAGAGAGATCTTGGTGTCCAGGTATATCGATCATTGCAAGTTGCCACCCAAGTTGATAGGGTTGTTAAGAAAGCACGTGTGTTAGCTTTTATTGGTACAGGGATTGAGTTTTGGAACCATGAGGTCATGTTGCAGCTGTACAAAAACCTCGGCTGGCCACACTTGGACAGTTCTGGTTACTACATTATAGGAAGGATGTGAAAGCTTTGGAAAGGGTTCAGAGGAACTTTAATCAGATGTTGCCTGGTATGGATGCATGGTCTTAAGAGGAAAGGCTGAATGACTTGAGGCTGTTTTCATAACAGAGAAGAAGATTGAGAGGTGATTTGATTGAGACATACAAGATAATCAGGCAGTTAGATAGACTGGAGAGCGAGCCTTTTTCCTCAGATGGCGATGGCTAGAACAAGGGGACATAAATTTAAATTGAGGGCAGATAGATATAGGACAGATGTCACAGGTAGTTTCTTTACTCGGAGTAGTAGAGGCATGGAATACACTGCCTGCAACGGTAGTAGACTCGCCAACATTAAGGGCATTTAAATGGCCATTGGATAGGCAGATGGATGAGAATGGAATGGTGTAGGTTAGATGGGCTTCAGATTGATTTCACAGGTCGGCGCAACATCGAGGGCCAAAGGGCCTGTTCTGCACTGTAATGTTCTATGTTCAATGTTCTAAGACAGTCTCAATTGTGGTGTTGGGTTCATGTCACTCTACATATAACCCCACCATACAGTTCTATATGTAAAATCTTCCTGACTGTACTGTTTTGACACCATTACCTTGATAATGTGTTATGTATGATCTCTCTAGCTTAATTAATTTACGCAGTTTTGGAGTATTTGTTACTTTGGTTAGGCTCACAGCATACAACTCCTACCTATCATGTTATTCCAGCCATTTGATTTGTCTCCAGCACCATCTTATTTTTAACTTCTTTGCAATTATATCTCTATCTCAATTAATCAGATTATAGGTTATTCCGCTGTTGACACTTTACTCATACCATCTAACTCTTTTGATCACCTACAGAGACTTATCAATCAACCTGTTGACACTTCACTCACACCATTTACATAATCTTTTGATCTCTCTGCTATAAACTCTGTGCCTGTGTGCCTCTCTACACTTCATCTGACAAAGAGCAGTGCTATAAAAGTTTATGATTTCAAATAAACCTGCTGACTATAACTTGGTGTCATGTGACCTTGTCCACTCCTGTCCAACACCAGCACTTCCACATCACAGATTCAGAAAGAGTGCCAGATTACCCTGGTACTTTGATAATTACCTCTTTGGGTAAGACAAAGTAACATTAAGTTTTGACCATCAACCAGGTATCTTCCTTAAATCGCTATTATCTCCTCCATAGTATCTGCAAATAGTTTATTATGTTCTGAGATATCATCAGGATGTGATATATAAACAGGGAAACAGATGTACATTGCCGACATGCTGTGGAGAACAGCACTCCCTTTGAAGAAAGTTGAGGATGCTAGAAAAGAGCGTGAAATCTTTCAACTTCAATGGGAAGCAACAGCTTGATGTGCTCTGGAAGTTATTAACCCAGCAGAGACATTGAATCTGAAACTTAAGTGGCTTGCTAAATTAAGTGAGCTATACAACAAGATGCAACTCTCCAAGTGGTGCAGGACATAATGATGAAAAGATGGCCTGAAAGAGCAAGGAAACAGCAGAGAGAGTACTGTGCTTAGATGAAGTGATAGCCCAAGATGACATATTTTAAATAACAAAAATAATAATGTTTCCTCTAAGGAGATGGTGAACCACATTCTTGAAGGCCAACAAGGAATTGATTCCAGTCTGAAGAATGCAACAGAAGTAGTCCATTGTCCCTGGACATAAGTAATGAGTTAAGAATCAGCCATTGCAGTACTTTTAATGAGCATCAATTTAAGCAAAATAAAGAGTTGTTTGTGGTATATGACATCCTAGACATCAAATGAAGACATGGAGAGTAGTGTAGTCCAAAGACTAAAGACATGCTATTTGCCAACAACACTTTCAACAGGGAAAAAAACTACTGAAGCCATTAATAGCAGCAAAATCATTGTCAGAGCCAAGCGTTAGAGATTCATTCCAAGAGTAGACTTTTAACTTGTTCAACACAGTCAATCTATCTAGCAACTCAAGAACTGAGTGGAGCAGTTGTCATTTTGATAATACGCAGTAATCCTAACTGACCAGATATACTGTCGCAACACAGACATATGGGTACAACTAGACAAGCTGTTCCTTCACTGCATGCAGTTGATACGGAAAATGTGATCTCACCATTTACATAGAAGACAGAACAACCACCAGTATCTGAGATCTATTGTTCTCCAAAACTGGAAATAGATCAGCAACAACAGTTATCACAACAGGAGTTAACACATGAATGACACTCCCTGGAGTGGAACGTTACCCTAGGAATGAGCACATACTAGATGAACAACCAACAATGAATCAAACATGTCCCATTAAAGACATGCTGGGCAATAGTAATTGCCGCAGAAGTGACACTTCCTGAGTAGAACAGCAGCCTAGGAGTAAGGAGATACCAGAGGAGGGAATTGAGACGAGTTGCCACTCTCCTTGGCAAATGATGAAGTGGTCTCAGACCCTCATCTACTTCAAAATAATATTAACCAGAAAGATATCAAAAACTAGTAAAAATATCTTTAGAATCAGTTCAACAGTCAATGGTTTTGTGGCCTAATACAAATATCTTCTGCCATTTTTAGGATTACTACTCTTAGTTTTAGACTTGCTTCAGCGGAGATGAGTGGATGGACTTCATTTGACAGCTTCTTTCTGAAACTCAAAATGTTCATTCTTTGCACTGAACTGGGCTCTAAACTTGTTATCAGTTTGTGATTTTTACGTTGAAGACTTAGGTCCCTCTGCATCTTGAATTCTGCAGTCATTTTCTATTTAATACTATTTTATTCTTCCTGTCAAAGTGAACAACTTCACACTTATCTACATTATACTTCATCTCCCATATTTTTTGCGCATTCACTTAACCTCTTTACATTAGTCTGTATTCTTGTTATGTCACCTTCTCAACATACTTCATGCCTGTCTCTGAGTCATCTGCAAGTTTAGCCACCATGCCTTCAATCCCCTCATCTAAGTCATTGATGTAAAAAGTTGAGGTCCCAGCTCATACCCTTGCAGGACCCCACTCATTACATCCTGCCAATCTAAAAAAGGCTCACTTATACTTAGTTTGATTTCTGCCATTCAGCCAATCTTCTCTCAGCACTCATGTTACCTCCTACACCACGGGCTCTTACTATGTGCAGTAACATTTTATGTGGCACTTTCTGGAAATCTAAGTGCAGTGCATCAACAGCCCCCATTTATCCATAGAATTCTGATAAACTGGATAAAGACAATTTGTCTTTCACAAAACTATGCTGAATCTTAATTCGGTTAGGTTCTTCTAAGTGTCCAGTTATAGTCTCTAAATGATGAATTCCAGTACCTTCCCAGGATAGACATCAAGATAACTGGTCTCTAATTTGTTTTTTGTTCTTTCCCAGCTTGAATAGAGATACAATATTTGTTACTTTCTGCTTTACTGGAACTTTCCAAAATCCAACACATCTATGACCCTATTAGCTACTTCCATTATTATAAAATCCATCAGGACCTGGACACACATCAACCTGCAGCTCCATCAGTTTGCTTAGTACTGCTTCCCAAATATTTAGAATCTTACTAAGTTCCTCTTTGCTTCAATGTACAGATTTACATGTATCATTCAGATTTTTTTCTACCCTCGATAGTAAAGACAGAGGAAAACTTTTATTTATTCCATCTACAATTAACTTCCCATTTTCAGCCTCTAGATCATTAACACTCACATGACTTACTCCTTTCTTTTTTGGATACCTATAGAAATGTTTGCTACCTGCTTTACATCTCTAGCTGATATCTTCTCATGAAGTAACTTATTTGTCCTAATTAGTATCTTAGTCATTCTCTGTCATTCTTTGAATTCTGGCCAGTCATCTGACCAGCCACTCATTTGCACAGTTATATATTTTTTAAGTTTGAAGAAGTTAAGGAAATCCACAAATAGTGAGTCCTCCCTTTGGAACTTTTCTTTAAAAAAGCAATGTACTTATTATGGGTATTCTAAAATACTTTTAAAATATTTGCCACTGTTTCTCTACTGATCTACCATCTAGCCTAATATCCCAGTTTATTTTAGTTAAAAATCACACAACACCAGGTTATAGTCCAACAGGTTTAATTGGAAGCACTAGCTTTCGGAGCGTCGCTCCTTCATCAGGTGATTGACACCTGTTGGACTATAACCTGGTGTTGTGTGATTTTTAACTTTGTACACCCCGGCATCTCCAAATCATGACAGTTTATTTTAGCTAGCTTAAATGCCCACATAATTTCTCTATTTCAGTTTACAACATGAGTCATGGACCGAGTTTTCTCCCTTTCAAACTGGATGTAAAGTCCAATAATTTACAATCACTGCTACAATCACTGAAAAAATCAATTAATCCTGTCACATCCCACAATGCCAAACTTAGTACATTCTGCTCTCTGGTCAATTCTACATCATGCTGCTCTGAGAAACTCTCTCAAAATCATTCTATGAACTCCTCCATGAGCCTACTATTGTCAATTTGATTTTTCCAGTTCGTACATACATTAAAATCACCCGTATACACTATCGCCGCTTTATCACCAATATTTATTTTTCCACACTTCTTCCTTCATTGTGGTTATTAGTAGGGGGTGCTATAGATCATTTCCACTCTTCACTTCTTTCTCCTACTATTCCTCTTCTCCACCCAGACTGATTCTACATCCTGATGTCCTGAATTAAGCTCCAACAAGTGCATCAATACCATCTTTAATTAGGTGTGCTACTACTGACTTTACCTATCTTCCTATCCTTCTAAAATATCATATATCTCTTAACATTCAGGATCTAATCCTTCTTATTCAGCAGCCACATCTCTGCAATGGCTGTTAGATCATATTTACTGTGTTATAAATGCTACATTCATTCAGATACAAAGCATTTAATTTTGTTTTCTTTGTCTTTGTAGCAGGCTTAGTTTTTATTTTCCTCACTGTTCCTTCCAGACATTCTCTGACCTTCATTTTCCATGTTTGTATTTTGCTTTCCTGCCGCTACTCTTCTTCTTGATTTCTTACACCTACCCAAGTTTGATCCCTCACCCCATCGCTCTAACCAGTTTAGGTTAAAACTCTTTCTGCTTACCTCGTAATGTGGCTTGAACGAATATCAATCACAGCATGGTTGAAATATTGACTGCCCCAGTGATACAGATCCCAATTTTTCTGATACTGATGCCTGTGCCTCATGAACCAGAACCCATTGCTCTCATACTAATCTTTCAGCTATTTCTCTAATCTTATACAACCTATGCCAATTTGCACATGGCTCAGAAAGTAACCCAGATATTATTGCTTTTTAAGTTTTTCATCTTAGTTTACATCTAACTTCTCATACTCCCTCAGCAGAACTTCTTTGCCTGTTTTATCTATGCTGTTGGTACTGATATAGAACATGATCACTGGTTTCTACACGTTCCTCTCCAGAGCAGATATCCTAAGCCCTAGCACTGGGTAGACAACACAGTGGTCTGCACTCATGCTCTTTACTGTAGTGAACACTGGCAATTCCCCTCACAATACAGTCCCCAACTACTATTACATTCCTCCTTATCTCTAATATGTGCTAATTAACAAACTTATTTTGCCACTGAATGGAAAAATAATCCAATTCTTCTCCATATCGCCTTTCATTTCCCCAGCAGAACATGGAAAATACACAAGCATTTTTACTGATCCAGTAATTCAATATTGTTTTCATTTCAACTGTTGCCTCTTTTGCAGCTTTGAAAATCCACATTTTCAGTTGTACTATTCTTGACAGTATTCATCAAGTGATGCAGTTTATAGCTGCCACAAACTGCACACAAAGGCACTTCCATGAGCGGCAGATGTCACATAACTACATTAAACTAGCCAGTATACTAAGTACAATTCAATTCAATTTTTCCAAAAAAAAAATGTGCTACCATTGTGGGACCAAATGTGTGCTTGAAAACTCCTACAAAAATTGATCATCTTTGAACAGAGCAGGTATTCAAGATTTGGAGTAAAAACATTAAGTGCTGGAGAAAGTCAGTAAGTCTAGTTGTTCAACTCAATGTTGAGTGCTGAAGGGTGTAAAGTGGCAAATGTTGTGAATCAGACCAAACCCCCTCAAATGTATTAAGGAGATAGTCTAAACCCTAACTTTTATCTTATTTTACAGGCAAGCGTAAGGTGCTGTGTTCCAAATGTGATTCGATTGGTAGAACTACTCGGCTGAAAGCGAAGCACACATTATTCTTACAGTACAGTTTAAATACAAGCAAAATATTGGCACAGCTTTATTATAAGACCTAATAAAATATCATTTAACTACTACTTGTCAACTGTTCCAACATTCCCAAAACACACCCTTGGCAAAGGCAAATTCAGCAAAACAGATTTCCCTCACTTGCTATCTTCTCCAGTTCAGGAAAAAGGAACACTGACAGAAGGAATCTGGCAGCAGAGAGAGAATTTAAGTTTTTTCCAGCAGCAGAGAGAAAGCTGTATCTAGCAATTTCAAATCTAAAAACCTCAACTTCAATAACTAAAAGCAAAACTAAAACCCGGCTCTGTGAGCCTGACTCCACTCTCTCATGCTTCTTTTGTCTAATTTTTAAAAAAAACAACAAAGCTTTTTACTCTGCTTTTCATGGAGCATACACCTCAGCAACATGGAACAAATCTCTCTTGAAGGCATATATCATCACACTAAGCAGAAAACAAGATTTTGTTTCATCAGCTTGAATTGGCTTCACCGGAGCACTGAAGCAATCCTAAAACAGAAATGTAAGAATGCTCTTGTGAACACTGCCCTTGTTTTGATTACAAAGTCTTCTCTCCCCCCCCCCCCCCCGCCCCCCCCAAAATTATGTTTGTGTTGCTTTCATTAAAGCTGACCCATTTTCTACTATTCACACTCTCAATTATTTTGCATTTATATCGATCTTTTACCACTATGAGCACTCCTTTTGTCTTTTGCTGTGGGCATCCTCACCATTTGTTCTATTCAGTCTCTTATCAACAACATCATTACCCAGCTTTCTTCAGTTCTGAGATGTTAAGTTGGACTTGGAACATTACCTTTGTTGGTAGTGATTTCAAAGGCAAAACAACTGTTGATTCAGGAAAGCAAACCATTAGTTAATTACCATTGAGCCATGGCAATAAACTGATTGGTCAGTGAAGTGGGGAGGTGATGACCTAGTATAGTTGCTGGATTATTAATCTATAGATGCAGGTAATACTCTGGGTTCAAATCCTGCCATGACAAATAGAACATTGAACAGAATGTTACAGCACAGTACAGGCCCTTCTGCCCTTGATTTTGCACTGACCTGTGAAATTAATCTGATGCCCATCTGACACTGTTCCATTTTATCCATATGCATTTCCAATGCCCATTTAAATGTCCTTAACGTTGGCAAGTCTACAACTGTTGCAGGCAGGCCATTCCACGCCCCTACTTCTCTCTGAGTAAAGAAACTACCCTTGATATCTGACCTCAATCTGTCACCCCTCAACTTAAAGCTATGTCCCCTCTTCTTAGCCTTCACCATTCGAGGAAAAAAGCTCTCACTGTCCACCCTATCTAACCCTCTGATTATCTTATAAGTCTCGATTAAGTCACCTCTCAACCTTCTTCTCTCCAACGAAAACATCCTCAGTTTCCTCAGCCTTCCTCATAAGACCTTCCTTCCATACCAGGCAACATCCTAATAAATCTCCTCTGAACCCTTTCCAAAGCTTTCACATCATTCGTATAATGTGGTGACCAGAACTGTACACAATACTCCAGGTGCGGCCTTACCAGTGTCTTGAACAGCTGAAGCATAATCTCATGGCTCCAAAACTCAATCTCCCATCAATAAATGCCAACATATCATATGCCTTCTTAACAACCCTATCTCTTATAACCTTTGCCAACACCTTACCCACAACCGAAGTAAGGCTCTCTGGCCTGTAATTACCAGGGTTGTCTTGACTCCACTTCTTAAACAAGGCAACAACATTTGCTATCCTCCAGTCTTCTGACACTACTCCTGATGACAATAGTGACATAAATATCAAAGCCAAAGGCTCTGCAATCTCCTCCCTGGCTTCCCAGAGAATCAGAGGATAAATCCCATCCAGCCCAGGGGTCTTATCTACTTTCAAATCTTCCAAAATTGCTAAAACTTCCTCATTGTCAACCACAATCCCATCTAATCTAGTAGCCTGTATCTCTGTACTCTCACTAATATTGCCCTTTTCCAATGTGAACACTGACAAAAAGTATTCATTTAGCACTTCCCCTATTTCCTCAGATTCCACACACAACTTTCCACTACTATCTTTGATTGGACCTAATTTTACACTAGTCATTCTTTTTTTCCTGATATACCTATAAAAGTCCCTGATTCTATCCGCTAACAACTTCTCATGTCCCCACCTGGTTCATCTTAGCCGTCTCTTAGATCTTTTCTGGCTAACTTATAACTCTCAAGCCCCCTGACTGAGCCTTCCTGCCTCATCCTCACATAAGCCTCCTTCTTCCTCTTGACAAGGGCTTCAACTTCTTTAGTCAACCATGGCTCCCTCTCTTGACAACTACCTGCCTGCCTGATAGATATATACTTATCAAGGACCCGGAGTAGCTGTTCCTTGAATAAGCTCACATTTCAAGTGTGTCCATCCTCTGCAGTTTCCTTCCCCATCCTATGAATCCTAAATCTTGCCTAATTGCCTTTCCCCCAGTTATACCTCTTTCCCTGCAGTATATATCTATCCCTGCCCATTGCTATTGCAACATAACCAAATTCTGGTCACTATTGACAAAGTGCTCATCTACCTCAAAATCTAACACCTGACTGGGTTCATTCCCCAGTATCAAATCCAATATGGCATTGCCCCTTGTTTACCTGTCTACATACTGGTAGAATTTGAATTTGATTAAGAGAATCTGGAATTAAGACACTAACAATGATCATGAAATGATTGACAATCTAGTTCATTAATGTCCCTTAGGGAACAAATCTGCCATCCTTACTTGGTCTGGCCTACGTGTGACTCCAGATCCACAGCAATGATGGTTGATTCCTAACTGCTCTCTAAGCAACTAGGAATGAGCAATAAATTCTATAGTGGCTTGTGATGCCCACCACCTGTGAACAGGATAATAGGAATAAATGTTCACGTGTTTCATTTTTGTGAAGAAACAGAGTTGATGATCTTTTTGCTTATTTATTCAAATGCTGCAGAACACACTGCATATTTCCAGTATTTTTCCATATTTATTTTAGATTCTCAGCATCCACAACATTCTGGCTTTTTCAAACAAACTTTTTGGATTATAAAATTCTGTTGCAGGATCAGGACTGGACTGTTGTGAGACTGGTATAAGGTCAGGAGCAGGTGGGGGGACAGCAGCAGATGTACTAGATGGCCTCAATTCATGAAATCTTGTTGAGCTGTTTGAGTCTTATCCGCGGATTGGAAAACTGGCAAAAACATCACTCTATCGCTTTATGTGAAAGCCTGTTGAGCCATAAGCCAACTGCACAATGGTAAACTTCCCATGGAACCAGCAATCAGGGACAGATATCTCAGCTACTCTGAAACCAGCAGCTCTTGTGCTCACGGTTCCTGCTGGAAAAACAGGCACTAGAGTCCCAGAGCGATGACATGATCCTGGCTGCAGTTAAGTGGACCAAAGGGTCTGTTTCCATGCTGTACATCTCTATGACTTTATGACTCTAAGTCATCTGATGGGTGTAGCTTTGCTCTATGGGAGTTGTAGCAGTATGGAAGGAGGATCAGCAGAAGGGCCGGGGATGGCTTGCAGCAGCACCTCTTTCCTGTTTTTCAGTTCCCCAATCAGGTGCTTGAGTGTCTAAGCTCAAGAGACACACCACCCCACTCCCCATCAGAGGTGACAAATGGGACTACATGGTTGTAGTTGCTGTGCATTCCATTTGGCAACACACCCACCTCCGTTCCAACAGAAGTGTTGACTGCAACAGAGGTAATTATTGACCATGTAAGGGCCCACAATCAGAAGTGAATGAAAGGCCGAGCACATGTGAGAGTGTAATTCAGGTGGAGGTGAGAAGGTAGCGGGTGTTTGGTACATACCACCTTGTCTAATTAAATACCCTTCAAGCTTGCCACTGGTGAGAGCAGACGATGCGTGTCATGTTTGAGACAACAGTGTGATAAGTTGCTTAAATATGGCTTTTGATATGGGATAAAATGTAAAGCTGGTGGCATATTGAAGCATTTTGGGTTGTCTTTGTCCCAGAGGATAATCTAAAAGTTGACTTATCTGGAGGCCAAGACTGATTTCAGCTGAGGAAAGCAAAAAAATAACAGCTTTGAGGCATGGTTGAAGTATACCTAGGGATACAAGATGCAGTGAATTATTAGGAGTACACCATTGGAAAGGTGATGGAAGCTTATCCAAAAGAACCTTCAAAGAAAACTGAATTAATACTTGAAATGGAAAGGTTTGCAGGGCTGTAAGGGAAAGATAAGTGGTGTGGGATTATTTGATTACATAAATTCACAGCAACAGGGCATTTGACCTAAAAGATTGATACTGATGTTTACATGCCACATTATTTCTCTGCATCCACCCCTAGTTAGACTACGACTAAGAAATTCAAATTTGGAGAGCAGAAACAAGGAGTAAAACAGAGAATCATTAGGAAAGGTTAGTTGTAGAACTGGCTTTCAAACATCATCTCTTGAGTAAGCATTGAACACCACCAGCACTTGTTTAAGAAGTTTATCTAGGGAGCCGCAGCATTATTCTGCAGACATACACATCATCATAGAGTTGAATGATTGATTTATTGTCTGACTTTCATGGCTTTAAATTATATTGGTTTCTTAAAACCAGGAAAATGAAAATTCCTTGGTGCTCAACTCTGCATTTTTCGCTAAACTAATTCCTAAAATTAATCAGACGAGTAAAGCAAATACTTATTGGTGCAAGGTATCTCACAGCCTGCCCTGTTAAGATTTTTGTTTGTGTGCCTTTCAAGTCAAAATGTTTTTACACTGTGATTTGCATTGAAGTGTGAGCCATTAATTCTGTGCTGAGGACAACATGGTAGCAAAGAGAAGTCTGGGAATTTCATTAATGAAAGGACGAACAGTATATCTCTTTAACGGATGAAATTTAATGATTGCATAAGAAACATAAGAACAACATAGTAGGGATAATTAGGGTCTAATCATCTACAGAAATAAAAGTAAGGAGAAGGAAAATAAAGATTGAACTAAGAGAGAGAAAGAAATGACTGAGAGGAAAAGTAAGCCAAATGTAAATTGACAAGCAAATTCTGGGGTCCGCAGCATAACACTTAATCCCCTGAAGGTGCTACACAATTTGCTGCTTCGTAATGTTGTACTGTTATGCAATCATTAAATTTCATCCATTAAAGAGATATACTGTTCGTCCTTTCATTAATGAAATTCCCAGACTTTTCTTTGCTACCATGTTGTCCTCAGCACAGAATTAATGGCTCACACTTCAGTGCAAATCACAGTGTAAAAACATCTTGACTTGAAAGGCACACAAAAAAAAAATTTAACAGGGCAGGCTGTGAGATACCTTGCACCAACAAGTATTTGCTTTACTCGTCTGATTAATTTTAGGAATTAGTTTAGCGAAAAATGCAGAGTTGAGCACCAAGGAATTTTCATTTTCTTGGTTTTAAGAAACCAATATAATTAACACTGCATTCATTTTCCAGCAAGATCTGGCTTACTATTTTTATAATGCTGTCTTAAGGCCAACCACAGATGTGAAACTGTCTCTACGTCACTCAAGTTTGAGCACATTTTTCAAAAATTAGTATAGAGAACCCAGACAGTAGAACTCCTACAAACAAAGTAGGTAGGCTGAAACGATTTGCTTGTGGTTTATACTTTACCTCTGGTGGTCGTTCACAGTGAAATTTGTTTATCTGCGTAAAGGGGAAGGGAAATTTAGATACTGAGGTCAGAAACCAGACATGCAATGCACTCTCGCCTACCCAAACCTCAATACAGTACTCAACGTTATCTGCACTTCATTATTTTAATCAGGTTTTGATAATCCACAGGAAAGGAGTTGACATTAAGATCTGTGTAAACAACCCTATTTTGAGATTAAAAAATGATGTTTATATTTTCTAATGATTATCATTTTAAAAAAACATTTTTTTATAATACATCTCAGAATATGATTTGATTGCTGGCCTTTTAGACTATTCTGGTTTTGTGTATAATGATAACATTCCTCCTTATTTCAAAGAATCAAAGAATGAATCTTGTAAAGGTCAGAACATGGAAAGAAGCCATTTGGCCTACTGAACTGATGCTGGCCCTGCAAGAGTCATTCACCATGCTGATTCCCTTCTTCTTTTCCTGTAATACTGCGATTTTCTCATCTTCAGTTGTTTAAACAATTCTATTTTCAAGACCATGATAAGTCTTCTCCTTCTAGTCATAACTCACTGCATAAAAATGTTTTCCCTATGTTACTTTGCTACTTTGTTGATCACTTTAAACCTATTTCCTCTGGTTCTCAACCCTTCTACTAAGGGGAGTTTTTCCTCTATCTACTCTGTCTAGATACCTCGTAAGTCTGAACGTCTTGAGGAGAACAACACCAGATGATCCAATATATCATGTGAAGTTCCTCATTCCAGAAAACTTCTCATAAATATTTCTGTCTTCCTAAAATACAACAGCTAGAAATGGACAAAATGGACTATTGTAGACAGACAAGTGTTTATAAAGCTTTGTCATAATCCTTGTTTTGTATTTTATGTCCCTCTTTATAAAAGGATGGATTCTAGATACTTTTTAAGCCACTCTTTCAACCCACCTCACCACTTTCAAAAACTTGTGCACCTCTACTGTCTTCAGAATTCCATGCTTCATTTCGTATTGCCTCTATTTATTCTTCCCACTAACATCTATGACATTGCTCTTTGTTTTAAACTTCATCTGCTATGAGTCCATCTATTTACAAGACTGTCCACATGGTTTTGGAATACTGTAATCTTCCTTACAGTTCACAACACTTATAAACTAAGTGTCATCTATAATTTTTGAAGTTGTGTCTGTCTACCCATTAGCATATATCAAGAAAAGTAGTTCTAGTATGAACCCCTGAAGAAGCCCAACATATATTTTCCTCTACTCCAACAATTGTTGACCAATACCTTCTGACTTCTTCAGCCATTTTAGGTACATGCAGCAAATGTCCATTTAATTCCACGAGCTTCAACTTTACCTCAATTTTGACTAGATTTCTTGTCCTAATGTGCCTATCTCATAAACATAGGTACAAAAGTGAAAGTCCCAATTAAGATTTGAAATTAGCAAGTTGTGAGAAGATTTGTAGCTCAGTTTGAGATTCTGCATGTAGGTTTGCTCACTGACTGGAAGGTTCATTTTCAGACATTTCGTCACCATACTAGATAACACCTTCAGTGAGCCTTTGAATGAAGCACTGATGGTGTAGCCCACTTTCTATTTATATGTTTGAGTTTCCTTGGGTTGGTGATGTCATTTCCTATGGTGACATCATTCCCTGTTCTTTTTCTCAGGGGGTGGTAAATGGGATCCAAGTCGATGTATTGTTGGTAAGAGTTCCAGCTGGAATGCCATTCTTCTAGGAGTTCTTGTGCTTGTCTCTGTTTGACTTGTCCGAGGATGGATGTGTTGTTCCGGTCGACGTGGTGTCCTTCCTCACCCGTAAGGATACTAATGAGAGTGGGTCATGTCATTTTGTGGCTAATTGATGTTCATGACCCACTCATGAACAGGAAATGACATCACCATAGGAAATGGCATCACCAACCCAAGGAAACTCAAACATATAAATAGAAAGTGGACTACACCACCAGTGCTCCATTAGGAGGCTCACTGAAAATGTCACTTAGTATGGTGACGAAATGTCTGAAAACAAATCTTCCAGATCAGCGAGCAAACCTACATCCAAAAGATTTGAAATAACTGAAGCTAATGTTATTTTTTAATTATTCATACAATTCGAGAAAGGAATTGTGGTTCCAAACTGATTTACAATAAGATTATCATGAAGTAGAGTTGAATGCGTTAATATCAATAGGGTTAAAATTAAGTGTGTGATTGTATTAAAATAGGTGTTGTAGTAATGCTCAATTTCTGCCATGTTGTAATAATGACAGCCAGACATGTATAATATTCATTGTTATGCACAGCAAGAAGAGTACCTGAAAATTCAGACAAAACAATTGTATTACCATGAAACTAGCAGAACCAAAGCTGAAGGTTGAGATAACAAGGGCCTGCTTGAGGTTGGGATTTATAAATGTATGCTGAACACTCTGTTTTTGAGAAGTTCATTGAGTAACTGAGTTTGGCTTCTCCCTTGCACATACTCAATTAAAATCTCTCTTTGTTTGAACCACACAGACTCAAGAGGGGCCATGTTTCACCACCACAACGAGAGTAAACGGAAACACAGGACTCTTGTGGAGGTGACTGGTGTCTCAGCCACCAGCTAAAGAGCTGGTGAGAATCCTATTGCTTATCTAGACAGAGTCAAGACTTACCATTAATTCAAGCCTCAGCAGGATACAAGTGCAAACAAATCCAGCAGTATTACCAGGTACAATAACAACATTGGTATTGCACTATGGCCTAACAGAAGATTGCCAAGGGATCCTCCAGCAACAGTTAAGTGTGCAAGATGGGGTTCCATGGATGGATAATTTTCTACAAAAATGGATGGTTCAATTTTATACAAATGTGAGTGTTGACAGTGAAAATAGGGGATTGACTTTTTGCAAATCTCCTTTCCCAATGTTAGGTCCCTCAATAGACAAAAGAATCTGTTTCAGGGTGTGAACATCTCCACCAATTAACTAAGATAGCCAAAGCTAAACCCAGTAGGTATGACCTACTCGGTTAGTGTTTGAGGAGCATTAAATTCCACAAAAGCAGGTATTTCCACTTGTGAGAAGAGCAATATTTATTATGTAAATATAGGATTGTCACTAGTATATATAATAAGGTACTTAAGAAGAACTACTTAAAAATTGGTAAGAACACGGAATGAGAATGTAGAACTTGCTGTCACATAGCGGTTGAAACAAATAGCATAGATGCATTTAACGAGAAGTAAGGTAAATATATAATAGGCAAGGAAATAGAAAGATATATTGATCAAATGAGATGAAGTAAGGTGGAAGGAGAAGGCTCATATGGAATTTCAACATCTAATGGTCATCTGATAAATTGACTAGTTTAATAATGTATAAATTTATAATTCATACCACTTTTTTTTAACTGTACATGTTGTTCCCAATGGACTTATGTTCTAACAATGGTGGAGCAGTTCCAAAGTTACAAATTCACTGGCATTATGAATGATAAACAGAGAGTTGTGCCTGTTCCAAAGGCATATTATACAGGAGCATGGACTAACATACCTCAAAAAATGAAAGTTTTGTTTTCCAATTCTGTAACAATTCTGTTTACAGGCTTCCAAATGTTTTGAAGAAGTTTTCAGCCCTTCTTCTGCATTAATTGAAGCTTCTCACTGCTGAACTTCAAATTAGAAAAGTTCAAATTACAGGTGATCCTGACGGCTAGTAACATTTCATTAGGGAAAACGTTCCTCTAATTGTTGTACTTTTGGTTAGGATATTCACCAAAATAAGGCATTAAAAATGGGTCACTGATATTATAATTTAAATTTAATTCACTGTAATGTCTTAATATAGCAGACATATTTTAACCAACTAATAGTAATCCTACACACAATGTGTAGTGCTCCCCTTCCCCTCAGATGAGTTCAGGTATACTGGGGGAGGAACTTATGATTGCATAAGTCAGTTGGAAATCTTGCTGCTATCACACCTCCATTTGATCATGTTCAGAGTAGGAAAGCCCTGCCCAGAATCATTTCACAGACTTGAGGCTGATGAATCATATTCTGATGGGTGATGGGGGACTTGCCATCCAGGAACAGCCCAGAAACAAGTGGTTTATTGCCATGTGGAAGGATGGGGATGTCCCTTATGTATGATATAATGTGCTTGTTTGAGAGAATCAGAAGCAAGTAGGGACACCTTGTAAGAATCCATACCTCTCCTTTGTGCCTATCCCTCTCCCTCAACAATGATCCCACCCATCCCGGTGCCTCCATCCTGCCCACACTCACTCTTATCTAGTGACCAATGTCCAATCTCTCCTGCAAGCCTATCACAGTCGGTGAGTACTGCCCCAGGCGGTGTTAACTCTGACTAGCCAGCTGCTCAGACTTAATTATTAAGGAGGCCTGATTTAGTGCAGATCAGACCTCCTGGTGAAAAGTGACAAAAGTTTCCCATTGGTTCTCTGATCAATTGCCCACATTAAATATGGTTAATATTTAAAATAAAAGTACTTAAGCAGATATTCAACTGACAAACAGAGGACTTCAAGCAATTCTATGGTACAAGTTGCATCCACTTTTCGCCCAGCTCTGGGCACTGTTTGTTCAGACACTGTCAAACTAAATCTATCATTGGTATTAGGTTAAACATTTGATCAGCACACTACTCGCAATTACAGCATTTATTAAAGATCAGGAAAACATGCTTCTAACTAGGGATATTGAATTTGTCACCAATAATTTAAGAATATTATTCTATAATACACTTATATGGCATGACAGAAAGAAAGCAACTAGTACACAAAACTCTAAAACAGAACTCAAATAAATCAGGAATGAACTGTTTAACCCAAGGCCTATGAACATGTTGTGATACTCTACCTTAGCAACAAATTGACAAAGTCCAACTCATACGTTCAAAATCTCCTGATGCAATGCCCCTTTGAAAATTGGAGGTGCCTGAATATAGGCATAAAGGCTAGAGGTGGGCAAGATATAAATGCCTGTGAAGGTTTCTGCATGTGTCGTTTCCTCAGAGACCAAAAACATTGCTTACATTATAACTCTTCCTCCAACAACAGCCAAGTGTCCAGGATAACTCATATCTTGAACTCATAAGTCCTTGAAAGTTTAGAAGGAAAATAATAGATATTCCAATATAAAAATCATGAAAAAGTCTAGATAGGTGAATTCCACAAAGATACTAAGGACCTGAGTACTTGTTTCATAGTTGTTGTAGAACTGGATGTGTTGAAGAAATAATGTTGAAGTACTAGTAATATCGTAGGACTCAAATTTAGATAATGGGATGGTGAGTGCAGTCTTGTGATTTTAGGACTACCTCAACTTAAAATCAGCCCTAATATGACAGTCACACTCTGCACACTCAGGTACTCAATGGGGAATGGAGACAGAGATAAATTTAAAAGTCTTACTTTTAGAATATTATTAAAATAAAATTTGCAAACAATATGAACCAAGTCAAAGTTTCATTTTTTTTCATTTGCCCATTTGAGGTTTTTGCATTTATTTTTATTGACACTTGCCTCTATCTCTCTGAATTCTTTCACTGTTTATGATTTCTTGCACTTCTTTTCCAACATCTAATACTGAATGAGAAATTTTCTCCAATTAAGTATTTGGAAGACTGAAACAATTGTCTTTGTACCTGATACAAACAGCAATCTCTGCGTACTATTTCTATTTCTGCCATCCGTCTGAAGCTCAGCTAGATATTCACAATCTTAATGTTTACCCCTGAGACGAGCTTCCAACTATGTGTCCATTTCAGCACTATAACTGCCTACAATAATCCCTGTAACATCATCCAGCAGCAACTCTGGTCAGTACATCTGTTTTCTGGTCCATTTATTTGTGATTTTTAGACATAGCCACCTAGCTGGCCTCTCATCTTTTAATCTCATGCTCACATAAGAATTCTATGGTCTGTATTGTATTAGGATGTGAAGGTCTGAAACAGTTAATGCCAAGAAGTGCCTTGAGCGCCACTTACTATGATGACATTGTACAAAGCTGGTGGAAGATCAGCTTAGAATCTCAAAGGAGTAAGATCTACCATTCAGGTTTTCCTCATAACATTTGTAACAATGTTTATTGATCAGTGAAACTTGTGCTTAGTTGCTAACATTCAGTAAACTACATTTTAGTTAAGAGTCTTCTCATTAGGTTACTAAGTTTTCCTCTATCACACCAGACAAAAGGAAATCCTATACACCCTTTCCCTAAAAGAGCATAGTGGCAGCAAATCTAAGCCATGATCAGAAACAAGACAGATAGCTCTTAAAACAAGATGGTCAGCAATAAATTTCCCTCATACACAATGCGTTGTAGCTCCTGACCAGTCTCATCCATGCTCGTTAAATACAATGGTTCCTGTTCTGGCAATACATCAATCAAAAAAAAATCTCACCTTTTTCAAATCCTTAGGTCTCTGCCCTCCCTACCTCTGTAACCTCTTTCGTCCCTTCAATCTTTTGAGATGTCTGCAATCCTTCAATTTGGGCCTCTTGCATATCCCTGGTTTAATAATTCTATCATTAGACTTTAAGAAACAGGCACAGGGAGTAAGCCATTAAGCCTGCTCTACCATTCAAGGGCTGATCCAACTTTCCTTATGTCCATTTTCCTGTGTTTTCCTTGTAACCCTTGATTCACCTACAGATCAAGAATTGATCAATCTATCTATCTCAGTCTTAAATATACATAAGGACTCTGCCTACACAGCTCTCTGCGGCAAGGAGTTCCAAAGACTCTCAATCCTCTGAGAGAAGAAATTCCTCCTCATCTCAGTCTTAAATTGGTGTCTCTTTATTCCAGGACTATGCCCTCTGCAACTCAACTCTCTCATGAAGGGAAATATCCTCTCAGTATTTACCATGACGAGTCTCTTAAGAATCCTATACGCTTCAGTGGGATAATCTCTTGGTCTTCTAAACTTCAGTGAGTAGAGTTTCAACATGTTCGGCCTTTGCTTATAAGACAATCCCTCCATGTGAGGAATCATCCTGGTGAATCTTCTCTGAATTGTTTCTAATAAAAATGATATATTTCCTTAAAAAAGGGACCAATACTCCTCTCTGCACTCCTCTCTGCTCTCCACTCCAGATATGGTCTCACCAGTGCCTTGTATAGTTGCAGTAAGACTTCACTATTTTTATACTTTAATCTCCTTGAAATAAAGGCTGACATCCCATTCGCCTTCCTGATTTCCTGCTGTGCCTGCATACTAGTTTCCTGTGTTTCATGCACAAATACCTTAAATCCTTTTTTGTTGCAGATTTCTGCATTTTTTCCTCCATTTAAATAATATCACATTTTTGATATTTTGCTACTGCTATAGAAATGCAAGTTGTTATTCTAACAATATATGCAGATGATATCATCAGGATTAAACCTTAAAGGAATGGCTGATTCTAACTGTAAGAGATTAGAATCTTAGAATCCCTACAGTGTGGAAGCAGGCTATTCAGCCCACATCGATCCTTCAAAGAACATTGCACTCATATCCACTCCCACCCCCACCCCGAACCTATCCCTGTATCCCTGCATTTCTTATGGCTAACCCACCTAGCTTGCACACCCCTGGACACGATTAGTATTTTAGCATTTTAAAAATCCAGCTAACCTGCACATCTTTGGACTGTAGGAGGAAACCCACACAGACACAGGGAGAATGAGCAAACACCACATAGAAGCAAACCTGGGTCCCTGGCACTGTGAGGCAGCAGTGCTAACTACTGAGCTACCATGCTGTCCTCGAGAATAAGAGCCAGTCATTATGGATGATTCAGCATTAATAGTGTTTACCAATCATCTCACAATGTTTGAGTTAGTAATCATGAAGAACCAAGCCATTGCTGGCGTTCCAAACATCAGCATATTTTGGCAACCTTATTCAGAAAGATCACATGGTGCATGTTTGAGCCAGTGGAGTGAAATGACAGGCTGTTGCTTAATTAGGTGTCCTCTGAAGTTGAGATTGAGGCACTTTACTGGTGCAGAGCACAGGAGCTTTACTCTCCATCACAATGTTTGATGATGTCATGGGATACCTGAAATAGAAGGTGTTCCATTACTAAAAATATACCAAGTAGGCCATTGTTTAGAATCTGTGTGAAACCAACTTGTCACCACACATTTCAAACACCTCTTGACCTCCAACCGATGGGTGAATAGTCAAGGGAAGCTATTTGTCAGTTATACTTGTTTATGTGTAAATCTTTTATGGAAAATTAGCTGCAGAATTTTCAAATCTAGGATATACTTTTATGTGGTGTTGATACTTGGTTAGAGTGGATATCAAGGCAAATAGTGCAGGTTAAGGAGACCAAGCCTTACATTATCTTCGATATGCAGCAGGCAATTGTTGGGTTCTTTAAAATATACTTTTGACAGGCTCTTTTTAGGGAATAGTTTCTGACTTTGATTCTTTATTCAGTCACTATGTAACTAAGGGAATGCTGATTTTGCCAAGGTAAACCTAGGCCAAAACCTCTCCTTTGAAGCAATGAATTCAGGATAGGACAGCTCCAAGAGCATGCAAGCAAGCAATTATTAGAATTACCTTTGTCTGCATTTGTGAAAGCAGGTCCCAGGCAATTGAGAATGTTGGCTGTCAACTATCTGTGAGTTTGTAAATGCGTATATAGTTTGTTTAAACATCAATAAGGATGCAGACAACACAAGAATCATACAGCACAGAAACAGACTCTTCGGTCCAATCTGTCATGCAGACCATAATCCCAAACTAAACTGGTCCCACCTGCCTGCACCTGGCCCATGTCCCTCCAAACTTTTCTTATTCATGTACTTATCACAATGTCTTTTAAACATTATAACTATACCTGCATCCACCACTTCCTCTGGAAGTTCATTCCACACACAAACTGTCTAAAAAAAAATTGCCTTTTTAAAAAAAATCTTTCTCCTCTGATCTTAAAAATATGCTTCCCTTCTTGAAATCCCCCACCCTCAGGAAAAGAACTTAAATTGGAAGGGGATTAATATACTGGCAGGGAGATTTGCTAGTACTGCTCAGGAGGATTTAAACTAATAAGGTGTGGGATATCCCAGGGAGATAGTGAGGAAAGATTTCAGTCTGAGACTGGTACAGTTTAGAACAAAGGCAAGTCAAACCGTCAGGGCAGGCGGGAACAAAGCAGAGAACAAGGTAGGACTGATAAATTAAACTGCATTTATTTCAATGCAAGAAGCCTAACAGGGAAGGCAGATGAACTCAGGGCATGGTTAGGAACATGGGACTGGGATATCACAGCAAAGACAGAAAGGTGGCTCAGGGGTGGACAGGACTGGCAGCTTAATGTTCCAGGAAACAAATGTTACAGGAAGGACAGAAAGGGAGGCAAGAGAGATGGGGAAGTGGCATTTTTGATAAGGGATACACCTGTACTCAGGGAGGATATTCCTGGAAATACATTCAGGGAAGTTATTTGGATGGAACTGAGAAATAAGAAAGGGATGATCACCTTATTGGGATTGTATTATAGACTCCCTAATAGTCAGAGGGAAATTGAGAAACAAATTTGTAAGGAGATCTCAGTTATCTGTAAGAATAATAAGGTGGTTATGTTAGAGGATTTTAACTTTCCAAATGTAGACTGGGACTGCCATAGTAGTAAGGGTTTAGTTAGAGAGGAATTTGTTAAGTGTGTACAAGGAAATTTTCTGATTCAGTATGTGAATGTACCTACAAAACTTGACCTACTCTTGGGAAATAAGGCAGGGCAGGTGACTGAGGTGTCAGTGGGGGAGCACTTTGGGGCCAGTGATCATAATTCTATTTGTTTTAAAATTGTGATGGAAAAAGATAGACCAGATCTAAAAGTTGAAGTTCTAAATTGGAGAAAGGCCAATTTTGACGGTATTAGGCAAGAACTTTCAAAAGATGATTGAGTACAGATGTTCGAAGGTAAAGGGACAGTTGGAAAATGGGAAGCCTTCAGAAATGAGATAATGAGAGTTCAGAGAAAGTATATTCCTGTTAGGATTAAAATGAAAGGCTGGTAGGTATAGGGAATGCTGGATGACTAAAGAAATTGAGGGTTCGGTTAAGAGAAAGAAGGAAGCATATGTCAGGTACAGACATGATAGATCGAGTGAATCCTTAGAAGAGTATAAAGGCAGTAGGAGTCTACTTAAGAGAGAAATCAAGAGGGCAAAAAGGAGACATGAGATAGCTTTGGCAAATAGAGTTAAGGAGAATCCATAGGATTTTTACAAATACATTAAGGACAAAAGGGTAACTAGGGAGAGAATAGGGCCCCTCAAAGGTTAACAAGACACCCACTGTGTGGAGCTGCAGGAGATGGGGCGGATACTGAACGAGTGTTTTGCATCAGTATTTACTGTGGAAAAGGACATGGAAGATATAGAATGTATGGAAATAGATGGTGACATCTTAAAAAATGTCCATATTACAGAGGAAGAAGTGCTAGATGTCTTGAAACACACAAAAGTGGATAAATCTAGGGTGTACCCTAGAACTCTATGGGAAGCTAGGGAAGTGATTACTGGGCCTCTTACCGAGATATTTGTGTCATCGATAGTCACAGGTGAGGTGCTGGCTAATCTGGCTAACTGTTTAAGAAAGGTGGTATGGACAAGCCATGGAACTATAGACCAGTAAGTCTGACATCGGTTGTGGGCAAGTTGTTGGAGGGAATCCTGAGGGACAGGATGTACATGTATTTGGAAAACAAGGACTGATTAGGGATAGTCAACATGACTTTATGCATGGGAAATCGTGTCTCACAAACTTGATTGAGTTTTTTGAAGAAGTAACAAAGAGGATTGATGAGGACAGAGCGGTAGATGTGAACTATATGGATTTTGGTAAGGTGTTCAACAAGGTTCCCTATGGGAGACTGGCGGGCAATGCTAGATCTCATGGAATATAGTGAGAACTTGCCATGATTTGAATGTGAGCATAAAAAGTATAGTTAGTAAGTTTGCTGGTGACACCAAAATTGGAGGTGTAGTGGACAGCGAAGAAGGTTACCTCAGATTACAACAGGATCGTGATCAGATGGGCCAATGGGCTGAGAAATGGCAGATGGAGTTTAATTCAGATAAACGCGAGGTGCTGCATTTTGGGAAAGCAAATCTTAGCAAGACTTATACACTTAAATACTAAGGTCCTGTGGGGGGCAGGGGCAGGGGGGTTGTTGCTGAACAAAGAGACCTTGGAGTGCAGGTTCATAGCTCCTTGACAGTGGAGTCGTAGATAGATAGGATAGTGAAGAAGGCGTTTAGTATGCTTTCCTTTATCAGTCAGAGTATTGAGTACAGGAGTTGGGAGGTCATGTTGCAGCTGTACAGGACATTGGTTAGGCCACTGTTGGAATATTGCGTGCACTTCTGGTCTCCTTCCTATCGGAAAGATATTGTGAAACTTGAAAGGGTTCAGAAAAGATTTTCAAGAATGTTGCCGGGGTTGGAGGATTTGAGCTATAGGGAGAGGTTGAATAGGCTGGTGGTTTTCCCTGGAGCGTTGGAGGCTGAGAGATGACCTTAGAAGTTTATAAAATCATGAGGGGCATTTTCCCTGGGGTGGGGGAGTCCACAACCATAGGGCACAGGTTTAGGGTGAGAGAGGAAAGATATAAGAGAGACCTAAGGGGCAACTTTTTCACGCAAAGGGTGGTGCGTGTATGGAATGAGCTGCCAAAGGAAGTGGTGGAGGCTGGTACAATTGCAACTTTTAAGAGGCATTTGGATGGGTTTGTGAATAGGAAGGGTTTGGAGTGACATGGGCCGGGTGCTGGCAGGTGGGACTAGATTGGGTTGGGATATCTCATCAGCATGAACGGGTTGGACCAAAGGGTCTGTTTCCATGCTGTACATCTTTATGACTCTATATAAAAGAGATCTAAGGGGCAACTTTTTCACTCAGAGGGTGGTAAGTATGTGGAGTGAGCCGCCAGAGGAAGTGGTGGAGGTTAGTACAGTTGCAACATTTAAAAGGCATCTAGATGGGTATATGAATAGGAAGGGTTTGGAGGCATTTGGGCCAGGTGCTGACAGGTGGGACTAGATTGTTTTGGGATATTTGGTCGGCATGGATGAGTTGGACCGAAGGGTCTGTT
Source organism: Chiloscyllium plagiosum (assembly GCF_037043375.1). NCBI lineage: Eukaryota > Metazoa > Chordata > Chondrichthyes > Orectolobiformes > Hemiscylliidae > Chiloscyllium > Chiloscyllium plagiosum. The sequence continues at coordinate 30,984,343 of NW_028270174.1, read as the reverse complement.
TCTGTGCTGTACATTTCTATGACTCCATGACACTATCTATATGTGATGCAAACTCCAAAGAATAATGTACCTGAACCGCTGGGTCTCTCTGTTCTCCAACATGGTCTAAAACCTTACTTATAAATGCATGAGTCTTGTCTTTATTTCTTTCATCAAAATACAATACTTCACATTTATCCAAATTAAACTCCTTTTGTCATTCTTCAGCCCGTTAACCAAAACTGATCAAGATCTCTTTGTAATCTTAGATAACCTTCTTCATTACTTACTATACCACCAATCTTGGTGTCATCAACAAACTTACTAACCATGCTTTCTACATGCTCATCTAAATTATTTGTATAAATGACAAACAAAAGCGGATCCAACACTCTGTGGAAAAACACTGGTCACTGGCCTCCAGTCTGGAAAAACAACACTCCTACTGTTAAGCCAATTTTGTATCCAGTTGACAAGCTTATCCTGAATCCCATGTGACCTAGTGGTACCTTGTCAATAGACTAAGAAAGCTGGCATGAAACTATAATATTGTAAAGAGGCCATAATCTCTAGCAACAAGATTTTTTTAAAACTTGCAAACTTTTTTCTGCTTTATTGCATAGGCTTATGCAATGTGGTAGGTAGTGTAACTGATGAAAATGTGTTGCTGGAAAAGCACAGCAGGTCAGGCAGCATCCAAGGAACAGGAGAATCGACGTTTCGGGCATAAGCCCTTCTTCAGGAATGAGGAAAGTGTGTCCAGCAGGCTAAGATAAAAGGTAGGGAGGAGGGACTTGGGGGAAGTGGGAGGGGGAGTTGAAGTGTTGAGCCACGGGGTGGTTGGGTTGGTTGGTCCGTCTTTAATTTCCGATATGGCTAGGAAGAAATGTTTGTTTAGTGTATGGATTCTTCTGTGGATGAAGAACAATAGAGGTCCTTTGCAGGTCTGTGAGAGTGTTGTCCTAAGCTGGGGTAGGTCTAATTGCAGGGAATGTAGGTAGCGGCACATGGCTGCAAGCGTGGAGCGGAGGATCTGGAGGGAGGTCTGTTGCTGGAGGCAACAACCCAACCCAACCACCCCGTGGCTCAACACTTCAACTCCCCCTCCCACTCCACCAAGGACAGGCAGGTCCTTGGACTCCTCCATCGCCAGACCATAGCAACACGATGGTTGGAGGAAGAGCGCCTCATCTTCCGCCTAGGAACCCTCCAACCACAAGGGATGAACTCAGATTTCTGCAGTTTCCTCATTTCCCCTTCCCCACCTTGTCTCAGTAAAATCCCTCGAACTCAGCACCGCCTTCCTAACCTGCAATCTTCTTCCTGACCTCTCCCCCCCCACCCCACTCCGACCTATCACCTTCACCTTGACCTCCTTCCACCTATCGCATTTCCAACGTCCCTCCCCCAAGTCCCTCCTCCCTACCTTTTATCTTAGCCTGCTGGACACACTTTCCTCATTCCTGAAGAAGGGTTTATGCCCGAAACGTCGATTCTCCTGTTCTCTGGATGCTGCCTGACCTGCTGCGCTTTTCCAGCAACACGTTTTCAGCTCTGATCTCCAGCATCTGCAGTCCTCACTTTCTCCTCGAAGAGTGTAACACTGATGCCTAGTTAAGTAACATCTTGATAAGGATTTTTAAAAATAAGGCAGTTATGCACCCTAGGATGTAAACATGTATCTTATTAATTAAAAGCCAAGGACTGGTATTTTGTAGTCATTTATTTACTTATAGAAAGGAATTTAATAGTTGATATTAAACTGTGACTTAAAAGCAGGCATCTTTTGTGTTAATTGCAATCAGCCAATCTCTTGAACACACTGCCAGAGAGTAACTCAAGACTGGCAGGTGAGCCATGTAAGATCAATACATGATAAATTTTACCAGATGGACCAATGCAATTGTAGATATTTTAACCAACCTATTTCAGGTATAGTAAGACACAGCTTTAAGGCATGTGGGACTTGAATCCGGGCCTTCTAGTCAAGAGGTACCACTGCAGTACAAGAGTCCTACCTATGCAACAATAGATTGTCGAAGATAAATTCTGCTCACTAGTTTTGTAAACCTTCCCCTTATACCAAAAAATGACTTGAAGCTTTAAACACCTTGTCCGAGGTACCATTTTAAACCCCCCCCCCCCCCCCAGATGAAATTGGCGATGCCTTTCGATATTGATAGGATTGTAGTCTATGTTGGTTTCGGTTACTTGTCCGGATTGTGCTCATTCGCAGTTCATTTGTTCTTTGTGCTTCGTGGCGCTGGTTTAATTCGGAAACGGGTTTGAACAAGGAACGTCAGAACAATAGCAACACGGGTGAGCGGGGAGGAGATTAGCGGCCGTGAGACGTAATGGTGAGAGTCAATAGGGTGGTGCTCACTGATACCGCAACGTGACAGTGCCGGGGAGCTGTTACTACATGTTGACATTCTGGCTGGGTGAAAGGGTAAATAAACCCAGCGATCGGCGCTTCGCTCCACTACTACAACAACAACTACACAGCAGCAACAATAACGGACGCTGCGTGAGACCACCGCGCGCCCCACTCTCCCTCCCTTTTTGAACTGCTGCCGAGTTCCAATCCGATTCCCTTCATTTATTTCATTGAAGCGTTTAACGTTGACGTTATGACGTGACAATAACACCGCGCCGGGGGTACGCTTGCCTGCTGCTGTCGTCCGTATGTGTTTGAATCGGCGATCCGTTGGCTTATGTTTTAATCAGCTGTCGAAAACGTCTGTTGTCATTAAACGTCTTTTTTTAAAAAAACGACGAAAACAATAGCGGAGGCAATGTACTCGTTTTAATCGGGTGGTTCCATTGATTATAGGCAAGGGGCAGCTCCTCCTCCTGCTCCCACCCCCTCTGTGGTGTAAAATCCGTTGTCCGCCGCGCTCTTGTCGGTGATGCTGCGGTCCTTGCTGCTTACATAGTCAGCACCCTCACGCGGCGCCGCTCGGCTCGCTCGCGCTCTTTCCCTCTCTCCTTTCCTCCCTCCAACCGCCGCGGCCACCGGGGATGTGGGTCAACCCGGAGGAAGTAGTGTTGGCCAACGCGCTGTGGGTGACCGAGAGAGCCAACCCGTACTTCATACTGCAGAGGAGAAAGGGACATGGAGAAGGGAGTGGAGGGCTGGCTGGTAAGTGTCAATACCTACCTACCTACGTGTGTGTTTTTTAATTGATGCTCATCTGAGAATGCAAACGTGCGCCAGCTGAGTGATTGCGAATGGCTGTCATTTACTGTTTGTGTACTCTCTCGCCCTGCCTTACCTCGAATACATAATTTTACTGAATGCAAATTCTGCATTACTATATTGCCATTTAAGGGTACGTAAAGTTTTTGTTCAGCATTTTCATCCACAGTCTCTCAGTTCAGCACTTGTTGAGATATGTTCGTCAAAAACCACATATGACTCGTTAAATGTTTGGGATTAATTGTCTATTTGGATGCTGTGATTATCTAACAGATCGGAGTACCCTATTATTGGAATATATATGTATTTTGGATTTAATTTAGTGACATTCAAATGTGGGAAATTATTGAAGAACTACTGTAAATGATGTCCCAAGATTTTCTCCTTTGATCAGTTTTCTCTGACAAAAATAATACTTTCGTCTGGTATTTTTACATGAGTACACTTCAGCCCGTTGGAAATAGTTAGTTTTAGTGGTGTGGACAATTGTTAAAATTCCCCCTTTTCCCTTTGAGATATTGGAGCCAGTGTGCTTCCAGTATGTGTAAACTTACTGTTTTTCATTTATCCCTTCTGTTAAGCTGAGTTGTTTTTGACATAGAGTCATAGAGTCAACCCATCCATGCTAACCAGATATCCTGAGTTGATCTAGTCCCATTTGCCAGCATTTGGCCCATTTTTCTCTAAACTCTTCATATTCATGTGCCCATCCAGATGCCTTTAAATGTAATTATACCCACCTCCTCCAGTTCCTGTGGCAGCTCATTCCATACATGTACCACCTCTGCTTGAAAAAACTGCCCCTCAGTCTCTTCAAAATCTTTCCACTCTCTAGTTGTGGACTGCCTATCCTGGGAAAAAGACCTTGGCTATTCACCCTATCTGTGCAGATTTTATAAACTGCTATTAGATCACCCCTTAGTCTCTGACGCTCCAGGAGAAAAAAAAGCCCCAACCTATTCAACTTCTCTCTATAACTCAAACCCTCCAATCCCTGCTACATCCTGTAAATCTTTTCTGAACCCTTTCAAATTTAATGACATCTTTCCTATAGCAGGGAGGCCAGGATTGAATGCATATTTCAAAACTGGTGCCGGAAAATCACAACAGGTCAAGCAGCAACTGAGGAGCGGGAAAATCGATGTTTCGGGCAAAAGCCCTTCTTCAGGACAAGGCGCCTCATTTTCCTGCTCCTTGGATGCTGCCTGACCTGCTGTGCTTTTCCAGCATCTCTCTAATCTTGACTTTAATCTCCAGCATCTGCAGCACTCACTTTCGCCTAGTATTCCAAAAGTGGCCTATACAATGTCCTGTGCAACTGCAACATGATATCCCAACTCCTGTACTCAACACACTGACCAACGAAGGCAATCGTGCCATATGCTTTCTTCACTACCGTCTACCTTTGACTCCACTTTCACAGAACTGATTACCTGCACCCCAAAGTCCCTTTATTCTGTTTTAACAAAAGAATTCTGGACAAGATTGTTTAGTGCTCTCTATAAATAAGCCTGATGCGAGCTATTTATAGTGTTGTGATTTTTATTGGCAAATTCTGCAAGTATCTTTGTATGGCTATACACAGCTTTGCTACAGACTGTAAGGCTCTTCTTTGTATTGTAGGTTATCATCCCAAGGGCTTCCAGGCAAAAGCTTTGCTTCCTGTGTTATCAGATCAACCTTTTATTGTCATGTGACCAAAGCTGTGTCTCAGTCTAGAAACCATTGAATATAGACGCAGAGCTACAATGCACCTTGTTTAATGGTTATTTTTAATCCTGGAAAATCACATTGTTAGAAAGCAATTATCCTATATTTCAGCTTGAAACAATCTTTAATCTGAGGAAACATTAAGTCCTGAATAAGAGTTGCTATCTACTGGTTTAATTCATGTAAACAATAATATTTTGGGAGACTTTCTTGAAGTTAATGCTAATGATCCTTTTACTTCTGGTCTCCTACATAAATGCCAGTTTGAGTCTTATCATCATTTGCTGAGTAAAGCTTTATCTGCTCTTTCCCTGTTAAATGCATCAAAAATGAAAAGACAACTAATTTTTTTCTGTTTAAAATGTATTTCTTTGACAAAAATATTATTACCTACTAGAAAATTATATCTACTATTTTGATAGTTTTTAAAATTAAACTTGTAGAGGTAGATGCTGCTTTTCTGAGGTCAGCCAGCTTTGGATCAGCTTTGGACTGTCAAAATGACAACTCCAATGAAAATCTATTGAGCTGCTCCCGGCCACACATGTCTCTGAAGTCTGCATCACTGAAAGTCAGTTTCAATAAATCTGAAAATTCAATATTTTCTGGAAGATAATTTTATTTTATAAAGGTACTACACAATTTCAAGTTCTTAGACATTAAGAAGGAATTACAACTTTTGTAAAATCTATACAGTCTGTGATATTTTCCTTTCTGTTTCTAAAATAAATAGGAACTGCTCACCCCAGCATAAGTTTACTGACATCGTTCACCCGCTAGTCTACTCATGACACCACTGATTTGTAGTCCAGGACCAGATGAATGCTTCTTATTTATTTTTCCAACAAATTTAGAATGCTTTTTATTTACTTTCCCAATCCACTTGTGTTCAATCCAAGGGAAGTCCTTAATGTCTGGATTCAATGCATACTATTAGAGGGTAATTGTGGTCAAATGGGAAAACTATATATTCAGACTCTTTGTACCGCCGTCACCACCACCACCTTCAAACATTGACAGTTTACATTTCCAAGTAATGTGATGGAGACAATGGGGACTACAGATGCTGGAGAAATCAGAGTTGATAAATCGTGATACTGGAAAAGGCACAGCAGGTCAGACAGCATTCAAAGAGCAAGAGATTACTTGTATTTTGTATTCATTCTCATCTTAGGATTTTGTGAGTTTGTTGTTTTGGTCATGAGATACATGTATAAAGGAGTCGAGCATGGATTTGAGAGTTGTGATGTATGAAATGATATACTATGCATCTTTGTGGCTCAGGAAAAATACTGTTTTTGTTTTATTTAACAGCATTGTATGTTTATTTGTAAATTAGTGGACGAACAACAATAGTGGAGTAACAACAGCAAATCAACTGAAGCACAATGTCTGGAACATAGAACAAACTGGGCCATATCATTTATAATACTTCACATTGGTTGTGCTGCCATTGTAGCTTCTGATTCTTGCACTTTATTGAGATAAGCTGACAGTAACTGATGTAGCAGTGCTATACACTTGCAGAGGATTTTTTTTGAAGTTTCCAAATAAACTTGTATTGTTAGTCTTCAAAGCCAGCCAAAGACAGGATACAATTTTAACTTTGTTAATATAACTATTTGAATTAGATAGTCAATCTTCGGTGCTACAGATGGAGTGCAGCCAAATGTAGTCTTTCTGTGATTAAAAACAGAAAATGCTGGAAATATTCAACAGTTAGACATCTCTGTGGAGAGAAGCAAAGTTCCTGGTTGTGATGAATGGTTAACTCTCTTTGCTTGAATGTACTGCCTGATTTTCTGGATATGTCTGACCTTTAGTTTTATTTTGGATTTTCAGTATCTGCTGTCTTTATTTAAAATCATGCTGTTTGTTCTTATGTTTCTATGTAACAGTTTGATTTTGTGTTTGTAGTCAAATAGCAAAACTGAGGAGATGTAGTGGGTTTTTTTTAAATAAACGTAGACATCTAAATTTATAACGAAGCAGTTGACAAAAAAATCTATTCATGTACATTATCAAAATGTATTTTACCTCGCAGGCCAATAACTTAAAACTAAGTATTTTTGAGGACCTTTTCCAAATGCCTGTGATTGGTGCTACTTCCAACTTAAACAAGTTAGCATCAACAAACATGGTTAGGATGCGTCCAGGGTTCAGGATTATTTCGGTGTGAAAAAGATATGAACATGTAAAAAGTTCATAAATTGTATTTTTTTTAAGAGGATTTCAGAAGTTGAGATGTATCTTCATCCTGCATTTGGCTACAGTATTATATGTAATACTGTACTTGTACTGTACTGAATATGTAAAAGTCTCCTGAGAAGAGCTGTGCAACTTTCTTAGAGTGCATTGGGTTGCCTGGTTTTGAACATCTTTTAATTAAATCCTGAGATTAAAGTAGAATTCCATGTTCAATTTGACACAAGTCAACATCATGAATCCTACCCAATCCATGAAAAAACTAAACTCTATCTTTTGAAGCTGTTGAAAAATTACTCCAAAAGTAAAACAAACCATTTCATCATCATTGAAGGCAAGGTGTTTAATTTCTGCTATCTTAGTAGCATTTCTTTTGACTAAATTTTAAATAAATTTGTGGGAAACGTTTCATCATCACATTGTGAGCTGTAATGTAATGGAGTGGAACATCCACATGTTTTCGAACTTGATCGATTTTTTTTTTACTCTATTGAGATTAGTTAAATTGTGCTTATTGTAATACAAATGGTTGATTCACTATGTAAGATTTATACCATTGCGATGGCTGAGAATTTATCCCTTTCTTCCCTAACTTGTTAATGATTTACTGTCTTACCTGCTTGAACTAAACAAACCCTGTCTTTATTCATATTAGTGCAAAGTACTACAGATGATGGAAATGTAAAATAAAGGTAAAGCCTGCTCTAAATACTCAGCAGGCCTAGCAATATTTGTCGAAAGGTGGTGTGTTGGGGCATCCTCATGATGCTCATGCTCGAAATGTTGGCTGTCCTGCTTCTCGGATGCTGCCTTATCGGCTGTGCTTTTCCGGCGCCACACTTTTCAAATCTGATCTCCAGCATCTGCAATCCTCACTTCCTCCCTGATGAACAATTGTCAACTTGAAACACTAATTGATTCCTTCCCCACAATGCTGGCAGACCTGCTGAGTAGTTCTAGGATTTTCTGTTTTAATAAAATTATCTAATGATATCGGAAATTTTTAGTTTTTTTTTTCAAATTTTGAGCTTTAGTGGATGTATAATATTTTGTATTCAAATTGTTATGATTCAGCAGTCACAAAGTGTAATTGGAGCCTCCCGGTGACTTTTTAAACTTACCGTTTACCAGTAACACTTCCCTCCAAGCAATAAGGAGAGTAATGCTGAGCATGCAGATCACACTTTCACTTGTTTAGTTGTATGCTTAGGCCAAAATTATGCAGATGTACAGTGTTTAATATTTTTATAATAGTGCTAATGAAACTGAATAGCTTATCTAAATGCTTTTCTCCAGGTATGATGTGGATGTGCCAGTGTTGGACTGGGGCAGACAAAATCAGAAGTCACGCAACACCAGGTTATGGTCGAATAGGTTTATTTGAAACCTCAAGCTTTCGGAATATAGCCCCTTCATTAAGTGAAGTGAGAGAGAAGCACACAGGCACAGAATTTATAGGCAGAGAGATCAAGGGCAGAGAGAACAAAAAATTATACAAATGGTGTGAGTGGGGTGTCAAATAATAAGTCTGTGCAGGTGATCAAAAGTTTCAAATGGTGTGAATAAAGTGTCAATAGCTGAATAACAAGTGAAGGGATAACCTATAATCAATTAAATGAGACAGAGATAATTATTAAAAAAAAAGGTGCTGCTGGAGACAAACCTAATGACTGGAATAACATGATAGGTATAAGGTTTGCATGCCAAGATCTAACCAAAGTAATAAGTAATCCAAAACTGTACCACATTCACACCATTTGTGTGATCTTTTATTCTCTCTACCTATAAATTCTGTGTCTGTGTGCTTCTCTCTCACTTCACCTGATGAAGGGGCTATACTCTGAAAGCTTGTGATTTCAAATAAGCCTGTTGGACTCTAACCTGGTGTCATGTGATTTCTGACTTTTTTCCAGCTAGAAATTGTATTTCTTCATTTGGGAACAGATGCACACAAAAGTGGATCTTGACTACAGAATATTTGCTATTGTATACCTTTATTGCATTCTTCATCTTCAACATTTTCCCAGAAAAATAATCTTGCAGTCTGCCATACCTGTAGCTTTAAGATATGGTTTTATGCTCGGTTTTGCGGTTACTATTGCAAGATTTCACTTACCTTGAAATAAAACTTTTGTCATCTTGTTGTAGATATTTTGAGGTTGTACCTATAGTTGCTGCAGAGATGGGAGACTGCTACAACCATACACTGTTGCGGTTTAAAATACCCTTGATCAGCTTGAAAAGAATGGTACAAAGTCATATAAAACCATGGACTGGAAACTAAGGTTGTCTCTGGTCTGTTTCTAAGGCACTTCTGTATATGATAACTCTTGGTAGCTCAATGACAAAGCCTTTTTTTTGACTGGATCAATATTTTGTAGTGACACAAAGAAAACGCTTAGAGTCTAGCATCTCTTGAAATCCATACAATGTGGAAATTTTTTAATGTTAGTTCATTTGGAGTGAAGATTTAGGAAGGAGGATCTGCATTGCGAACATGAATTAGGCCATAATTTAAAGGGTTATAGTCTCTATTACCTGAGCTAGTCACAAATTGTCATCAGGTACATAAAATTAGAAAGATGAACATATTGCTCAAAAACTGATGTGGGAGAAGTGAGATCTGGTTTGACAGCCACTGGCATCAGTACTGGGTAAAATGGGCACTGCATAGTGGGGTCAATCTACAGAATTCTGTGCCTTACAATTGTGTCCTCCACAATCACCTGATGAAGGAGCGGTGCTCCGATAGCTGGTGTGCTTCCAATAAAACCTGTTGGACTATAACCTGTTGTTGTGCGATTTTTAACTTAATCAAGTCATGCAATAGTTAGACATCACCTTGGTTCAAGAGATCAGGATGTAGAATTGTTTTGAGTGGAGATGAGGAACAGTAAGGGAAAGAAATAACTTGTGGGAGTAGTTTGCTACTCCTCTGACAGAAAAATCAATGTGAGACAAAGTGTACTAGAATTATATTTGGGTGCTTATGGTAATGGGTGGTTATAATCATAGGTGATTTTAAATTGCATATAAACTGGAAAAGTCACATTGGCAGTAGTAATAGCCTGGATGAGGAGTTCATACAGTTTGTTAGAAGAGCATATTTTGGAACCAACCGGAGAGTTGGTTATATAATACCAAGTCTAATATAACGTAAGAGGACTAATTAATGACCTCAGAGAAAAGGCGTCCCTAGGAAGCAGCAACCACACTATGATTGAATTTTACATCTAGTTTGAAAGGGAGAAGCTTGCATCTTAAGACTAGTATTTTAAACCTAAATAAGAAAAGCTGATCTTGCTAAAGTGAACTGGCATACTAAACTGGCAGTTAGATCAGTACAGATGCAGTTGCAGATATTTAAAGGGATATTTCAGAATACTCATTGTCAAAGTAGAATCTTTCTTTAGCATAATTATAAAGGGAGGACCTTTTATCTATTGTTTGAAAAAGCATCAAACCAAAGAACAAAGTAGATACTTGTGGAAAGGAGAGTGACATGTCAGATTAGTCAGAATATAAAGAACAGTAGAAAATGACTAAAAGATTAATCAGAAGGAACAAGTTCAAGTATGACAGGAAGCTTGCTAGAAATGTGAAAATGGTAGCAAGAGTTTCTACTGGTACCTCAAGGAAAAAGTAAAATGTGAATGTTGGCCCTCTAGAGTGATAATGGTGAGTTAATGGTAGATAATAAGGAAATTCTAGCAAATGAAATGAACAAATTTTTTGCTTCTACGTTCACTATAAAGGATAAAAAAATCCATCAATAGATGTAAAACAGGAGGTGGAAGTGAGAAAAGGAACATGATGAAATGACAGTTTTGAGGGAAGTGCTACTAAGCCAACTGATGGAACTGTAGCCTAGTAAGTCTCCAGACCTAGAAGAGGTTGCTAATGCGATAGTATTTTTTTTTATGTTAATTTTCAAAAATTCACTAGATTCAGGTAAGGTTTCATCAGGCTGGAAAGTAGAAAATATAACCCCTCTGTTCAAGAAGAAGGGAGGCAGAAAACAGGAAACTATAGGCCAATTAGCTTGATGTTTATCATCGAATCAGCCATTAAAGAGATTAGTTTCTACCCACTACAGAAATGTAATTAGGAACAATCAACATGGTTTTGTTAAGGAGAAATCATGTTTAATCAATCGTTTGGAGTTCTTTGATAGAATAACAAGCACTTTGGATTAAAAAAGGAGCCAGTAAATATACTGTAGTTGCATCTCTCAAATGCATTTGAGAAGGTGCCAGATCAAAGGTCATTGTGGAAAATAAAAGCTCAAGATGTATGAGGTAATGTTAGAATGCAGAGAAGATGGGCTGACAGAAAACAGGGAAAGTATAAATGGATCTTTGACTGAATATGATGAGTAAAGTCCTGGAATGATCTGTGCTTGGGCCTCAAACTTTTACAATTCATATCAATGACTCCTATGAGGGAGGGAAGACATTGTCGGAAGCGTGTTATGAAAAAATCATAAGGAGGAATGTAGATGGTTGGATGGGTGAACAAATGGGTGGACAAATCGAGTATAATGTATGAAAATGGGCAGGAAGAATAAGAAAGCAGAAACTTAACTATATGGAGGATGACCTCAAAATTCTGAAATGCAGAGAATTTATTTTTCAGTGCATGAGATACAGAACTTGAGTATGCAGGTTCAGCATGTAATCAACAAGGCAAATGGGCACTCTTTTAATAAGAGAGGAAATAAACATGTAAGTAATTATGTCACATTTCAATTATATAGGATATGGATGAGACCACATCTTGAATACTGTGTGGAGTTTTTACCTCCTTATTTAAACTGTTGGAGGCACTTCATAGCAGATTACTTGCAATGAGTGGATTGTTTTATAAGGACAGGTTGGACAGTTGGATTTGTTTCTACTAGAGTTTAGAACAGTGACCTTTGATTCAAAATCCATTTGCCTCAGTTCCGAGTATACTTAATAACCCAACTCGACAGCCTGAATTCCACAGATTTGGTACCCTCTGAAAGAAGAAATTCTTCCTCATCTATCTTAAATGTGCCACCTCTTATTCTGAGATTATGTCCTAAATTCTCCCACAAGAGAAACAACTTCTCTGCATCTAACCTGTCAAGTCCCTGAAGAATTTTATATATTTCAACAAGGTCACCTCTCATTCTTTTAAATTCTAAAGAATACAGGCCCAACCAATTCAAGCTCTCCTCATAAGACTGCCCTTCCATATCTGATAATGTTCATGTGAAGTGTCTTGATTAGTAACAGTCTTGTCTAAGTTATTGGCAGGCATTAAATTTCCATTGAGTGAGATGGTACAAATTTAGTTTTGGATTCATGGTGTAGAAAGAAAAATGATCTACAACAACAACATTTAGACAAGGCAGACATCGAGTGATTCCTTTTGCCTATTGGCATGATGCAGAACTATACAATATTGCACACGTTAGCATAATGTACCACGCTAACAATGAAGCAGGCGTTCATCCAAATAAGTTGAAGTTAACTTGGGTCATTGATAAAGTTTTCAAGTTTGAATTCACTTCTTGATTTGTTTTTGTTTTGGGATGAAGAACGAATTTTGATTTCATGCAAGAAATACCAAATAAGATAATTGGAAAAGTTGTGTTCACCATTGACACTGTAATTCTTAACTGTATTTTTCTGTTTAATTTCTTCTTCATTCATTCATTGGATGTGGACATTGATAACTACGCCAGCAATTATTGGCCATTTCTAATTGCCCTTGAAGGTGGTAGTGATCAGTTACATAATGCCTAAACATGATCATGGATATTCAAAGTGCTGAATAATCAGATGAAGCAGAGTGTATTATTCATGTTCAGTTTGCAAAAGCAAATCCTGTTTTTTTGATTTTTTTTTTAGAAGAATACAGCACAGTACAGGCCCTTTGGCCCTCGATGTTGCACCGATCCAAGCCCACCTAACCTACACTAGCCCACTATCCTCCATATGCCTATCCAATGCCCGCTTAAATGCCCATAAAGAGGGAGTGTACACCACTGCTACTGGCACGGCATTCCATGAACTTACGACTCGCTGAGTAAAGAACCTACCCCTAACATCTGTCCTATACCTACCACCCCTTAATTTAAAGCTATGCCCCCTTATAATAGCTGACTCCATACGTGGAAAAAGGTTCTCACTGTCAACCCTATCTAAACCCCTAATCATCTTGTACATCTCTATCAAGTCACCCCTAAACCTTCTTTTCTCCAATGAAAACAACCCCAAGTGCCTCAGCCTTTCCTCATACGATCTTCCTACCATACGAGGCAACATCCTGGTAAACCTCCTCTGCACCCGTTCCAGTGCCTCCACATCCTTCCTATAGTATGACGACCAAAACTGCACACAATACTTCAGATGCGGCCGCACCAGAGTCTTATACAACTGCAACATGATCTCAGGACTCCGGAACTCAATTCCTCTACCAACAAAAGCCAGTACGCCATATGCCTTCATTACCGCACTATTTACCTGGGTGGCAACTTTCAAAGATCTGTGTACATGGACACCAAGATCCCTCTGCTCATCCACACTACCAAGTATCCGACCATTAGCCCAGTACCCCATCTTTTTGTTACTCTTACCAAAGTGAATCACCTCACACTTAGCTACATTGAACTCCATTTGCCACCTTTCTGCCCAGTTCTGCAGCTTATCTATATCCCGCTGTAACCTGCCACATCCTTCCTCACTGTCAACAACTCCTCCGACTTTCGTATCATCCGCAAACTTGCTCACCCAACCTTCTAGCCCCTCCTCCAGGTCATTTATAAAAATGACAAACAGCAATGGTCCCAAAACAGATCCTTGCGGAACATCGCTAGTAACGGCACTCCAAGATGAACCTTTACCATCAACTACTACCCTCTGTCTTCTTCCAGCCAGCCAATTCCTAATCCAAACCTCCAACTCACCCTCAATGCCATACCTCCATATTTTTTGAAGTAGACTACCATGGGGAACCTTATCAAACGCCTTACTAAAATCCATATACACCACATCTACCGCTTTCCCCTTGTCCACCTCCTTAGTCACCTTCTCAAAGAATTCAATAAGGTTTGTGAGGCACGACCTGCCCTTCACAAAACCATGCTGACTACCCTTGATCACATTATTCCTATCCAGATGTTCATAAATCCTATCCCTTACAATTCTCTCTAAGACTTTGCCCACAACAAAAATCAAGGCCAATGGCTCTGCAATCTCCTCCCTTGCTTCCCAGAGAATCCTAGGATAAATGCCATCAGGCCCAGTGGACTTATCTATTTTCACCCTTTCCAGAATTTCCAACACCTCTTCCCTACATACCTCAAAGCCATTCATTCTACTTAATTGTGACTCAGTATTCACATCAGCAACAATGTCCTGTTCCTGAGTGAATACTGACGAAAGTGTCTCCCCAATCTCTTCAGCCTCCACACGCAACTTCCCACTACTATCCTTGACTGGACCTATTCCTAGTCATTCTTTTATTCCTGACATACCTATAGAAAGCCTTAGGGTTTTCCCTAATCCTACCAACTAAGGACCTTGCTGCTCTTAGCTCTCTCTTCAGGTCCTTCCTGGCTACCTTATAACTCTCAATCGCCCCAATTGAACCTTCACGCCTCATCTTTACATGGGCCGCCCTCTTCCATTTAACAAGGGATTCCAATTCCTTATTAAACCACGGCTCCCTCACACGACCCTTTCCTCCCTGCCTGACAGGTACATACTTATCAATAGTTGCTCCTTGAACAAGCTCCACATATCAATTACGCCCTTGCCTTGAAGCCTACTTTTCCAAGCCACGCATCCTAAGTCATGCCTCACCGCATCATAATTTCCCTGCCCCTAGCTATAACTCTTGCCCTGCAGTGCACACTTATCCCTCTCCATCACTAGAGTAAAAGTCACCGAATTGTGGTCACTGTCCCCAAAGTGCTCACCTACCTCTAATTCTAACACCTGGCCTGGTTCGTTACCCAGAACCAAATCCAGTATGGCCTCACCTCTTGTTGGCCTATCTACATATTGTGTCAGGAAACCCTCCTGCACACATTGGACAAACACTGACCCATCTAACGAAGTAGAGCTGTAGCTTTCCCAATCAATATCAGGAAAGTTAAAGTCCCCCATAACAACCACCCTATTACTTTCACTCTTCTCCTGAATCATCCTCGCAATCCTTTCTTCTACGTTTCTAGGACTATTAGGAGGCCTGTAAAAAAACTCCTAACAGGGTGACCTCACCTTTCCTATTCCTGACCTCAGCCCAAACTACCTCAGATGGCGAGTCTTCATCCATCGTCCTTTCCACCGCTGTATTACGATCTTTGACCAGCAATGCCACACCTCCCCCTCTTTTACCCAAACCTCTGACCCTACTAAAACATTTAAACCCTGGAACCTGCAGCAGCCAATCCTGTCCCTGTTCTACCCATGTCTCCGTAATAGCCACAACATCGCAGTCCCAGGTACCAACCCACGCTGCAAGTTCACCTACCTTATTTCGTATACTTCTTGCATTGAAGTATACACACTTCAAGCCACTTTCCTGTTTACAGGCACCCACCTTTGAGATTGATGCCATGTTCCTAACCTCCTTACACTCCAGGTCCTGCACCCTAAAGCTACAGTCTAGGTTCCCATGCCCCTGCAGAGTTAGTTTAAATGATTTCTGCAATAGACCAAGTACTGTAACAATTTATGGGCAACATGAAGTTGCATAAGACCTCTGTTGTCTCGTCGTTTAACATCACTTACTATTGTATGCTATATTATTTTGAGGCTCCATTATTGGTAAAGCACATCCCATTAACTTTTCTTAATATTCATTCATGACTTCACTGCCGAAGCCAGCATTTATTTCCCTTCCCTAAGTCAGCCACATTGGTGTGAGTCTGGTAGCTTTCTTTTAAAAATATTGGTGAACCAGATAGGTTTTTCCAATTTTCGACAATAGTGACATGGTCATCATTAGACTCTTAATTCCAGACTTTTCTTTTTATTGGATTCAAATACCACATCTGCGATGGTGGAATTTGAACCCAGGTCCCCAGAACATTACTTTGGTCTCTGGATTAACAGTGCAGCAATAATACCACTAGGCTGTTGCCTCCCTTCCACGTCAGCATACATTGGCAATAAAGCTGTAATAGGGTACCTTCCAATTCTGCATCCTGCCAATAGAATTCAGCATTTTGTTGGAAGTTCATGTTGACCACATGAATTCCTGAACTATATTCAGGAGAGTTTTGTCCCCTGTCTGTCATTTTTGATTGTTCTAATACATAATTGAGAAGATGCAGAAAAAGATTGAGTAATTTCAGAGATGAGGAACTCCAGTTATATGATAAACTGGAGAAGCTAGAGTTCACTTTGGAGAACAGGATATTAAAGAGTACTTTAGTTAGAGCTGCTAAAAGTCATGACGGCTGTAGACTGTAGATAGAGTTAAACTCTCCCAATTGTTTAACTCTTTAATATCCTGATCACAATTGACTGGTAAACAAATTATTGGTGCAGAGGAAGACTTTTTCTTATGCAGCAAATGGTTAGGATTTTAAATGCATTACCTGGAAGAGTATTCAATTATGGCTTTAGAAAGAGAATTTGGTAAGAGAAAAAAATCACAGGGTTATGGGGGAAGGATGAGGAAGGCCTGGCAAAGACATTATAGCTGAACATCTGCTGTGTTGCAACCTTTCTAAAACTTATTTTGTGAACTGTTCAGCCTGCCATTAAATGTTCTCCGTTATCCACAATGTTATTAAAGTTCCTAAAACATTTTCTAAATATTATTTATAATATTTGACATGTTTTGGATCAAAAGATTGATGGTTGTGAAATTCAGTTTTGTTGTTGTGGTTCTGTTCGCCGAGCTGGAAGTTTTTGTTGCAAACGGTTCGTCCCCTGGCTAGGCGACATCATCATCAGTGCTTGGGAGCCTCCTGCGAAGCGCTGCTTTGATGTTTCCTCTGGTGTTTATAGTGGTCTGTCCCTGCCGCTTCCGGTTGTCAGTTTCAGCTGTCCGCTGTAGTGGTTGGTATATTGGGTCCAGGTCGATGATGTGTTTGTTGATGGAGTTTGTGGATGAATGCCATGCCTCTAGGAATTCCCTGGCTGTACTCTGTCTGGCTTGCCCTATGATAGTAGTGTTGTCCCAGTCGAATTCATGTTGCTTGTTGTGTGCGTGTGTGGCTACTAAGGATAGCTGGTCGTGTCGTTTCGTGGCTAGTTGATGTTCATGTATGCGGATTGTTAGCTGTCTTCCTGTTTGTCCTATATAGTGTTTTGTGCACACTTCACATTCAACAACCAGATATACGAACAAATCAACGGAACACCCATGGGATCACCAATCTCGGGACTCATAGCAGAGGCAGTTATGCAAAGGTTAGAACAAATAATCCTACCACAAATTCAACCCAAACTCTGGGTCAGATATGTCGATGCCACGTTTGTAATCATTAAAAACACGGAAATAGAAAAAACACACCGGATCATCAACGCCACACTCGCAGGAATCCGATTCACGAGAGAAGAAGAAAAGGATAGCCAACTCCCATTCCTAGACGTGATGGTACAGAGAACACCGAACGGAGAATTCACTACAAGAGTATACAGGAAAGTCACACACACAGACCAAGTCCTAAACTATGAAAGTAATCGCCCCAACACACAAACGAAGCTGCATCAGGACACTATTCAAAAGGGCCACAACACACTGCAGTACACCAGAACTGCAAAAAGAAGAAGAGGAACACCTATACAAGGTATTCGCCAAAAACGGATACCCGCGCAACTTCATCAACAGATGCCTAAGAGAAAGACCACGGAATGAGGACATACCACAACCAAAAGGACTAGCCACACTACCATACATCAGGAGCATCTCAGAACTGACAGCCAGACTACTGTGACCCCTAGGACTCATAACGGCACACAAACCAACAGCCACGCTCAGACAACAACTCACCAGAACGAAGGACCCGATACCCAACATGAGCAAAACTAATGTAGTGTACAAAATACCATGCAAGGACTGCACAAAACACTATATAGGACAAACAGGAAGACAGCTAACAATCCGCATACATGAACATCAACTAGCCACGAAACGACACGACCAGCTATCCTTAGTAGCCACACACGCACACAACAAGCAACATGAATTCGACTGGGACAACACTACTATCATAGGGCAAGCCAGACAGAGAACAGCCAGGGAATTCCTAGAGGCATGGCATTCATCCACAAACTCCATCAACAAACACATCGACCTGGACCCAATATACCAACCACTACAGCGGACAGCTGAAACTGACAACCGGAAGTGGCAGGGACAGACCACTATAAACACCGGAGGAAACATCAAAGGGCGGCACATGGCCCAGTGGTTAGCACTGCTGCCTCACAGCGCCAGAGATCCGGGTTCAATTCCCGCTTCAGGCGACTGACTGTGTGGAGTTTGCACGTTCTCCCCGTGTCTGCGTGGGTTTCCTCTGGGTGCTCCGGTTTCCTCCCACAGTCCAAAGATGTGCACGTCAGGTGAATTGGCCATACTAAATTGCCCGTAGTGTTAGGTAAGGGGTAAATGTAGGGGTATGGGTGGGTTGCGCTTCGGCGGGTCGGTGTGGACTTGTTGGGCTGAAGGGCCTGTTTCCACTCTGTAATCTAATCTAATCTAATCTAAGCGCTTCGCAGGAGGCTCCCAAGCACTGATGATGTCGCCTAGCCAGGGGACGAAACGTTTGTAACAAAAACTTCCAGCTCGGCGAACAGAATCACAACAACGAGCACCCGAGCTACAAATCTTCGCACAAACTTTGAATTCAGTTTTGTGACAAGAGTGCATTCATTGCAGTCAAGTTCAACAGTTATCCCCGTAAAGGCACCTGAAAGGATGTATTCTAGGATACTAAAAGAAATAACTCCAGAAATAGTGGTGGTAATTGTCCAAGAATCCTTAGATTCTGGAAAAGTCTTGAAGGTTTGGTAAAATGGCAATGTTACACCTTCTTAAAGGAAAAAGACAAAAAACAAAAGGTACTTTTCAGCCAATTACCTTCATGTCTGTTACAGGAAAATGCTATTGTCTATTATGAAGTATGTAATAGCAGAGCATTTAGGAATATGTAATGTGATCAAGCAGCATCAGTATAGCTTTATGAATGGGAAATCGTACCTGACAAATTTATGAAAACTTCTTGAAGTAGCAAGCAGAATAGATAAAGGGGAACCAATGGATGTAATAGATGTGGATTTCCAAGAAGTGTATGTTAAGGTACCACATGTTAGGCTATGTAAAAAGATAATAGTCCATGGTGTTGGGGTTGGTCTATTAGCATGGATAGAGAATTGGTTAACTAAAGGAGCTAGAGAGTTAGGAAAATGAGTATTTTCAAGTTGGCAGTCTGTAACTAAGGAGTGCAAGAGGAATTAGTGCTGGGGCCACAGTTATTAACAATATATGTTAATGTCTTGAATGAGGAAAGTGAATTTACTGTCACCAAGTTTGTGGATGACCTAAACTTAGATGGGAAGGCAAGTAGTGAGGATGATAGAAGGAGTCTGCAGAGAGATCTAGATAAGTTAAACAAGTGGGCAAAAACTTGGCCAGTGAAATATATTCTGGAAAGATGTAAGGTTATTCACTTTGAAAGGGAAAATATAAGAGTTGAATATTATTTAAAAGAGCTGCAGAAAGCTGAAGCCAAAGAGAATTAAGAGTCCTCGTGCCTAAAACACAAAACCAGTATCCAAGATCAGCAGGTAATGGGGAACACAAATGAAATGTTGGACTTTATTTCAAAGGAAATGGAATATAAAAACAGGGAAATCTTGCTAAAATTGTGCAATGTGCGCATTAGATTACATTTGGAATATTGTGAACAGTTTTCGTCCACTTATTGGATGTAGTCTAGAGAAGGTTCATTAAATTTATCCTGGAAATGGAGCGTTTATTTTTTTGAAGAGTCGTTGAGTTGGTTTGGCTTGTACTTATTGAACATAGAAGAATAAGAAGAGACTTTATTGAATTGTGAAATACAGGCACATTCTCTATCTGGTCTATGGTGAGTGCACCTTAGAATCATAGAATTCCTGAAGTGCAGAAAGTGGACATTCAGCCTATTGAGTTTTCAGTTCGGAAGAGCATCCCACCCAGACTTGGCCTCCAAACCTAACCCGAAACCCTGTTTTTTACCATGGCTAATTCAGCTAGCCTGCACATCCTTTGACACTATGGGGCAATTTAGGATTGCCAATCTACCTAACCTGCATATCTTTGGACTGTGGGAGGAAACTGGAGAACCTGAATGAAACCCACACAGACACCGGGAGAACATGCAAACTTCGAACAGACAGTCGCACAAGGCTGAAATTGAACCTGGGTACTAATGAGTTCTGAGCTTTCCCCTCCCCACCCCAAAGAAAAACCGTATTCAAACTTCATAAAGGGTCTGAAGTGGTGTTCATAAACAGTTGTTGTTTTTAGAGTTTAAGAAGAAGAGATGTTTGTAGTGCAGTGGTAGTGTCCCTAATTCAGAGTCACGAGACCAGGGTTCAAGTCCTACTTGCTCCAGACATGAATCATTACGTCTCTGAACAGGTTGTTAGAAAACATGAGATTGAGTGTAATATATCCAAGTTTGTCGATGATACAAAGCCAGGTGAAAATGTAAGCTATGAAGAGGATGCACATCGGATGTTAAGGGATATAGACAGCAAAAGCGAGTGTTCCACGAACAAGGTGGATGAAATATCAGCTGTTTATAGTGTGGTGCTGTGGAGTCTGTCGACCATGTACATATTAGTTGTGAATGGGTGCAACCCCCTTCTTTAATTATTTGAAGAGTTTTTTTAGCTTTTCATTGTAGTTTAGCTCCACTGTCCTAATCTCTAGACATCTCATGTAAGGTCCAAGGTGGCCATTGGAGGGGATCATAGTTGTCAAATATCTGTCCCTCTTCCATGGCTATACTCATGCCCAGCAGTCTTTTGAGAGAGAGCATGTTGTCTCCACTAACACTCTTGATGCTGTTAGAGCAATGTGAGCACCGTAGCAAATAGAATGCCTTATTTTCACCTCCAACTCCATTTTGATTTAGCTCTCTCCTCCTCTCCCTCAATGCAATTGTCATTGTTGTGCATTTTATGTAAATTGATCAATTGGAAACAATTGATGTAGTGGTATGGATAATAGATGAAAGTACCATGTGTGTTTTGGGGGAAAAGCTGTTCAGTTGTGCATGCATTGTGCACTTCTGGATTTTAAGAAAACATTTTAAAAAAAGGGGCTGTTGTGCAACAGTAGTGTCCCTACCTCTGAGCTAGGAGACCCAAGTTCAGCTCCCACCTGCTCCAGAGTTGTATCTTAACGTCTCTGAACATGTTGATTAAAAGGTATTTAGAACATGAAAAAAGGGCCCAATTGGTGCAGTGGTAACGTCCCTACCTCTGGACCAGGAAATCCAGGTTCAAGTCACACCTGCTCCAGAAGTGTGCAGCAACATGTTTGAACGGGCTGATTATAAATATATTTAGAGGGCTGTTATGATGTATGTTACTGAAACTACCTCTGAGCCAGGAGGCCTGGGTTCAAGTCTCGCCTCCAGAGGTGTGTAATAACAACTTTAAATGAGTTGATTAGAAAATTTCTAGAATAGAGAAATGCTATTCTCTTCTGTGAAGATATTCTTTTTCGATACAAGTGCCATATGAATTTAAGACCATACGTTACAAACCTCAGTACTCCGATTTAGAATGTATTCAGCAATGAGGCAACAATGATAAATCATTGTTCTGAGCTTTGGAAAGCAGGCATTTGTTGTAATCTGGTTTAATTGGGTGATGGCAAGTAACATTCATTCCACACGTGCCAGATAATGACCACCTCCAACAAGAGAATTGAGCCATTTTTCCTTGATATTCAATGGCAGTGGCATTATTGAATTCCACCACTATCAACATCCTTGAGGGTTACTGTTGACCAGAAACTGAACTGGACTAGCCATATAAATGTACTGGCTACAGGAGCAAGTCAGAGGCTAGGAATTCTGCGGCAAGTAACTCATATCCTGACTCCCCAAGGTCTATTCACCAACTACAAGGGGTGTGATGGTTACTCCCTGTTTGTCTGGATGAGTGCAGCTCCAACAGCACTCAAAGCCTGACATCATCCAAGAAATGGAGAGAATTTGATTGATTGGTGCCATATCCACATGCTATCCACTCCACCACCAATGCTCTGTAGCAACTGTGTGAACTACAGAAATTAACTAGCCTCCTCAGACAACACATTCCAAACTCTGACACCTTTCATCAAGGAGGACAACGGCAACCGATGCATGAGAACATCTCCACTTGCAAGTCATCATTCCGACTTGGAAGTGTATCGCTGAGTCAAAATCCTGGAATTCCCTCCCGAGTAGCATTATGGTTCTGCCTACAGCATATGGACTGCTGTGGTTCATGAAAGCATCTTGGCAGCGACTTCTCCAGAGCAACAATACATCGGCAATAAATGCTGGCCCAGCCAGTGATGCTCACATTCCACGAATAACTTTTAAATCTAAGGGAAATGGATCAAAAGACATCATAATGTAAAGATGAAAACAGTCCAAGCAAGGAGCATATAATCTCGAAGAAATTAATTGTATTGTAATTTTAAGCACTTTCTAATTTTCACATTTTCCTAATTTCGCAACTTTCATTATCACTCATGAATTTCTCATTACATTGCATTACTTTGCAGTTGTTGGATCACATGACCAACTCAAATGTTGCCATATTTTTCAATGTTTCAGATTATTAGACTTACGAAAAGTTTGTTTTCATGTGTAAAGAGTGAGAACGAGTTGTTAAATAATCTTTTAAATTATAGCTACATTTTGACAGAAGAACATTTATTTGCACAATAATGACATACTAGACATTCTGTATTTAAATTATTTCACGTTATACTTTAACTTCATGTAAGAATGCGGTACTTATCAGTATTTTTAAGAGAAACCTTTTCAAATAGTCCATAATAATTTTCATTAGTAGACTAATTTCTTTTCATAGCTAGAAAACAAGACTGATTTAGGATGAAAGATTTGAACATGAACTTTTTGCAATATTTAGATACCAAGTAACTGTGTGTCCATTTATTTAGTTGTAATTACTGGAATAACTTGTCTTGTTTTGGGGCCTTCACTGCAGGTTTGCTTGTTGGGACACTTGACGTTGTATTGGATTCCAGTGCTCGTGTTGCACCATATAGAATCCTTTACCAGACTCCTGACTCCCTAGTCTACTGGACAATTGCTTGTGGTAAGTGCTAAAAGGATAGCTCATTGTTATTGTGCAGTTTGGATATTAAAACCTTACAATCGCTTTGTTCTCCCTCTCTCCTTTCACCCTCCCCCTCGTTCCTGGATCTGAACCCAGAGATGGAACAATATTTGGTAAAATTTGCTTTTGCTCAAATCTTGATAGTGCGTGTGCTAAGGTTAATATTTTGCATCATTTATGAAGTGGTATTACATCACGTTGTAGTGCTCTACTTGCCCAATAAAATGCTTTCACCTTTGAGGACCCTATTTTGAATTCAATGATGCATCTAAAAAGGTTTGAGTAGTATAGTTAAAATTTTAAAAAACTTTGCTGCAACAATGGTTTCTTTTTGTTTCCTGCGTATCTTTTGATGGTGTGCATTGCCACCTTTGGCATGAGCTGTTTCTATTTTTTTTAAAAAGAAATAATTTATGCAATTTAGCATATTTTAGGTGAAAATGGCTATTTTGTAACTTATGTCAATTTATTTTCAAATTGAACATACTGTGTTATTTGTCTTTGATGTGTGGTCTGCCTTTGGCAAATTAGCTTCATCTTTAGGCATTTCCAAATACCTTGCTTCATTTTAGACTTTATACTCCACCTATAAAGATTTCAATTATCTTTCTAACTTACTTAACAGATGCACATGAGGTACTCCTGGTTTGTTTAATTGTAAAATTACTCTAAAAATTACTCCAGTGTAATACTGCATTTATGTTCAAGTGCTAAATATATAACCGAGGTGATATTAGTATTTCTGGGATGGATTACCACTTCAAGACCTGCTTGTTTGCTTTGCTACCTGGGGTACAGTATTGGACAAGAACATGAGAACTAGGAGTAGAAGTTTGAAGTCACCTCTTCAAATATTGCCATCTTTGATTTGATGTCCTTTTTTATTATGGCTCTGTGAAGTATCTTGGCAATTTGTTTGCAATTTAAATGCAAATTACTGTACTGACAAAAACTATGAAGGACTGCATAAACTGAAGATTCCAGAGATTTGGGAGCAGATTAACATAGTGACCATATTCAGAAAAGGGTTACAATGGATAACTGAGGTCCAAGGAAAAATAACAGGAATCTGTGTGAAGTAAAGGAATGTGTCCGACTGTGTGTGGCGTGGGAAGCCCAGCCATTGCTGGAGATTCTGTTTCCAAAATCAATCGGGTAAGAGTGAAGCAAATTCAGTCCCACAAATTTGGAGGATAGGAGTTGAAAGAAATTATTATGGTAGACCATATTAGAGTTTGCAGAAAGATTGGTGCAAAAGAATAAGCAACTCATTCTTTACTGTTGAAGGGGGTGGGTGGAGGGGGGGGGGGGTGGAGTAAAACAAAATGTTTACGAATTAGCCTGACATTAGTAAAAGGGAAAGTGTTAGGAATAGAATGTGGTAAACGTGATATTTTTTGCATTATAAGATAGAATCAACGTGGATTTACAAAAGGGAATCATGTTGGAGTTATTTTTGAGTGTGCAATTGGCCGGTTGGATGAGGGGAAGCCAGTGAATGTGGCACATGTAAATTTGAAAAAGATATTTGAGAAAATACCACATGAGGCCATTACAGTATATTAATGCAGTTGGAATTGAAGGGTTGAGGACTGGTTACTTAACAGAAAATAGGTAGCGATAAATAGGCTATTTTCAAGTTGTCAGGCAGTGAGTATTGGGTTACCACAAGGATCAGTGCTTTGCCTCAGGCAATTGGCAATCTATATATCAGTGATTTAGCTAAAGGATTCAGCCATGATCTATCAAAGTTAGATGACCTTATAATGGTTAGCAGGTGTGGAGCGATGGTGGAAAGCAAGTTGTGAAGGGGGCCCAAGGAATCTTCAAAGAGATATAAACAAATTTAGTGGATGACAAGATGCCTCAATGGGATTCAATGTGGAACTTATTCGCTCTCTATTAGGAAGAATAGAGAAACAGAATACCCTTTAAAAGGTTGATAATTAGTAAATGTTCATATCCAAAAGCATTAGAATGTCCTTGAACACAAATCAAAGTTAGTATGCAGATATCGCAAGTCGTAGGAATATGTATAGAATATTAGCTTCTGTTGTAAGAGGACTGGAGTGCAAGAGCAAGGAAAACCTTTGCAATTATTTACAGCTTTGGCGAAATCATACATGGAGTATTGTGATAAGATTTAGTCATCTTACTTACGAAAAGATAATATAACTTAGTGAATTTTTTTTCGCATTTTCTTTAGATTATTTCCTGGGATGAAAAGATCTTGCTATGAAGAAAGATTTGAGTAGAATTGGTCTCTATTCTCTGGAGTTCAGTTGTAACAACTGAATTGTGTAAAATTCTTTGGAAGATTTGACAGTGCGAGTGCTGTGAAGCTCTTTACTGTGGCTGTAAAATCTAAAACTAGAGGATTAGGATCGAGTTACTTTAAGGTTGAAACTTTATTGCTGGAACAGCACAGCAGGTCAGGCAGCATCCAGGGAACAGGAGATTCGACGTTTCGGGCACAGGCCCTTCCTCTGTGCCCGAAACGTCGAATCTCCTGTTCCCTGGATGCTGCCTGACCTGCTGTGCTGTTCCAGCAATAAAGTTTCAACTTTGATCTCCAGCATCTGCAGACCTCACTTTCTCCTCGAGTTACTTTAAACCAATCTAAGTTGGTTGAGTTTTTGCAATTCTATACTCCAGACAGCTATTATAATCAAGATGATAACTGGTGGTTTTTTGAGTGATAGGAATGTGGCTTGGTAAGTGTGAATATTCAGTCAGCTCAGTTCTGATCTTATTGAAGGACATGATCTTGAAGAATTGTATGGCTGACCTCTACTATTTATTGCATTTCAACCATGCTGGACTTAAACTTTATGAAATGTTGAGCCCAGTCAATGTTCAATGAGCACTACAATACCTGTGAGGTTATAATGCTATTGAACACTGTGGTCCTAATATCAACATTGCACACTTTCTGACCAGATTTGGTGTTAAATGGTTACCAAGTATGTATCTGCTTGGACTCCCAACAATATACATTAGCCTTCTAATTGTGGAAAAGCAGTATCCAGAAGCCCATGCTGCACTTACCCAAAGATAAGTCGTCCTGGCTGTAGTTAGAATCTATTGACATATCTATAGTTACTATTAATAATCTGGGTGGTAATCTGGGTGGAGCTTTCAATTTCAATAGGTTTGTAAAATGGGCAGTAGTGAATTTAGTCTGCCTTCAGCATCTTTTCAGGTACAACATTCTAGTTTGTAAGCACTTGCTGTGTTTTATTTTTAAAAAAAAATTATTTCTGGATCGTTTGCCAGTCACATTAGGTTTGTGTCCTCTGTTTCTTGATGTTTCCACAAGCTAAAATAGCTTCTCTACTAACACTGTATAGGTCCCTTATGAATGTGAATGCCTCTGTCAAATCTTCTCATTAGGGTGAACAGCCCCATCTACTCCCAGAATCCCCTCCAACTCACTAGCTATGGCACCCCGATATTCACGGATCCTGTAACATGACCATAAACAATGCGTAAGGGTGCCTGTGTTGATTTTACATTTAGGACATCCTAATGCTCCTTTCTTGAACTTTGCCAACAGTTCTGGAGCCATATGGGCCCTGTGAAGAATCTTCGACTTGTTCTTTATTACATAACAAGATTTTCCTCCCATTCTCCCATATGTCCTCCCATGCTTCAAACGAAATTTCTTCTCCTAGTTCCTGACTCCAGACTCCAGAGTCTTTCCATATTCTCCAGGTCGCCCCTCTCTTTATCAGACTTATAGGGCTGAGCCAAGAGCGTGGTCTTTCTCTGCATGTAGTCCCTAATCTGGAAATAATTGAAGAGGTCCTTACTAAGTAGTCCATACTGGTGACTTAATTGGTCAGAGGACAACAGGACCTCTTCCTCAAATAAATCTCCCAAACAGGAGACTCCCTTGACCTCCACTGACCCCGGCCTAAATCCTGGGGCTCCAACTAAAGGGGTAAACGGTGACGTCTTAGGTGAATTTATGTAAGAGAGGCCAATATCTCCCTCATTTTAAAGAAAGGAAAAGACCCTGAGGACTGTGCCTTGTATTGACCTATCTCATTGCTCAATGTAGATTTTAAAATCCTGTCAAAGATGCTGGCCCTGAGATTGGAAAAGGTGCTGTCCACTATTATAAAAGACAACTAGAAAGGCTTATTAAGGGCTGTAGCTCTCCTAATAACATTAGGAGACTGTTGAGTATAGTACAGCAATGCCAGCAGAGGTTAATTCCAGGTTTGGTGGTCTCCTTGGATTTCCCTCACCCTGCCGCATTATTCTCCACACTTTGACCATGCTTAGGGTAATAGGGCTTTTACAATGCTCAGCCATGGATTTCATCCTACCCATAAACAGTAAATTATTGAGGGGACACCTCACCTGAGAAGCCTTGATGTCAAGCCATATTGACCCCAGATCCTTGCACACCTTGTCACCTACATATGACAATAGGGCACCTATTTGATATCGCTTCAAATCTGGGAGATTCCCCCCCCCCCGGCCCCACCATACTCTGCATGAGCTGCAACTTAGTAAATTTAATGAGAGGGCGTCTATGACACCGGATGAAGGACGTAAGCCAGCCATTCAACCTCGGCAACACCTATCTGGCGGCAACAGCAGGAGCATTCTCATAGGATATAGTATCCGAGAAAGAAAGTTCATTTTAATCAAGGCTATTCAACCTTACCATGATATTGGTAACCCCTCCCACCACTGCATATCTTGTCTTATCTTATCAAATAATTACACAAAGTTAGCTCTCTACAGATGATAGAAAACAAGGGTAACAAAAACACCCAGGTAAAGAAAACCCATGTTCCATCCTCCAGGTCAGGCCCTCCACCAAGCCCCCACAGGCATACATTCCGACTTTGTAAAGTTTATTCTATATCCGGAGAAGACGCCGAATAATTTAATTTTGTGTATTAACCGGGGTACGGACTTTTCTGGATTAGCCAAAAATAGGAGAACGTCATCAGTGTAGACAGTAATTTTGTGCTGTCCTATTTCTACGTTTGGCACCACTATTTCAGGGTCCTTCTGAATGGCTTCTGTCAACGGTACAATTACAATTAAATAACAGTGGCGAGCGAGGTCATCATTGTCAGCTGCCTCTCGCAATGCTAAAGTTATCTGACAACCCTGCTTGTACGAACCGCCGCCTTAGGGTCACTATATAGCATTGCCACCCACCTAGCGAAAGCCCCACCCCCCCCCAAGACCAAAAGGATACGACCACTCTATCCGATCAAACACCTTTTCAGTGTCCAAGGAGACCACCAAACCCTGAACTCTGCTGGCACACCTGCACTATATTCAACACTCTCCTGATGTTATTTGAAGAGCTACAGACTCTAATGAAATCCTTCTGGTCGTCTTTTATAATGTTGGCAGAACCTTTTCCAATCTCAGGGCCAGCATCTTTGACAGGATTTTAAAATCTACATTCAGCAATGAGAGGTCTATGAGGCACAGTCCTCAGGGTCTTTTCCTCCTCTTTAAAATGAGGGCGATATTAGCCTCCCTGAAACAGGGTAGAAGGCAGTCTTGGTTATGAGTGATTATACATTCCCAGGATTGGCTCAGCTAACATATTTATGAACTCCTTGTAGAACTCACTCAGGAGCCTGTCTGAGCCAGGTGCTTTACCAATTTGGAGCTGTCTTACCATTGCTTGCACCTCCTGTGTTGTTAGGGGAACATGAATAAGGGAGGCTCGCTCTGCAGTTATGCTGAGGAGGTCCAGGTTCTTGAAAAAGGATTCCATGCTTGCCAACCCATCCTTGCACCCCTAGTACCAGTATAACTCCACATAAAATTTCCAAGATATGACATTAATCTTTTGCGACTTGTGAGTGATAGTACCAGTTCTCTCCCTAATGGACACAATAGACTGTGGGGCATTTTTCTTCCGAGCCAGATAAGCCAAATATCTGCCTGGCTTATCCCCATAATCAAATTACCTTTGCTTTGCAAAGGAGACCTTCCTCTTTGCTGCCTGCATAAGCACTGAATTCCGAGCAGCCTGGAGAGCCATGACCCTCTGCAGCTTGACCACAGATGGTCTGTCATAATATATCTATTCGGTTGCTTTTAGCCGGGCCTCTAGCATCTGTTGCTGCTCACCTCGCTGCCTTTTCCTGGTTGCTCAATATGAGATAATCAAACCCCTTAAGTAAGCCTCGACAGTGTCCCAAAGCACTGATGGATTACTAGCTGTACCCGAATTGACGTCCCAGAAAGCTCCAAACTCCCTTTTGAGGTATGCTATAAATTTACTATCCTTCAAAAGAAACTGATCCATGCGCTAATGTCACGTGTCTATTCCATCATCTTTTTAATTTTGAGATCTAAGTACACTGCCGCATGGTCCGAGATAGCTATGTTCCCAATTCTGCAGGACAATACTGAATCCAAACAGATCAGTGAAGCAAAGAACATATCAATTCTCATGTGGCATTTTGTGCAGGTTGGACTAGAAGGTAAAATCCCTACCATTAGGGTGGAGATATCGCCACACATCCACAAACTCCAACTCCCTGCACAAGTCCACTACCTGTTTAGATTACAGAGAGATACCCAAGAGACCCATTGGTTTGCTGTATACCTCAGGGTCCATGAGGCAATTAAAGTCTCCTCTTATGATGATATGGTGTGCCCCAAAAGCCATTAATTTAGAGATTGCATCAATTAAGAATTTAAGGCAGTGCGCTGGGGGACAATAGCATTCAGGATGCCATACTCTTCCCCGTGTGTTAAGGCCTGGAGAATGATGAACCGCCCATATTCATTCTTGATTTGTTGTACTATCTGGAATGGGAGGTTCTTTTGTTATTAGTATGGGCACTCTTCTACTTTTGGAGTCGAAAAAGGAGAAGTATACCCTACCAAATCCTCCCTACTGCAACTTCACATGTACCCTGCCTGTTAAGTGTGTTTCCTGCAGCAGAGCGATGTCAACCCTTTTCTTTCTAGGTTTGAGAGCACCTTCTTTCTTTTAAACGGAGAGTGGGTCCCTTTTATATTCCAGATGCACCATCTAAACGAACCACAAGCCATGACTGCCCACAGCAGCCTGCGGACCCTGTAAAGAAGAAGCTTACTCTGTGCTGAGTGGAAAAAACACAGAATTTATAAGATCTAAAAACTATCCCACTATCCAAAGATGTGCAGGTTAGGTGAACTGGCCATGCTAAATTGCCCATAGTGTTAGGTGTAGGGGATCCATCTGGGTGGATTGCTGTTCGGAGGGTCGGTGTGGACTTGTTGGGCGGAAGGGCCTGTTTCCACACTGTAAGTAATCTAATCTAATCTAATCAAATATTACCAGAACTAAAACAAACTAACCACTACACTTAACTGAACCAAACAAACATATAAACAACAAACCGCTGGAGATTTCCTAAAGGGTGTATTCGTCCAAAACGTTACAACCATCCTGGTTCCTTCTAGCTAAGGGTGCACCCCAGACCCAAGCAATACCAAGACAAAGAAAACCTATTATTTACACAAATGGGAGATAACAGTGGGTGCCCACCCTGTCCCCTCCATACATCGACCCCATTCATCTTCCATTTTTAAAAAAATCACCCCTCACCATTGTCCGTAATTGTCTTTTTTTTAATCCCCCGACCCGAATCACTTACTTCAAAGAATCCAAAATGTTCCTCGCTTTTTCTTCTGAGTTAAAATTATAAACAGACCCTCAGTGATTAAAGCGCAGTACTGCCAGGTACCTCAAAGAGTATTGGTTATTTAAGTCTCTCAATTTCTTCTTGATCTCATCAAAGGATTTCCTCTTCTTGATTATGGCACCAGAGAAGTCCTGAAAAAACATAATTTTCAACCCTTTGTACACCAAGGCCTGTGAATCACTTTCCAGTCTTCTGGAGGCTTCCATTGACAGCTGCTTCTCTTTATAGCCCTGGAGTCTCAAGGTCATCAACTTGATCCAACAGGGTCCGAACCCAATCTTCCAGTGTTTGGATCCATCCCTCTGAATTTTTCGCTGCAGTCTCTGACACTGCAGTCCTTTGTTCAACTGCCTCGACGTGTCGATCCAACGTTTGGATCTCCTGCTCATGCTTTTTTAGCATGGCAGAGATCGGTTCCAGTGCCGAGATGATTCTCTGAGTTTAACAAACTCTGAGACTAGTTTCTGTTGATCCAACAGGTACAAATGTGTCGCCATGGGAGTCTGGGCTGCTGCAGTATGTGTCTCCTGTATTGTAGGGGAGTGCCCTGCTGGCTGCGATCCTCTGGCTACCTTTCCTTTATTAGACTTATTCCCAGATTGTCAGGATGCGAATTGAAAAGGTTCTAGGTACTTTGTTATTTTAATGAACTTTTCTTATGAATGACTCGCGAGGGTGGTGGTGAAAACCCACCTTACTTGGGTTTTGATGTGGAGCCCTAGCACAGCAGACCTATCCGATCACCACCATCTTGGATCCTCCAGATGGTAACATTGATAGTAACATTATTATATGGTACTTCAGTGTGTACATAGACACTGATTTTGTTGCCTTACCCTTTCTGTTATCTTATTCAACAACTCAATCAAGTTAGTTCAACAAAATTTGTCTTTAACAAAATTATGCTAGCATGCCTTAGTTAGTCCAAACTTGTCTTCAGTGACTGCTATTTTGTCCTGGATTAACATTTCCAAAAATCTCTATGCCATTGATATTTAATTGGCTTGACTATCGTTGCTGGTTCATTTGGTAGGAATTTCAATGTTTCCACCTTCTGGTACTTCCCTTTTACCTAAGAAAGATTTATAGATTATGGCAAGTACTTCCATAATTCCACCCATAACTCCCTTTGGTATATTCAGTTGTGTGCCATCTATATATGGTGGCATACCTAACTTAAATTCAACTACCTTTGCAGTACTACTTTGTCAGCTTTTATTCCATCCAGTATTTTGTTTCATGTGAGTTCAGCTCACTTTTTTCACATTGGGTATTTGATAGTTCCTTTCTAAGTTCAAAGTGTTGTCCTGTACTTTTTAAGGTCCATAATTAGTCCCAGTGCATCTCCTTTACTCCTTCATTGTCTGTATGCATATTGGAGACTTCTGAATGCTCTTTTATGTTAGTGAAGACAGAACAATTTAGCAACTATCCTGTTTCAGCATTGTTTTCACTTTTATTGCCAATCTGGCATCTATTATACACATTCACTGCTTCATCTTGCTCTACATCCCCTTTGACATCTAGGGTGCTTTTGAATTGGTTGTCTTGTCTTCTCCTGTGGAATGTACTCTAACAATAACTGGACTCTCAATTTTTATGGCTTGTCTTGTTGAAGTATATTTTGCCTGTGAGTCTTTGATTACAATTTACCTTGACCAGATCAATTTTTAACCAGCAAAAAAAAGGTCCTCCTCTAAGTATTGTTTCTACATTTGACTTGTACTTTATATTGTGATCACTGTTCCCTAAGCGTTTGCCTGCTGACACCTGTAAACTTGACACACTTCATTCTGCAAAATCCAATCCATTGATTGCTTCCTGCTTCACTTGACCAGAACAGTAGAAAATTCTCCTGAACACACTTCAGCAATTCTTCTATAAATAAGATAAAGAACTGCAAATGTGAAACAAAAACAAAGTGCTGGAGGATAGGCCTGGCAGCATCTGTAGAGAGGAAAGCAGTTAACATTTTGAGTCAAGTGACCTTTCATCAGAACTGAATTCTGAAATTCTCTTTGTCCTTTACACTGTTAGTATCCCAGTCAATATGATAATTTAAGTCCCCATTTTCTTTACTCCTATAGTTCTTGAACCTCTTTGTCACTTGGCTGCAGGTTTGCTTCTGTATATCCTTCCTAGCAATTTGTGACCTACAGAATGGATCTAGTTGTGTAATGGCATCCCTGTTGATTTTTAATTCTAAATCAATAGATTCTGGTCAGAAGTCACACAACACCAGGTTATAGTCTAACAGAGCACCTGATGAAAGAGCAGTGCTCTGAAAGCTTGTGATTTCAAATAAACCTGTTAGATTATTACCTGGTGTTCCGTGACTTCTAATCTTGTCCACCCCAGCTCAACACCGGCACTTCCACATCAGTAGAATCTAGGAGATATCTTCCTAGCCTCTGACTGCCATAGGCATTAGTAAGAAAGTTAGAAAAATGATGCGAGATGGCCAGTGAGGAGCTTTTTGATGCTGAGAGCAAGAAGTCCCATTCTCTCACTGAGTGAACAGTGAGACTCAATACTCACTAGTGATCAGCAAGAGACTTACTTACATGTATTGACATTCTTGCTATTATATCATCTTGCCTTCTTTATATACTGTTCTCCATTCTCTTGCCCATCTGGTAGAAACTGATAGGTGTCAATTCCAAGCATGAAAGAGCAGTAACCTGGCAATGCCAACTTGCTGCTTGCACTTCGCACCATCCTGGACAACATCTCACAGCATACTCCATGGACGTTGACTATTCACACCACCATCCCAAGGTTCTGTGTATAAAGCAGGGTGCCAATTTCACTCTTTACATGTCTGGGGCAATGGACAGGAACCATGCAAAACAGCAGTGGATCACCAGTGTTGGATTGCTGAGCTTTAAAGATATTTATTACTGGTTCCGATTCTATTGCTACTAGCACTTCTGACTGGGGTGATTAGGAAAATACGACAAGCAGGGCACATTTTGGAGTGTGGTGAGTTTGAGAAGACTGTGAGCAAACTTGCTAGGCTTCAACGAGAAAAGTACTGCATGAAACTCACCAAGAATGACACTTCACTGCTTTCTGGTAAGATCCAGCTCTCGGTCTTTGATTCCATCACTATATCCTCTTAAGTCAGTATTTTCACATGATCTCACTCGCACCTTTTTTTTCCTTTCCTTTATTTCCTAAGCACCTATATCCTAAAATATTTATTACTCAATCCCTGCACTTTATGGTGTCAAGGATTTTATTATCAATCCCATCTCATGGCGCTATTTACCATGTTTTATATGTTTGCAAACCTATCTTAGGGCGACACGGTAGCTTAGTGGTTAGCACTACTGCCTCACAGCACCAGAGACCCGGGTTTGATTCCAACCTCGGTGACTGTGTGGAGTTTGCACATTCTCCCCATGTCTCTGTGGGTTTCCTCTGGGTACACCGGTTCCTCCCACAATCCAAAGATGTGCAGGTTAGGTGAATTGGCCAAGTTAAATTGTCCACAATGTTCAGAGATGTGTAAGTTAGGTGCATTAGACAGGGAACATGTACAGTAATGGGGTGGGGGGGTGGAATATTCTTCAGAGGGTCGGTGTGGATTTGTTGGAGCTGATGGCCTGTTTCCACACAGTAAGGATTCTATGAATTTTCTTATGTTCAGATAACTGCTGTTTATAACTTCAGATTCCTGAATCTTTCAATTATTTGTGCAACTTGTTTTTCCATTGCTACTTCCTTGCATAAAAGTCCTGCCAAATGTTTTGAAATTCTCCCCACACTGAACTGAACCTCCTTGATGTTGATCCCAGGTCTCTTGAGGTGCAGTCCTCAAGAATGCCAACATAGAACTAAGAAATATTAGCATATTAAAAAGGTAAAGTGCATTGGATTATTTTATAATGTTGTATCGACTGAAATAACTAACAGAAGATGAATGTTCTTGATTATCTATAACATAATACATGTGACTGTATATAAACAGAATGTTCTTTGTTTTTGACTGTATGTAGGTCCTGGCTACCAATCTTGCACTGTTACAGAGGCCTCCAAGCTTTTTAGAATAAAGAATAATTAAAACTGACTTTTCTCTCCGACAACATT
Source organism: Chiloscyllium plagiosum (assembly GCF_037043375.1). Taxonomy (NCBI): domain Eukaryota; kingdom Metazoa; phylum Chordata; class Chondrichthyes; order Orectolobiformes; family Hemiscylliidae; genus Chiloscyllium; species Chiloscyllium plagiosum. The sequence continues at coordinate 30,949,130 of NW_028270174.1, read as the reverse complement.
GGCTCAGACTGTTCCTATGAACTGCCTTTTTCTTGTAGCTCATTCTTTTTTTGTAGCTGATGTTAGCAGTTCTTTATTTCCTTTTTGGGCTGGGAATACTGTTAATTCCATTAGCTACCTCTTTGATACTACAATCTTTATATATACATATCTTCAACTGATAAGTAATATCATTTGTTTGGATATGTTTGATTTGAACAGAATGATATAAACTTAGATTCCTAGATATTTGAAATATTATTGCTTCCTTAGGTGGCTCAAGAAAAGACATAACTGAACACTGGGAATGGATGGAGCACAATTTACTACAGACACTTTCAATCTTTGAGAATGAAAATGATATCACTACATTTGTTAAGGGTAAAATACAGGTAACCAATGCCAAAATAACAATAGTTAAACTGAGCTAAATATTAAAGTACATGAAGAGTTTATAATTCATGGGAGGCAATGGCCTAGTGGTATTATCACTGGATTGTTAATCCAGAAACCCAGGTAATATTTGGGGGACCTGGGTTTGAATCCCAAAGATGGTAGAATTCAAATTCTATGAACAAGATCTGGAATTAAGAGTTGAACAATGACAATGATGCCATTGTTGATTATTGGAAAATTCCCATCTTGTTCACTAATATCCTTTTAAGGAAGGAAACTACCATTCTTACCTGGTCTGACCTTGTTGTGACTCTAGACCCACAGCAAAGTGATTTGATTCTTAACTGCCCTCTGGGCCATTAGGGATGGGCAATGAATGCTGGCCTAACGAAACTCCCCCCCCCCAACCAAACAACCCCATGGATGAATTATTTAAAAAATTGAACAATATAGCAGGATTAACACTGAATACTGATTCAGAAAAGACTGGATGTTACAAGGAACTTCAGTGACTTGATTTTTTTTCCCAACTTTAGAATGAAAATGTTAATTTTAAATGTTTACTAGTGTTAGATAATTTTTTTATATTTTTCCTCTTTCCGTCTTCATTTTTAATTTTTGGAAAAATAACCTTGATTTTATTTCTGTGTCTTTGTAACAGTCTTTGCTTTAATAGAGTATGGCATTGTATTAGTCTTAACTGTGAATAATTTTCTTTGATTCTAGGGTATAATTGCAGAATATAACAAAAATAATGATATAAAGGAGGATGATGACACAGATAAATTTAAAGAAGCTATTTTAAAATTTCGTAAGCTATTTGGGATGCCAGAAGAAGAAAAGCTGGTTAACTACTACTCTTGTAGTTATTGGAAGGGTCGGGTACCACGGCAGGGTTGGATGTATCTCAGCATTAATCATCTCTGTTTTTACTCATTTTTGCTGGGAAAAGAAGGTATAGTATTCTTTTTTATATTCAACTTGAAAAATAGAGTAGCAGTTAACACTATAGTATTGAAGTTGGACTTTTTTTAAAAACAATCCCAAATGTTAGCAAGTTTTGAGAAGATTTGTAGCTCAGGTTGATGGTAAATCTGTAAATTAGCTTGCTTAGCTTAAAGGTTTCTTTTCAGATGCTTCGTCAGTCTACCAGGTAACATCATCAGTGAGAGTCTCTGGTGAAGCACTGGTGGTATGTCCCGCCTCTCTATTTATAGGTCTTGGTTTCTCAAGGTGGGTGATGTCATTACTACTGGTTCTTTTTTTCAAGGAAAGATATTCATAAGATGCCACCAGCAAAACTAATGTCATTTACAAGATACCATGCAAGAACTTTTTTTAAAAAAAAAACTACATTGGACAAACTAGCAGGAAACCTGCCACCAGGGTACATGAACACCAACTGGCCACCAAAAGACACGACCCACTCTCACTAATTTCCATGCATACAGACAAAGAAGGACACCACTTTGACTGAGACAACACGCAGACATCCTAGGACAGGAAAAACAAAGACACACATGAGAATTCTTAAGAGGTATGGCATTCTAACAAGAACTCCATAAATAAACACACTGACTTAAATCCTACCTACCTTCCCTTAAAAAAAGATAATCTGAAATGACAGCACCCACTTTAAGAAACCAAGACCTATAAATAGAGAGGTGGTACATACCACCAGCGCTACACCAGAGACCCTCACTGATGATACCTAGTATGGTGACGAAACATCTGAAAACAAACCTTCAAGCTCAGCGAACTAACTTACAGAATTAATCCCAAATGTTTAATATATGAATAACTTGACATTCCTCACTCCACCTCATCACCATCCAAGTCTAGGCTGCTGAATAATCTTCTAGAAGTAATTGATTTAGTTAATAATTTGAATGGTGTGGATTTGGAGTTGACAAACATCACCCCACCTCTTCTACATTAGTATCGCATTTGATAAGCATCAAACGTAACTAACTCTGAAGTTAAGCTAAACTGTGTATAACTTCAGTTAACAGCTAAAATGATATGATATTATTCATGTCAGCAGATATGGTTGTTATAACATTTATTGAAGCTTCCAAAGGCACCATAGTGACTGCTCAGATAATTCCCTCAATCTGTTCACCCTACACTTGAATCTTTGAATGTGTCTTAATTTAAAATAAAAATGAACAAAATGCCGTATACTAAATTAACTAATATAATTCTTTATTTTTTAAGAGCAGAATTGATAGTAAAATTTGTCTGGACACACTTCAAATCTAGACGTTCAATTCGGCAAGTACTTTCTAAGTGGCAGAATAACTGATTACGAATAGCGTAGGATGTGCAGAGGCATATTTTATTGAAATGTGGTTACAGGCTAATAGATAAGAAAGCAAATTTTAATAGGAAGATAGAAACGTTTCCATTCACAGACTTCTGCTGAAACCTTTGCTTTTACAGATATTTACAAAATTGAATCTTGGGTGTTTTTCTGAACTACTTCCTTGCAAATGTTTCTGTGTTATGCTTTTATTTCATTAAAGACTTAAATAGCCACTTGAATATACGAGTTACATTGTCATTGAATATTGTAACATTCCTAAATATTACTAATTTTGATGCAAGTTGAGGAAATAAAGTGTCTCATAATCGAAATACAGTAGCACCTCGATATACGAACGATCCCGTTCACGAACAAATCAGTTTACGAACAGGTTTGTACGTAAAATTTTGCTTCAACGTACGCACGAAATTCAAGGTACGAATGAAGTGTGACCATGTGGTTTCAAGGTGCGACACACGTGGTTTCATTGTTCTGCTTTGCTACGCACTTGTTGAATCCAAAAGCTCTCGGGCCCCGCGTAATCTCATTCAGTTCGTCTTTGGCGCGTGCACTTTGAACAGCGTTCGTTGCTACATCCAAGCATCCTTACGCTATCCGAACAATGGGAAAAATTGATTCAGTTCGCGAACTTTTCGGTTCACGAACCGGGTCCCAGAATGGATTACGTTCATAAGTCGAGGCGCTACTGTATGTATAAATGAGATTTTAGTTCCTCTAATTCTGACAAGGTAACTAGGAATTTTTTTGTTGCTATTCTCTTTGTGGTAAAGTATTAGCACAAAACACCATTTTTGGGTTTTTTTGTTTTGTTTTAGCTAAATTAGTGATTCGATGGGCAGACATTACCCAGCTGGAGAAGAATACTACATTGCTGTTTCCTGAAATAATCAAAGTGAGCACAAGATGCAGTGAATATATTTTCTCAGTTTTCCTCAATATTGGAGAAACCTTTAAACTAATGGAACAACTAGCCAATATTGCTATGAGACAGCTGCTTGATAATGAAGGTTTTGAAGAAGACCGATCACTTCCAAGATTGAAAAAGAAGTCTCCTCAAAAAGTTTCTGTGCTAAAACGGTTAGTGATTTGTCAAATTAATTTAGATATCATTGAGCTCTCATTTTATTATGCAGTTCTGCCTGGGGTTAGTGAAGACATTTGACTGGTTTTGTGTGATTCATTTCATTTAGCACTGACTTTTTAAGGTCAAGCCCTGCTCATGAAACTTTTTTTTTGAAACTGAAGGGACCTTGATGCTAGGGCAAAAAGCGAACGATACAGAGCTTTATTCCGACTTCCGAAAGATGAACGTCTGGATGGACACACAGACTGCACCCTTTGGACACCATTCAGTAAAATGCACGTCGTGGGTCAGATGTTTGTTTCTACTAATTACATCTGCTTCACCAGTAAGGAGGAAAACCTATGCAGTCTTATTATTCCTCTAAGAGAGGTGTGTGCCAACTAAGGTGACTTAAACTGGTCTTTTCTTAGAAACCTTGAAGAATTTCTGAGCCTCATTTGTCCATTTGTGGCTGTATAAATTAGGTAACAGTTGTTTTTAATGGCTCAGTTATGCAAAGTGCAACATTTTCCCTTCCTCTGGGACTTGTGTGCCAAATGCCAGTCGGCTTTTTTTTTTAGTTGTATTTCAATTGTTATTTTGTTTTATATCACAAACGTTAATCAGATTTGGGCTGCTGCTTGCAATCAAAAGCTTTTGTCTATTCAATGAGTCTTTACGATGGAAATTTAATCAAAATAGAATTAATCTGACTCTTTCTTTGGACGTAATGTTGGAATTCTTATTTCAGCAATGAGAACTAAAATAAATACCAAAGAAAGTCTGAGAATCTTGTAGCTGACAAAGGATTCGACACAAAACAGGACTGAGGTTCACAAGGAGGATGTGTTAGCAATCCTGGAAAGTATGAAAATAGATGAGTCCCCTGGGTCAGATGGGATTTATCCTAGGTTTCTCTGGGTTGCCAGGGAGGAGAATGCAGAGCCTTTGGCTTTAATCTATATGTTGTCATTGTCTACAGGAGTAGTGCCAAAAGACTGGAGGATAGCTTGTTCAAGAAGGGGAGTAGAGATAACCCTGCTAATTATAGACCAGTGAGCCTTACTTTGTTTGTGGGTAAAGTGTTGGAATAGGTTATAGGAGATAAGATTTTTGATCATCTAGAAAGGAATAAGTTGATTAGGGATAGTCAACATGGTTTTGTGAAGGGTAGGTCGTGCCTCAAAAACCTTGTTGAGTTCTTTGAGAAGGTGACCAAACAGGTGGATGAGGGTGAAGCAGTTGATGTGGTGTATATGGATTTCAGTAAGGTGTTTGATAAAGTTCCCCATGATAGGCTGTTACTGAAAATATGGAGGCATGGGATTGACGGTGATTTGGCACTGTGGATCAGAAATTGGCTAGCTGAAAGAAGGTGGTGGTTGTTGGGAAATATTCATCCTGGACCTCTAGTGGTGTACTGCAAGGATCTGTTTTGGGGCCACTGCTGTTTGTAATTTTTATAAATGACCTGGATGAGGGCATAGAAGGATGGGTTAGTAAATTTGTGGATGACACTAAAGTTGGTGGAGTTGTGGATAGTGTGGAAGGATGTTGCAGGTTACAGGGGGATATAAATAAGTTGCAGAGCTGAGCTGAGAGGTGGCTAGTGGAGTTTAATGCAGAAAGGGGCGAGATGATTCACTTTGGAAGAAGCAACAGGAATAAAGATTACGGGACTAATGGTAAGATTCTTGGTAGTGTAGATGAGCGAGAGATCTCTGTGTCCATGTACATAGATCCCTGAAAGTTGCCACCCAGGTTGATAGACTTTTTAAGAAGGCAGACAGTGAATTAGCTTTTATTGGTAGAGGGATTGAGTTTTGGATCCATAAGGTCATGTTGCAGCTGTACAAAACTCTGGGGCAGCCATACTTGGAGTATTGCGTACAGTTCTGGTCACTGTATTGTAGGAAGGATGTGAAAGGTTTGGGAAGGGTTCAGAGGAGATTTACTCGGATGTTGCCTGGTATGGAGGGGAGGTCTTATGAGGAAAGGCTGAGGGACTTGAGGCTGTTTTTGATAGAGAGAAGAAGGTTAAGATGTGACTTAATAGGATGATCAGAGAATTACATTGGGTGGACAGTGAGAGCCTTTTTCCTCAGATGGTGATGACTAGCATGAGGGGACATAGCTTTAAATTGAGCTGTGATAGATATTAGACAGATGTCAGAGGTAGTTTCTTTACTCAGAGTAGCAGGGGCATGGAATGCAACAGTAGTGGACTCCCCAACTTTAAGGGCATTTAAATGGTCATTGGATAAAGATATGGATGAAAATAGAATAGTGTAGGTTAGATTGGCTTTAGAGTGTTACACTGACCTGTGAAACCATCAAGGACCAAAGGGTCTGTACTACGCCGTAATGTTCTATGCTCTAAAACATAATTCATTTTTGTTTTGCTTCAATCTTGAGAGAGCATGGTGTGAAAGCAGGAGTTATAGAATGCTTTCCTCTTGTTCCCACCCACCATTCAATAAATATAAGTTCCAGCTTTAAAAAGAAACTGGAGATATGGCCATATTTTTATAAATGTTAAGTGTCCTTCCCAGATATAAAGAACAAAGACATGTTTTGACCATCAATTTAGGAGTTATAAGAAAGATATTCTTGTAACTTCTTCATAAGGGCTGCGGAAAAGTGAAAATTTGTCTTGTTGTGGTCTTATTTATTTATTCATTTCACTGTAGCTGTCTTCCGTCTGATTCGCTTGAGTTTTTAGTTGATGAGCTACACTCATTGAAAGTGAAATTTTTGAATAAGAATCTTTTGTAAAGGAATAGGGTAGTGCTATAAAATTCAAACTGTTTCACAATGCTTTGAGATGGTGCAAGAAGATATAAAAATGAGTTGAATTGAGTACTCAGTTCACTGATTAGCTTCAAAATCTTGGCGCTCAGAGCTGTAATGTTTGTGATTCTCTGGTAAAATTCCAAGTTTTGTTCTACCTGTTGCTAAATGTATGCATAATTATTACCAGTAGTACTGGTTAATGTCTGCAAAATGTTTGAACATCAGCAGTGAATGCTGTGACCCTTATTTGAAGTACATGATTATCCAATTTGTCATGGACCTGCAACACAACACTTGCCTTAAATACAAATTGTATTTCTTTCTGCAAAGATATGCATGACTAAAAGACAAAGCACCACGTGGTCAGATCTGTAATTGACATGTATGCTCTTAGTGCGTCAATATATTTAAATAGTCTGGAAATGTGTCACATTGTACACAGTAAGGAGCAGTGGTGTGCGTTGGAAGGGCAATTCATTTTTCTGACTTGAACTCTATCATACTAGAGCATCAACAAGATATGCTAGAAATGTGAAATACAAGTAGCAAACGCTCAGCAGGTCTGGTAGCATCTGTGGATAGAAAAATAGTTGATGTTTAAGCCAATGACCTTTCATTAGAACTAGAAAAACTTAAGAGATCTAACAGGTTTCTTCAGTTTGAGCTAAGGCAAGGCAGAAAGCGGGAGCAATTAAATGATGAAAGGTTTATGGCACAAAGCAAAAAGGGATGATAATTGATGAAAAATATAAACAAATACATATCTACAGGAGCCGTAAATGGGAATAGCCGAAACAGTACAACTGTACTAAAGTCCGGTAACTCACTGGGGAGTAGCGTGTTTCATTTGTTAAGTGATGTCATGGTGATTCTTGCTAGTTTCCCTTGAATAAACTGAAAGATATATAACCTTTTCCTTTCTTAGGTGACAATAGTGGAGAAGGCAGATAGTTCAAGTGTGCTTCCAAGCCCATTATCTATCAGTACCAAGAATAGGATGACTTTCTTTTTTGCCAACTTGAAAGACCGAGACTTCCTGGTGCAAAGAATTTCTGACTTCTTACAGCAAACAACATCAAAAATTTGCATTGACAAAGAAATTGTAGGCAGTCTCGGTTCAGATGATGAGGTATGTGGGAAAATACCATCTGTGAAGCAAATTTTAAGAAATTAGTAGTGTTTATTGTAATGCTAAGTTCTGAAAATCAATTCCTTGCTGTCTGAAGTATTTTGCGGAGAGAGACTAAAAGTTGAAATCGAGGATATTTTGTACATAGCTTGTATTGAATAGTAGTATATTGACTCTGAAATGTGCTTAATAATCTTGTTTGATTGCAGAATGATTAAAACTACCAAGCCATAACTTTTAATGAATTAATCTTTGCATGGAGAAATAATCGTAAAATGTCACATCATACAATCTGAAGCTATAATTAGAAATGTTATAACATTTCCAAAATGTCTAAAATAACATTGCACAACCAAGTTCTATAAATCAAAACCTGTTTATGCTTCAGATTCTTCAGTAATGGAATGTAACATTTTAAGAAATACTGAAGGTTATACTTAATTAAGAAAAGGAAGCCGGTGAATATTACTTAAAAAAATTCCTAATCTATTGCTGCATATATTCTTTTTAATTCAGCGCATATTCTGGGTTGCATACTTAATCTGAGATGTATCATCGGGTTATGAAGTGAGCTAGTTTAGACTACTCTTAAATCTATTATGTGTTTGAACCTTGTTTGAGATGAGATGAAAGGCTTGCTGCTCACTTCACTTTGGTGCCTCTGAATGTTCTAAATGAAACAAATCTCAGCATTTTCTTCAAATTCTCAGTAGCTAATAAGTCCCTGGGTGTGAAATAGATTGGAATTTTCTTTCTAGGTGACCATGACTTATTTTGCAGTCTGTGACAACTCACAAATTATGTCGATAGATGTCTATGGTGCATTTTGAGGGCTTTCTTTGTACAAAGAACCTCCTTTGTCAACATCTAATTCAGTTTGGTGGTCTTTAGAGAGGACCTGTGTGATTTGTGAGCAAGATAAGAAAAGGCATTTGTTGTCAAACAATAAGATTTCAAAAATTCTTATTGGGTCATGCAGAGTATAAACCAAGGTAAAAACGAGGACTGCGGATGCTGGAGACCCGAGTCTGGATCAGAGTGGTGCTGGAAAAGCACAGCAGGTCAGGCAGCATCCAAGGAGCAGGAAAATCGACATTTCAGGCAAACCCCTTCATCAGGAATAGAGGCAGGAAGCCTGCAGGGTGGAGAGATAAATGAGAAGGGGGTGGGGGGTGGGGAGAAAGTAGCATAGAGTACAATAGGTGAATGGGGGTGGGGATGGAGGTGATAGGTCAGAGAGGAGGGTGGAGTGGATAGGTGGAAAGGAAGATAGGCAGGTAGGATAGGTCATGGGGACCGTGCTGAGGTGGAAGGTTGGAACTGGGTAAAGTGGGGGGAGGGGAAATGAGGAAACTAGTGAAGTCCTGTTGATGCCCTGGGTTGAAGTGTTCCGAGGCGAAAGAGGAAGTGTTCTTCCTCCAGGGTGATGAGGGAGCGGCGGTGGAGGCAGCCCAGGACCTGCATGTCGTCAGCAGAGTGGGAAGGAGAGTTGAAGTGTTGGGCTACAGGGGGGTGAGGTTGATTGGTGCGGGTGTCCCGGAGATGTTCCCTAAAGCGCTCTGCGAGGAGGCATCCAGTCTCCCCAGTGTAGAGGAGACCACATCGGGAGCAACGGATACAATAAATGACATTGGTGGATGTGCAGGTAAAACTTTGATGGAAGTGGAAGGCTGCTTTGGGGCCTTGGATGGAGGTGAGGGAGGAGGTGTGGGCACAGGTTTTGCAATTCCTGCTGTGGTAGGGGAAGGTGCCAGGACGGGAGGGTGGGTTGTTGGGGGGCGTGGACCTGACCAGGTGGTCACCAAGAATTATGAGTTTGAAATAAATTATGCCTAGAAGGCAACATAAAGATAGGGAAAGAAAGCTGCAATTAGAACAAGGGAGAGAGTGTGTTCAAAGAGACAGACAAAGTAACAATGTACATTTAATTTTAGTTAGTGTCCAATATTAACTACTTTCTGAAGGAACATGACTTCATAGGAGCACATTGTGTGTTTCATAGCAACTTTTACTGACCATGCTGTTTAACAAGTTACTTACGGAAGAATGAATCAACTCTAACCTTTTCAGGAATATCTCAGAGGTAGTTATTGCAAGTTTAAACTTTTACATGGATATTATTGTCTAGTTTCTCAGAAAGCAGGTTAAAATACAGATGATGGCGAAACAGAGTAACTCAGATTGCTGCCTCTGGATTTCTGAATTTTAACCGAGCATGTGCATACTCCAGATGTTGCTGTCCACTTAATCTTTAATATAGATCACGCTGCTTGTTTCATTGTTATTTTCTATGCAAAATTCAGTCCCATTAATACTTCTGAGTATGAATAATGATGAAACTTACCATTGAGGCTGCTCCATTTTGTTTGATCTTGGATCATGTTGTTGGACAAAATGAAGGAAGCACTTCCTACTTAATTTGAATATTTTTATCAACAAACCACATGCTACTGTGAATGATACAAAGTTACTGTGGTAATTTTGATTTACTGGATAACTATTTTGATTGCGCAATGACACAATCTGATAATTAAGGCTGATATCTCTAAATTTCTACAACTTTTTCCAACAGTCTTCCATGACCTTTTGATAACTTTTAAAATATTTGGAACACTCAAGTTTACTGTTTGTTTGTTTTAAAGTATAGCAATATGTATTAAAATATGTTAATTCTATTAAAGACTAATCTGAGCATCATGATTTACTATTAAACAGTTTTCTAACTATTTGCCTTCCAGGTATTTTCCAGACAAAGCAGTATTGTTTCAGGTAGTCCACAGAGAAGTCTCAGTTCTACCTCTGACACAGATGGAGAGCGACAGCTTAATCTAAATGGAAATAGTATTCCAATAGCTACACAAACACTTATGACAATGTATCGTCGCAGATCACCTGAAGAATTCAATCCTAAAGTGGTATATGTTGCTTATTCATATATTGATATATATAAATTTATTAGCTTTTTTAACATGTACCTTTTGGCTTGTTGAGGTTTTCATTTTAAATTGCTGCATATCTAGTATAAACCTAGTGATTTTTGACCTGATTGTGCATAAATTATTACATACAAGCTGAAATATGATTGAAAAATATGCATCCTACTCTATAAAGAAAACAAAAAAGATACCGCAGACTATTTCAGATATATCTGCACAATCCCCAACTAAAGTAGGTATGCAAATAAGATTCCCATTTTTTAAAATAAAACAGATAAATTCCTCTTTTACTCCTAAAAATGTGTGCCTTCAACTCATCTACAAGAGGCATGTCTTGACTATGTTCTGTATCCTCCCCATAATACAGAATCTAACTCCGTCATTGAGAGTTGTGGTAGTTTTGCATCTCACTACTTCTACCAAGAATCTATTAAAACTGCAGTTCGTTGAAAAACACTGTGCTGCTTTCTGCAAGTTTGAAATTTAAAATTTAAAAACAGGACTGCAGAGTTGACAGTGATGCCATTTTAGACAGTGAAGCATGTGCTGGTTATTAAAACAAGATGCCTTATTAATACTATGGCAGTGACCTGACCTTTTAAAACACTTTAATCATTTTTTAAAGTGATACATTTGTACAATTAATTTAATGCAAAATGTTCCATAGATATTACTTTTCATTATGTTAAAATCCAATTCTGATAATTGTTAGTTAAAACTCTAAAGTTTAGAAAGTGAATGTGTATATTTGCCATGAAATCTTTAGTGTCCACAATTCGTATACTGTTCATTTTTTTTACATTGTATCTGACAATTAGGCAAAGGAACTAATGAAGGAGCAATCCTGGCAAGTCCACTTTGCTGAATATGGCCGTGGAGTATGCATGTATCGCACAGAGAAGACTCAGGAGCTTGTACTGAAAGGCATCCCTGAAAGTATGAGGGGGGAGCTTTGGTTACTTTTTTCAGGTATGCAAGACAGAAGATTAGATCAGCACTATTCTTGTTTTTTGTTTTGAAAGTATCATCAAGGTTTACCTTTCAAAATTATCTTCTTAAATAATAGTGGATAAATCCTCAGGATCTAATCAGTTGTACTCTTGAACTCTGTGGGAAGCTCGGGAAGTGATTGCTGGGCCTCTTACTGAAATATTTGTATCCTCGATAGTCACAGGTAAGGTACTAGAAGACTGGAGGTTGGCAAATGTGGTGCCACTGTTTCAGAAAGATGGTAAGGACAAGCCAGGGAACTATAGACCAGTGAGCCTGACGTCAGTGGTGGGCAAGTTGTTGGAGGGTATCCTGAGGGATAGGATATACATGTATTTGGAAAGGCAAGGACTGATTAGGGAGAGTCAACGTGCCTTTGTGCATGGGAAATCATTTCTCACAAATTTGATTGAATTTTTTTGAAGAAGCAACAAGGAGGATTGATGAGGGCAGGGCGGTAGATGTGAACTATATGGACTTCAGTAAGGTGTTCAACAAGGTTCCCCATGGGATGGCAGAGGGTGGTGGTGGAGGGTTGTTTTTCCGACTGGAGGCCTGTGACCAGTGGAGTGCACTACTTTTCGTCCTTTATATAAATGATTTGGATGTGAGCATAAGAGGTGTAGTTAGTAAGTTTGCAGATGACTCCAAAATTGGAGGTGTAGTGGACTGCAAAGAAAGTTACCTCAGATTACAACGGGATCTTGTTCAGATGGGCCAATGGGCTGAGGGGTGGCAGATGGAGTTTAATTCAGATAAATGCGAGGTGCTGCATTTTGGGAAAGCAAATCTTAGCAGGACTTATACACTTAATGGTAAGGTCCTAAGGAGTGTTACTGAACAAAGCCCTTGGAGTGCAGGTTCATAGCTCCTTGAAAGTGAAGTCGCAGGTAGATAGGATAGTGAAGAAGGCGTTTGGTATCCTTTCCTTTATTGGTCAGAGTATTGAGTACAGGAGTTGGGAGGTCATGTTGCAGTTGTACAGAACACTGGTTAGGCCGCTATTGGAATATTGCGTGCAATTCTGGTCTCCTTCCTATCAGAAAGATGTTGTGAAACTTGAAAGGGTTCAGAAAACATTTACAAGGATGTTGCCAAGTTTAGAGGATTTGTGCTATAGGGAGAGGCTGAACAGGCTGGGGCTGTTTTCCCCGTAGCGTCTGAGGCTGAGGGGTGACCTTATAGAGGTTTATAAAATCATGAGGGGCATGGATAGGATAAATAGACAAGGTCTTTTCCCTGGTGTGGCGGAGTCCAGAACTAGAGGGCATAGGTTTAGTGTGAGAGGGAAAGATATAAAAGAGACCTAAGGGGCAACATTTTCACATAAAGGGTAGTACATGTATGAAACGAGATGCCAGAGGAAGTGGTGGAGGCTGGTACAATTGGAACATTTAAAAGGCATTTGGATGGGTTTATGAAGAGGAAGGGATTGGAGGGATATGCGCCTGGGAACTGGCAGATGGGACTAGAATTTGGTTGGGATATCTGGTCGGCATGGGCAGGTTGGACTGAAGGGTCTGTTTCCGTGCTGTACATTTTTATGACTCTGTGACTCTAAATAGAAAAATCTTTCTAATTTAGTGTTTATTTAATTTTGTTCTTTTTGTTAATAGCACAGCCTTTTAGTTGCAAACGGGGAATGCCTTATTCCTGATAGAATTGAATATTATCGAGAATTTCTTGAACTAGAATTTGCCTTAATTCCACCTAAAGGGAAAGAGGAAATATTCAACAAAATAGCTTCAAGATCAACAATAAAACTCACTTTTATTAATGACTGTGTTTAATAGAAGGTGAAAAAAAAAGAAATTGCCCATTGCAATCTCAATCTTAAAATGAAAAGTTTTTCTGTCTTTCCTTTCTTACTCTTTCTTCACCATTCTTTCTCTTAATGAGGCCATTAAAGTGTTATATATTGAAGCCTACTATTGTGATTCAAAATATCCTAAGATAAAATATACAATCTTGCTCATTTTGTAAAATATAAAAGCATGTTCTTACATTCAGGTGCCATTAATGAGATGGCCACCCATTCTGGATATTACTCTGATTTGGTGGAGAAATCCATTGGAAAGTACAACCTAGCCACAGAAGAAATAGAGAGGGATCTACACCGCTCACTCCCTGAGCATCCAGCATTTCAGAATGAGATGGGAATTGGTGCTCTGCGACGGGTACTCACTGCCTATGCTTTCCGAAATCCTAACATAGGATATTGCCAGGTAAATAATATTGTAGTGCAACAGTGGTGTGCTTCAATTTTCAAAAACATTTACAAAGCCAACAATGGAGTTAATTCACTCAGAATCCTGGTGCTTAAATATTTGCTTTGTCATGAGATATATAAATCTTTATAAAATTATTTTCTTGTTTTAATTGAAATATAATAGCACTTTAATGAGTAATGCATTCCATGGCATTTTTTGAATGGGTAAGGCTTTAGATTTGATATCCACAGTATTTCCAATTTTGGCTTTCAAGTGTGATGTGAGAATGTAAATTATGAATAATTGCGGTCCCAATATTGATCCCTGAGGCACACCACTAGTCAATGATCGCCAACAGAGAAGTACTCATTTATTCTCACTCTTTGCTTCCTGTTAGTTAATCAATCCTCTATCCATGCTGGCACATTAACCAGAATGCCATGTATCTTTATCTTATGCAGCAGTATTTTGTGCGGCACCTTGTTGGATGCCTTTTCGAAATCTAGATAGCCCACATCATCTGAGTCCTCCTTGCCCACTGTACCCGTAATGTCTTCATAGAATTCCAGCAGATTAGTTAAGCATGACCTGCCTTTCATGAACCCATGCTGCATCTGACCAATGGGATAGACAAGTAAACAGGAACCGTAACATATTCAAAAAACACAATGAAGAGGGAAGTATTAAAGGTAAAGTTCATTGATTGGAAAAATTTCTGAGATTAAAGGGAATTAAGCAAGTGTGATGTAAGATCTGCTTTTTAATATATATTTTATGATCATTTTATTTTTAAATTTAGTTTTGAGTCTTTAATATTAAGATAAATTAATGTTAACAATAAAAAGATAAAAGGGGATTACCTTAGAAGTAGAAATTTGGTCATAATTTCAAATCAAAATCTGAAGAGATTATTTGAAGCGGAATACTTTTAAACTCAGGTGTATGAAAGCTTCTCCCTGGAGCTGTCAGATTTTCCAGACTGGAAGTCATAGCCACAGTTAAATTGAACCTATTGAGGTTTGAAAGAAAGATTTTTTTTAAATTCTGGTGTAAATACTGGGCGCTTTTGGGTACATACAGTTGTATTTTTGGAATCTGAAAAGGAGTATTCTGAGATTTATGGTGTGGTTTGTTAAGTGTTATGTATATAGTTGGGTTTATTCTAAATTCTTAATTTTCTTGCTTTGTAAGCTTTTGTTGTTGAAACCAATCTGCTACATTTTGCTTGTGTTTCAGTGAGAGACCACCTTATTAAAAACCAAAAAAGCCAAGTATAATTCATCAAGCCAGATTTCGGTCTGAAATCTGACTTTTCTAGTAACAACATCAACTGGAGTCATAGCACTAATTAATCTGGGGAAAAAAGATAAGATGCATAAACAATACGAATAGTTTTAACAGAAAATGAAATTAGGATGCTGACAACTTGTTCCCTCAGGAAGTAAAGGTGTTATGTCGGAAAAGAATAGACCACTTTGGATAGGTAGAGCAATTAAAATGTAAAATAAGACGAAATAAACATCTACCAAATCTAAAGCAAATAGCAGAAAAAAAAATCATGATAAAGCAAATATTAGATGCAAATATCTTTAAAAGCTCCAAAGTTGGTAAATTAAATTATGATCCTTAACAATATCATTCTATGTTTATGAATAATAGAATGTAAGTAATGTAAAAGCACAATGTTAAATTTGTATGAATCATATATGTTAGGTGGAATATTATGTCTCATTTTTGCCACCTTAACTGTAGACAAGACTCCATAGAAGAGATGTTAAAAAGAATCATGAATTTAAACAAGGGATGAGAAGATTTTGGCTTGAGGAGAGATTAGTGAAATTGAGGCTTTGTTCACAGCATTAAGAATACTTAGAAGGTATTTGATAGAACTGTAATTCATTGTGAAGATTTCCATTATTAAATATTTTCACTACTTAGTGGGTTTGCAGCAAAAATGTAACATCCATAATACATTAACAGTTATGAGATTATGCTATATGCAAAGATTTGATGGGGATGTTAATGGAGATAGAATCCATAATGGTCGAAGTGGTAAATATTTGAATGAGTCAAAGTGAGAACGAAGTAGATAGCTGTTTCCAGAATGAATCCAGAATGATAGCTTTCTTCCATGCAATAAGACCTTATGGTATTATTCAATGATAACTAACTTTGCTAAATTAATTTTCATGTATTCAGAAGATCCAACCTAGTTGAGCATTACTAATTTATGATGTGTTAATTGTGACAAAGACTAAAATTTATAAATGGATTTTTATATAAAATAGATTATACAACATCTTACTGAATATTGTTTATCTCTGCAAATACAGGCAATGAACATTGTTACTTCAGTGCTACTGTTGTATGCAAAAGAAGAGGAAGCTTTCTGGTTGCTAGTTGCACTTTGTGAACGGATGCTGCCAGACTACTATAACACTAGAGTGGTTGGTAAGTCTGGTTTAGTTGTGGAAAGTGCTAAAATGTAATATTGATGGCAAGGAAAGTAATTGTTCATTGGAGAGGGGTCTCCCCGCTGACCTAAGTGGGCAGCTAAATAAAAAATGGAATTTTTGCGAGCAAAATAAATTCACTGAGGACAGAAATGTCTGTCAGTTCAGTTTCTTTTATCCAGTTTGTCCTTTTCATTGTATCATAATCAAATTTACAGTTCAAGACCTACATTTAGCATGAAAAGATGTTCAGTAGTGATGTCTTCGCAGAGGTGACTCATGGGTGCATAGAAAATAGGAGTAGGAGTAAGCTGATAGGCCTTTGAGCCTGCTCTGCCATTCAATATGATAGTGTCTGATCATCCAACTCCATACCCTGTTCCAGCTTTGTCCCCATATCCTTTGATCCCTTTAGAGTATCGAACTACATCTATCTCTTTCCTGAAAACATTCAACTGCTTTCTGTGGCAGAGAATTCCACAGACTCTCCAATCCCTGGGTGACAAAAGTCTCCTCAACTCAGTCCTAACTGGCTTACCTTATACTCTTAAACTGTGACCCCTAGTGCTGGGCTCCCTGGTTATCATGAGTATCCTCTTGTGCTTATCCTGTCTTGTTGTATTAGAATTTTGTAGGTTTCTATGACATCCCTCCTCATTCTTCTGAACTCCAGTGAATATATTTCTAACTGATCCAATTGTCCTTCATACAGCAGTCCTGTCAGCATAGGAATGAGGCTAGTAAACTTTTGTTGCGCACTCTCTGAAACCAGAACATACTTTATAAGATAAGGAGACCAAAACAGTACACACTACACCAGATGCGGTCTTACCAAGGCCCCGTACAATTGCAGCAAGACATTCCTGCTTCTGTACTTGAATCCCTGTGCTGTGAAGGCTAACATATTGTTTACTGCCTTCACCACCTGCTGTACCTATGTACTTACTTTGTGACACCCAGATCCCATTGCACCTCACCTCTCCCAATCTATTACCATTCAGATAATAATCTGCTTCCCTATTTTCACTGAAGTGGATAGCCTCATTTTTACCCACATTATACTACATCTGCCTTGCATTTGCCCACTCACTCAACTTGTTGAAATCGCACTGAAACAGCTCTGTAGCCTCCTCAAAGTTCACTATTCCACCCAGTTTTCTATTATCTGCAAACCTGGAGAAATTGCATTTAGTTTCTTCATCTAAGTCATTATAGAACAACCTTGATTATCCGAACGATATGGGCAGGGAGTATTTTATTCTGGTAACTAATTGTTTGGCTAACTGATCTGATCATAAACAAAGGAAGCATTCTCAAGTGTAAATGAAACTTCATGATACTGCCTCAGCCAGAAGCACTGAACTTGAGAAAATCAAATCGAAAGATACTCTGGGATGGATCAGGGCCATCTTTTCTGTAGTTTTATGTGGGCTTTCAAATCTCTGCTTGGGTTTCTGTCAGCGTCTCTGCTCAGAGACGTGCTGTTTCACTTATCCGGCTCATTGAATGAGGTACCTAAGTCTATAACCAATTGTCTAAAATAGTTGAACCCAAACTTCAGATTGTAATTAAAGTATAAGGGGAAAAAAAGCTGCATGTAAGTCTGTAAATATACTTGCTGAAAGAACAGCTGTCAGAAGCTTTCTGCTGTGTATGACAGAGAGAGAGAATAAGAGAGTCAGAAGGAGATAGAGAGAAAGGGGACAGAAACCATGTGAGAGAGAGAGAAAACGAGGCATAAGAGCAGTGAAGAAAGCAAGAGAGAGAGGCAGGGTGGGAGAGAAGTTGCTGAGTTCACTGATGGGCAGTCCGTCTTGGAAAGAGAGTTTCTGATTTCCAATCTCAAACTTTGGGGCCTTGAGATCTTGTTCAGGTAATTGATGTTCGGATAACCAAGGTTGTTCTTAAGGTAATCTTTTCCCTGCTGCTGTTAAAACCGCTTTTTTAAAAATATTTGTACATGCAAGAGAAGTAGTCAAAACAAATATCATAAAGCTGCATTTTTAAGTGTTTCTGCTTCTGTACAAATAGTTAAGAATCTTAGCTAATTAACTGTAAAGAATTTCTCCAGTAATTTAGAGCCAGTGGAATTAAATTTGAAACAATTAGCCTCTACTTATTTTGAAGGAATTTTAAAGATGTTTTGCCAGCATCTTTCTTTTCCTGTTGCTCAGGAAGCTCAATATAGATGAATGGGAATAAAATTGCTTTCTAGAATAAAGCACATTTCAGCTGCTCAACTTGTTCATGTTTTTGCCAAACTTGAGTACAATTTCAGACATTTGTAGTTGTACTACACACTGAGCCAGCACCTTTTTAATTAGAAACTCAATGGATACTGGCTTTGACTTCGGTTTCATGAGTAGCACCTTAGAAATTAAGCCCCACTATTCCCAGGGTCACCACAACCTGAAAAGATTTAACCAAACTAATCAAAGTCTTCATTTATATGACAGACCTAGCCCAGATTAAAAGAAAACACTAATCAGATTTCCATGCATAACAAGAAAAAGCTGCTTATTGCAAACATGTTGTTTCTTTTCTGCCACTGGTTAAAACAAATTGCTTATTTACATCTTGAACTTAAATTCCACCCATTTTAAATAAAAACCTTGACATAATCATCCAATTTAATTCCACCTTGTAAAATATTCAAGCATTAGAATCATAGAATCCCTACAGTGTGGAAGCAGGCCATTCAGCCCATCGAGTCCACACCGCCCCTCCAAAGAGCATCCCACCCAGATCCACCCCTCTACTTGATTCCTGTAACCCTGCATGTCTAGTCCATCTAGACTACACATCCACTGACACTCCAGACAATTTAGCATTACCGATCCACCTAACTTGCATGTCTTTGGACTGTGTGACGAAACCAGATCACATGGAGGAAATCCACACAACATTGGGAGAACGTGCAAACTCCACACAGACAGCCGTCCAAGGTTGGAATTGATCCTGGGTCCCTGGCACTGAGGCAGAAGGGTTAACCACTGAGCCGCCACTCATTGTTTACATTTTGGTTCTATCAATAATTTATTTTAACTGTATATTTCCCTAATACTTTCAATTGAATTAATTAATCAGGGATTCAAAAAAAAAATGTCATAGAGTCATAGAGATGTACAGCACGGAAACAGAGCCTTCGGTCCAACTTGTGGATGCTGACCAGATATGTCCCATTTGCCAGCACTTAACCTATATCCCTGTAAACCCTTTCTATTCATATACCCATCCAGATGCCTTTTAAATCTTGTAGTTGTACCAGCCTCTAGCATTTCCTCTGGTGGTTCATTCCATATGTGCACCAACCTCTGTGTGAATATGTTGCCCCTTTTACATTTTTCCCCCCTCACCCTAAACCTATGTCCTCTAGTTCCGGACTCCCCCACCCCAGGGAAAAGACCTTGTCTGTTTGCCCTATCCATGACCCTCATGATTTTATAAACCTGTATAAGGTTACCCTTCAGCTTCCAATGCTCCAGGGAAAACAGTCCCAGTCGGTTCAGCCTCTCCCTGTAGCTCAAATCCTCTAACCCTAGCAACATCCTTGTAAATTTTTTCTGAACCCTTTCAAGTTTCACAACATCTTTCTGTTAGGAGGGAGATCAGAATTGCACACAATATTCCAAAAATGGCCTAACCAAAGTCCTGTACAGCTGCAACATGACCTCGTAACTCCTATACTCAATACTCTGTCCAATAAAGGAAAGCATACTAAACGCCTTCTTCGTTATCCTATCTATTTGTGATTCCACTTTCAAGGAACTATGAACCTGCACCCCAAGGTCTCTTTGTTCAGCAACACTCCCAGGACCTTACCATTAAGTGGATAAGGCCTGCTCTGATTTGCTTTTCCAAAATGCAGCGCCTCACATTTATCTAAATTAAACTCCATCTGCGACTTCTCAGCCCATTGGCCAACATGGTCAAGATCCCATTGTACTCTGAGGTAACCTTCTTCGCTGTCCACTACACCTCCAATTTTGGTGTAATTGGCAAACTTACTAACTATACCTCCTATGTTCACATCCAAATTATGTATATAAATGATGAAAAGCTGTGGACCCAGTGCCAATCCTCATGGCACACCACTGGTCACAGGCTTCCAGTCTGAAAAGCAACCCTCCAACCTCCACCCACTGTCTTCTACTTTCAAGCCAATTCTGTAACCAGATGGCTAGTTCTCCCTGTAACCTTGCTAACCAGCTTACCATGAGGAACCTTGTTGAACGCCTTACTGAAGTCCATATAGATCAAATCCACAGCTCTGCCCTCGTCAATCTGCTTTATTTCTTCAAAGCATTCAATCAAGTTCGTGAGATGCTTTTTCCCATGCATTAAGCCATGTTGACTGTCCCTAATCAGTCCTTGCCTTTCTATGTAAATCATGTCCCTCAACAACTTGCCCACCATGGATGTCAGGCTCACCAGTCTATAGTTCCCTGCCTTTTCCTTACCATCTTTTTTAAATAATCACTTCCCTAGCTTCCCACAAAGTTCAAGGGTACATCTGATCAGGCAACCAGTGGCTCAGTTGTTAGAACTGCTGCCTTATAGCGCCAGGGACCCGGGTTTGATTCCCGCCTTGGGTGACTGTGCAAACTCCACACAGAAACGTTCTCCCAGTGTCTGCGTGGGTTTCTTCCAAGTGCTTTGGTTTCCTTCCACAATCCAAAGATGTGCAGGTTAGGTGAATTGGCAATGCTAAATTGCTCATAGTGTTCAGGAATGTGTAGGTTAGGTGCACTAGTCTGGGGTAAAATGTAGAGTAATATGGAAATGGGTCTGGGTGGGTCACTCTTCACAGTGTGGACTTGTTGAGCTGAAGGGCCTGTTTCCACACTGTAGGGATTCTATGAAATATAGGTCCTGGGGATTTACCCACTTGTAGGTGTTTTAAGACATCCAGCACCACCACCTCTGTTATATATAAATTTTTCAAGATGCGTCACCATCTATTTCCCCATATTCTATATCTTCCGTTTCCTCCTGAGTAAACACTGATGCAAAATACTCATTTAGTACGTCACCATTTCCTTGGTTCCACACATAGGCTGCTTTGCTGATCTTTGAGGGGGCACGATTCTCTCCTTAGTTACCCCTTTGTCCTTAATATTTTATAAAATCCTTTGGATTCTCCTCAAGCCTATTTGCCAAAGCTATCTCATGTCCCCTTTTTGTCCTCCTGATTTCCCACTTAAGTATACTTCTGCTGCCTTTATAATCTTCTAAGTATTTAATTGATCTCTGCTGTCTATACCTGACATATGCTTCCTTCTTATTCTTAACCAAACCCTTAATTTCTTTAGTCAACTAGCCTCCTACCGTCAAAATTGGCCTTTCTCCAATTTAGAACTTCAACTTTTAAATCTGTTCTATCCTTTTCCATCACTATTTTAAAACTAATGGAATTATGGTCGCTGGCCCCAAAGTGCTCCCCCACTGACACCTCAGTCACCTGCTCTACCTTATTTCTCAAGAGTAGGTCAAGTTTTGCACTTTCTCTAGTAGGTACATCCACATACTGAATCAGAAAACTTTCTTAAAACACTTAACAAATTCCTCTCCATCTAAACCCTTAACACATTGGCAGTCCCAATCTACGTTTGGAAAGTTAAAATTCTCTACCGTAACCACTCTATTATTCTTGCAGATAACTGAGATCTCCTTACAAATTTGTTTCTCAATTTCCCGCTGACTATTGGGAGGTCTATAATACAATCCCAATAAGGTGCTCATGTGATCCCTTCTCCCCTGCACCAGCTCCTCTGCCAAGCATTCATCTGCTCCGTCCTCCTTTTCCTACCCTCACTAGTTTGTGGCTCTGGGAGTAATCCAGATATTACTATCCTCGAGGACATTCTTTTTAAATTCCTGCCTAACTTCTTATATTCTCCCTTCAGAATCTCACCCTTTTCCCTTCCTATGTTGTTAGTTCCAATGTGTACAATGACCTTCTGCTGTTCCCACTCCCCTTTTCAGAACATTCTGCACCCTCTGAGATATCCTTCATCCTGGCCCCAGGGAGGCAACACACCATTCTGATTCTTCACTGCCAGCTGGAGAAATGTCAGTCTGCATCTCTGACTAGACAGTCCCCTATCACAATTGATAGCATGGAACCTGACATACCCCTCATTATAGTAGAGCCATTGCTGATACCAGAAACCCAGCTGTTCATGCGCATTTCCCTGAGAGCCCATCACTCCCTACACTTCCAAAACAGCTTATTTATTTGAGATAGGATTAGCCACAGGACACTCATGCACTACCTGCATACCCAACCTACTTTTCCTGGAGTTAACTCTTCTACCTGACTGTATCTGTGACTTTTCTCCTTTCCTATAATGACCATCCATCACCCCCCCTAGCTCTTGTAAATTCCTTATTGCCTCTAACTGCTGCTCCATCCAATCCATATGATATGATAGGATTTGCAACCAAAGACACTTCCTCCAGACATAATCATCAGTAACATGGAGACTCTCCATAAACTCCCACATCCAACAGAGCACATCGATCTATTAAAGGCTGTCATTGCACCTTCACAATCTACAGACCCAGAAAATAACATTGTCTTATTGCTCTAAAAAAAACACTGTTCCAGGCTAAGTTAATACTTATGGCTTATGTTTTTAAAATTTAATCAAGAGACAGATCTCAATAAAACACATAGTCAAGAAAGAACTCACTATTGTATATTTACAGCAAGGCTATACTTAAAGGTATGCACTTTTCTGTTCCTGTGCTCTTCCACACAGGTTCCTCCAAGGTCAACTATGAATTTTGCTGTTTGTTAATTTTTCCTCGACACGCTTTAATGTCCAGAGATACCGGAATTCAAACAGCAAAGGCAGTAACTATGCAGATTCACTACTGTGTCAGACAGCAGTATAGGTGTCTTTCTCTGACCATGTGGTCGCTACCTTTCTCTGTCTTCCTCCTTTTTAAAATGCCCTTGTTTTGATCTTTCTCCCCCCCCAAGTTCCAGAACAATGCAACAGTATATAAAACAGTAATTGCTGTTCCTGGAATTTGAGTAAATCACCTAAATTACCTCAAAAAAAGGAGCAGCTCTTACAGCCACAATTTTTTCCTGTCCTCCATCTTAGATTACCCATAATCCTTTGTGTTTTTAATAAAAACAAAAGTTGCTGGAAAAGCTCAGCAGTTCTGGCTACACCTGTGAAGAGAAATCAAAGTTAACGTTTTGGGTCTGGTGACCCTTCCTCCGAATATGTTGTTAATATATTTTTATTGTTTCACTTGTCCTTTGCATAGCGTGTCTGGACTCTAAGAAGCTGGCCTAGCCTGTCCCATATGTTTCTGTACTTTTTTTAAAAAAAAATGATGTGGTGCCCTATGCAGGTTATATTATCCATCCCGAACATGTTTTGGGAAGGACAATAAGGCCGATTTAAAGACAAATTTACACTAATGTAAAAGCTTGTAATATTATTTTCTTTAATGTGAATTTAGCCAGTTATTTTGAATATTTAACGTTTATTCTGCTCCTTTCTGTAGGTGCGTTGGTGG
This sequence comes from Chiloscyllium plagiosum, assembly GCF_037043375.1. Taxonomy (NCBI): domain Eukaryota; kingdom Metazoa; phylum Chordata; class Chondrichthyes; order Orectolobiformes; family Hemiscylliidae; genus Chiloscyllium; species Chiloscyllium plagiosum. Next base: position 30,925,316 of record NW_028270174.1, on the reverse strand, counting down.
ATCAGGGTGTGTTTGAAGAGCTTACCAGGGATTATGTGCCACAGTTGTATGACTGTATGCAGTATTTGGGTGTTATATCCACCATCTCGCTTTCCTGGTTCCTCACACTCTTCCTCAGTGTGATGCCTTTTGAAAGTGCTGTTGTTGTCGTGGACTGTTTCTTCTTTGAGGGAATTAAAGTGATCTTTCAACTTGCTCTTGCTGTGTTGGATGCTAATATTGAAAAGTTGTTGAATTGTAAGGATGATGGCGAGGCCATGACTATTCTTGGAAAGTGAGTTAATTTTATTTGCTCTTTTTGATTTTTTTTTTAAAAATCAGTTTGTTGTCGCAATTCTACAATAAAATGGGTACATAAAATTTCAAAAATTTGATTTCAGAGAATTTCTTTCAGGTTATGTTACAAATTGATACATTTTTAGCAATCTTTAGCAAGAATCCCATGTCTAATAACTCATTAATGCTTGTGGTTCAGTTTGACCTGACAAAAGAAATAATTGGGTACCAAATAATCCTCCTTAGGATAGATGAAACAGAACATTATTTAGATTCTGTTATTGTAATTTTGTTTGTATTCATACCAATGTAAATTGCATTGAACTTTGCATATATATTCTTTTTGTAGTACAGCTTATGTCATACAATGGGGAGAAATTACTGCATTGTGTGTAAAGCCTTCCATATCCCAAGAGAAATTATTTATTATTTAAATTCTCTAACGCTGTAATAAATTGAACTTTTGACAATCAAGAAACTGCCCTTATTAAATGACGTCTGCTAGTCATCTGTCATGAAAGCATTCACAACATAAAATGTTTTGGTTCTCTAGATATTTGGACAGTGTGACGAACAAAGACAGCACATTGCCACCCATTCCTCATCTTCATTCTCTTCTCAGTGACGATGGAGATCCTTACCCTGAAGTTGATATCTTCAAGTTAATCAGGAGCTCATATGATGTGAGTAACAGTGTTCTGCCATCTCTAATATGATCTTGATTTGAGTGAAGGGTCTTTTGATAGCTGAAGACTTGAATTAAATGTTACTGATGTTTAACTTCAATCACATTTAGAGAGGAGGATGATCTAAGTTCAAAACAAAGGGGGAATAAAACCCCTTATGTTGACAAAACATGTTTGGCTTATATTCACACTTGGACTGAATTGTGGAAAAGCCAGATGATTCAGTGACAGCTGTTGATAGTACTCTCTAATCATCAAACTTGATCATTTTTTCCAAGCTCATTACTTTCAGTCTAATCTTAATTTAAAGATTGAAGTAAACATAGAAAACTAACAATTGTCCATGTAATTTATGTTTCTTGTCATTCCTAATGTCAATTTAAAACCAAAGTGTTAAGAGTAGCCCCTATAACCTAAATTCAGTTTGGTGAATTCATCTGGTTGCTGTTGACTGTGAAATGAAAAAGTACTGTCTCAATTTATGTTTTTAGGTAATAGACATCTGTTGGAGTATTGGAAAATGTTTTATACAGTTATGGTATAAATTATCACAATGAAGTCACCAAGTTAAATGGCGGTGTATCTGGAACTTACAAATGACGCTAAAAGACCTTAAGTAAACATTTACCATCATCAGGAAGGAGACCATTATCTGTCTTACCGCTTTGCTAGAAAAATCCAAAACTAATCCAACCTCCTTTGTTTCTTTTTCCCGAGTCCTAAAGCTTCAAATGTTTCAGTGTTTTGCCTAAAAGAAAAGTTGACTGTATTGCTGGCTTTTCCTTGCGGCATATCATAAAGCTGTAATTTGGACATCGTAATGCAATAGAAATGAAATATTGATGAGATCACTGCAATGAAACTCCCGTCTTCATTTAAGGTAACATACTTTGGAAGAGAGCTAAGTTGGCTCACAGGCCATCCAAAGTGTACCAAAATTCGATTCTTTCAAAATAAAACCCTTGGATGTGTATAGATAACAACAGATGATTTTTCTTTATGTAGTCTCAGCTCTGTCCTTCCTGCAGAAGTAGTTGGGAAACAATATAGTAAAGAGAATAAAGTGTCAAGATGCCTATTTAGCAGAAAACAGTCAATTAAATGGAATTTTAAATCCCCCTTACCCTAGATTTATCTTCTATGATGTTTTGATTGAACATCTGACTATTTTATACTATGATGGCTTTTTATATAATCTCTATCTTAATATGGAAATATCAATTCTGTAAGTTGCTCAGAAGTTTGGTATAGAGTGATTCCCCTCTCAAAAGAGCCTACGAGCAGATTGGTTGTATTAAGATGCAAGCTGCCATGTTTGCATAGGAGTGCTGCTTAAGTTTAGAAAACTCTTGCCATACTGAAGGTCTGAAGCATTAGTGCCACCTTTCAAATGAGTTGTAATTCAGAGCACTTGCTTTTTTAAGTGGTTGTAAACAATCCAGTGACTTTTTTTGGCTGGGAGGCCAGAGAAGAGTAAGGTGCACCTGATTTCCCAAACTTTCATCCCCCAACCAACATCTCGAAAGAAATTAACTTAATTTCATTTCTGTTTGTGGGACGTTCCTGTGTGCAAATTGGTTGCTTGATTTGTATACATTATTTGTTACACCAGGGAAATAATTAATTGACTGTAAAGTGTTTGGAGATACCTCAAGGTCAGGAAAGGTAGTATATGGATGTATTCTTCCTTATTTCAATATAATGTACACAATAACATTGAGCAGCTCTACAAGAACAACTTCTGTTTTTGTAGTCTTTAACATCAGGAAATTATTCCTGTGTGTTTCCTGTGTAGAAAATCTAAGTTAGATTTCAAAACGAACCAATAAAGAAAATATGAGAAACTAAAACAAATTGTTAGAAAATCTCAACAGGTCTGGCAGCACCTGTGTTCTGTGGAAGAGTCACTAGACCTGAAATGTTAACTCTGCTTTGTCTCCACAGATGCTGCCAGAGGTTTTTCCAGCAATAACCTGTTTTTGTTTCTGGCTTCTATCATCCACAATTCTTGGTTTTATTTTTAAGTAAAGGAAATATTAGGACGGTGACTAAAAGCTTGGTCAAAGACTTACCTTTTAAAGAACCTCTAAAAGGAAGAGCGTGGGTGGAAAGAGAATTCTAAAGCTCAGGAACAAGATCAACCTTTTTTATAATGGGCAGGTGATACTTTTTTTTCTCCATTCAGCAGCACAGAAAGTAGAGTTTAAAAAATAAAGGTTTGCCACAGCAGTAGTCATGAATTTTGTGGAGAAAAAAAATCTGCTCCAAAGCAGTAAGTTGATTATTTAAATGAATAATGATTATTACAATTCAAATGTAACAAGCAACAAAGCTAATTAATAAAACCTTTCTTTGCCTTTTCAGTTAAGAAGCAGAGGTGGAGAGCAAATAAACTAGGCTGCAAGCCCTGGAAATCAGGGATAAACTAAGGAGTTTAGTCCTTGGCCTACCACTGCTGGGTGCACGCTATCGGGTGCACGCTATCAGGTGGCCTTGGCAGAATTCATGTCATGGGGGCAGGGGTTGTCTGAAGTAGGTTACCTTTCACCTTGGGCTTTCCTTCCCTTTAGTTTGAAGGAGAAGGTAAAGGTATGTGTCTATTCATTTTGAAATCATGGATTCATCCAATGCACTAGAAGAAAGTGAGGACTGCAGATGCTGGAGATCAGAGCTTAAAAATGTGTTGCTGGAAAAGTGCAGCAGGTCAGGCAGCATCCAAGGAGAAGGAGAATCGACGTTTCGGGCATAAGCCCTTCTTCAGGAATGAGGAGGTGTGCAAGGAGGCTTAGCCTCCTCATTCCTGAAGAAGGGCTTATGCCCGAAACGTCGATTCTCCTTCTCCTTGGATGCTTCATCCAATGCACCCCTATCACCCGCTGACTCAACCATCAACCCAGCCCCTTGCACTCTGCACTCTCCCCTCTCTCTCCTCAGTCATCCTGTCAAGCCTAGGGGGTTTGGTGATTAATGCTACTGAAGAGCAGTATGAGGTTGTTGCAATGGCACTGAATGGTGATGGAGTAGGGCTTCTGAGCCCAGGGCTCAACTGTTCCGTCCGCTTTTCATTTCATTTCTTTTTAAATATTTCTCTCTCCTCATGTTTTTTTTCCCTCCTTTATTTTACTTCTGTTGAAGAACTTGGTTGCAATGAGGACAATGGCAGCATCAAATTGGCCCAGCACAGACTCATGGTGGTTAGCAAGTTGACCCAGGGCAGACTCAGTGGTGTTGGAGAGTGTTTGGGTTCCTAGTGGCATTTGCGTCCAATACAGATTCACAGAGGGGACAGTGGAGGTGAGCTTGTGCCCGGTACAATGGCTGCATCAGAGAGGTGGGCCTAAAGTGGACTCATAGTGCAGCGCATGGTAGCTTCGGTGACATCTGCATTGGCAAGGTCCACTGAGAACACATTAGTGGTGAGGGTGTTGGAAGTGAGATGACGCAGAGGAGTGGTGACTTTCTTTCCTGTTGCACGGTGAAAGGACTCATGCTGGCCGCAAGATCAGTGGCCAATGACAGAGCATTTAGCAATAAATAATGTAAAGTTGAACACTTCTTCGTTTCTTTATTCTTCTGCCTTTATATTCTATGTTTTGGTTTATTTTTCTGTGTTTAAGATGTTGTACAACACTTTTCATTGTATTTAGTAATAAAATAGACATGACAATAAATAAATCAAAGTCGTGCATTTCTTTTGAGCGTTACAAAATTCAAACTGTGCTGTTGTTGCAACCTCTGGCAACCTGCCTAACTCTCCATACCTTGCTGCCTGTAAACAGCTGTCCGACTCAACACCTTTGCCACTGGCCTGCTGACTGTCCTCATAGGCTCACTGGTGATGCAGGAAAGTAACAGAAACAATTACAAAAGAATAACGGCCTCTGGCTGGAGCAGGAGTCTGTTCAAAATCTCCCAGTTACATCAATCTGTGCTTTGAACAAAAGCGTGCAGGCAACACAAGATCTCTCCTTTAAGTCTCACTGTGCCTTATGGGCTACCTGTTAAGACAAGCCCGAGGTGATCGAAGAAACTTATACTAATGTTGGAACAAGAAAGCAAGGGATGCATGAAAGGCAGAGTTGAAGGAACACCATTTGATACTTGCACTCTGTGCAATATTTTGGCTAAGATTTTATTAGTCATCGAGGGACAGGCTTAGAAGATGGAGGTTGCCAACAAAGCGTGGGGGGGGTGTAAATTTTGTCTTGTTTTTCCAACATCCAAACATTTTGTCAGCAGTGGGGAAGGTGGAGGTCCTCCTTTCTGCCAGGAGGCCAAATAACCCACTGAACTGGCCAACCTATATTCACAATTTGAATTTGCAGGTTATAGAAATTAAAACATGAAATTTACCCTACTTAAAATAAATGTATAAGCCTTTTGATCAAACTTTGTTTTAGTGCAATCATTCTTAAACTCTCCTTCCCCTTGCACTAACAATTATATTTAATTTATTGTAATTCTTAGTTATGTACAAAAATAATGTGTTAAAATATCACATCTTAACAAGAGTGAGATATAAACCATAAGCCGCAATCTGATTTTGGCCTGCTTTCCACTTATCTACAATGCTTGTTGGTATAATGTGGATGAGGAAGTGAAGTTTCAAGATTGCTTGAAAAGAGCAGCCTAACTTCTGGCACAAGCAAGATGTTTTGAATTGTGAGAAGAAATTGAATATTCAAATGCTAGTCAGTCTGACATTTCTGAATTTTGATTTTGAGAATTTTGAAAAGAAATGCAGATTTTGTGAAAGTTTGGAAGAATGGCAAACGGAATAGGAAACCAAGCATGCGACTAGGATGAACAATATTGATGAATATTCGTTTTAAGTGGTTTAATCACAAAAGAGTATACAAAGTCCAATGTAATAGTTGCTTGCTAAAAGTTGGGGCTAACCAGGTTGCAAAAATTATTGTGGAAAACTTTGAAGCATAATGTGGACTCCTATGTCTCTGGGAAATTTAAACCTATCTCTGCTAATTGAAAGCTGTGGAAAATTGGAGAGTCTCAAATCCACTGTGAATGCAGGTGTGTTGTGGATTTGTTAGTAGCTCCTATATTTCTTTGTTTGACCTTTGAGACAAACTTGACTATACTCATTACCAGGAGTACTTAACAGGGTTCCAACAAATGTGTAGCTGACCATTAAGGCCTTTCAACACATGGAAGGTTCTGCTGCAAATAGGATAGGATCCCATGCACAATTGAGTTTTGAATGAGTTACTGGCTTTGGCTTTCATTGCTTTGTATTTTGTATTTGGCTGCGCTAGGTGCAACACTCGTGGGTGAGTTTCTCCCAGAACTTAGAGGTTGATGTCAAAACTAAGTGAAGCCTTGAGTTGTTCTTATCGCACTTTCTTTTAATACCATGGGGGCATGCTGTAGACGCTGCACAGAAGATTGCTTTGGTAAGCGATTTGTCAGCCATCTGACTACATGGCGCCTAATTAATTTGTGACCATTTCAATATAGTAGAGATGCTTGGCACACCTCAGTATCTGGAACTTTTCTTTTTTGTCATTTATGTCCATAAGATTCTGAAGGCGGTTCAAGTGAAAGTACTTGAACTTCTTCGTATGCTATTGGTGCACATGGTACATTGGTCCAAATATGTTAGGGTCCAAGTCTTGTATGTGTAGAGCAGAAAAACAAAACTGTTACCCTGTAAACCAGTAGTTTGGTAGGCAGATTTACTCCTCTTTATTCCCATAGCTGAAGGCTATGCTTGCTTTGTCAATTCTTGAATGTGTCTTGTCATAATACAGACAACTCAGGAGAGTGTGCTGCCTAGATAAGTGATATTAGATACTGCTGAGTCCATCCAATTTTGTTTTTGACTTTGTTCATGAATTGGAACCTTGGGCTCAAGATAGGGTTTTTTTGGAACAGGTTGGTACATTACTTAAGTTTTCCTTGTGCTGGCCATAAGGCCAAAATCGTCGCATGCATTGGGGAATTAGTCCAAACTACATTGAATGCCCAGTTCAAAAACAACAGCTCGTGCACATCCATTGACAAACAGGAAATCAGGAACCAAAACCTTGGTACTTTGGTTTTTGCCTAGAGCCATCTCAGATGGAGCAGCCTGTTGTTAAAGGTATCAAAAGGCATGGCATGGAGGAAACACTATGTCTATGTATAGTTATTATTGTGATGAGATCATAATTTCTGTTGTACTCTGTTTGATCAAACCTGCACAACAAATGAAGAGAAAGAGTGTAGTGACAGAATAATGGATGCAGAAATAATTTATCATCTGTAAGATTCTGAGATGAGCTCCAGAGGACATGAATGAAAATGTGAAGAACTTCCAAAAGTAAAGAGATTATTTCTGGAAATCATGAGCTAGTGAAATATGTCAGTGAATTTTACTCACCACAAGGAAAAATACAAAGTTCGAAAACTTGATTTCCACCAAACACAATCTAAATGCTTTAAATTTTGAACATATTTAAATTTAAGACACTTTTATATTAACATCAGTAGAAGATTAGAAGAATTGAAGACAAATGAAGCTTTTTGTGCATCAAATTAACCTTAATTCTGCTGTTTCATGCTCCAGAATTGGTGAGATGCTCATGACTAATTACAAATTTGTTTTGTTTCTCTATTTTAGAAAGTATGTGCAATGGATATAATTTCTATTTGTGTGAAATGTAGCTTCCATAGATGATAACATGGGATTATTTTATAATTAATATACACTATATATTGTGCATATTCCATCTTTTCAGAAATTTGGTAGCATCAGAGCTGATGTGATTGAGCAGATGCGCTTTAAGCAGCGACTACGAGTAATTCAAACTCTTGAAGATACAACAAAGCGTAATGTAGTGAGTGCAGCAATGCAACTATTCCAAATTGATTTATATTTTGAGTATTTAAATTACAAGACAGTAAAAAAATTTGTGCTTTTCCTAAAAAAAAAGTATTTTTTTTTAATATCCAGGTTCGAGCTATTGTGACAGACACATCATTTACAATTGATGAACTGGAAGAACTGTATGTCCTTTTTAAGGTAAGCAGCTTTTTGATGTCAGTGTCCAAGTTAGCATACGAACTGTTTTTTGTGTTTTCAGCTGGCGTCATTGTTTGTAATAGTATTTGTTATACATTAGCTTTACACATAATATCTAGTACCCCATATCTCTAAAATAGAAGATAAGGGACAGAGCTGAAGTTACTACCTTAGTGTAACTGAGATAGTGTAACAAATACAAAGGCATAAATGCTATTGCCTGAATGATTTCAGTTTGTTTTTCTTGCTTCAGAGGCAAATTACTTAAATACCAACCTCTGCTTTATTCCAGTCAGGAAACTGAGCTGCAGAGGTTGTAACAAAATTTAAAATTATTTAACTTGTTAAGCTTTCTAATTTTTATTATGTTTAGGCTAAGTATCTCACCAGATGGTTTTAATAACTTATTCATCTATGTAGTAATTCCCCAGGATTCAATCCATGGCTGATAGAAGGGAAGTATTCCACAATTACATCCATATTGAATAAACAACTTTGTATCTGCTATCATTTAGTGTTATAAACAACAACAATTTCTATTTAGTTCGCACTTTTAACACAATAAGATGTTCCAAGAAGCAATGCAAAGCAAAATTTGATACCAAGCCAGTTTAGGCAAAAATTTGATCAAAGAGCTATATTTTAATGAGGGTTTTAAAAGAAAAATGAAATGCAGAAAGATATTTCCAGAACTTAGCTATGCCTACAATGTCCAAGTACATATCAACTCTATTTTCTTCTCCATAGATATTACCAGATCTGCTTCATATTTCCACCATTTGCCATGATACTTTTTTTGTTAGCCACTAAAATTTGTCTTTTTAAACTTGCTCCATATTATCTATGTTCACCACTTGAAAATTGTAAATTTGCTTTTTTTAATCACATTTAGGCTGAGCATCTCACCAGCTGTTACTGGGGTGGAAATAGCAATGCTATAGAACGTCATGACCCTAATCTGCCTTATCTTGAACAATATCGTATTGATTTCGAACAATTCAAAGGATTATTTACACTTCTTTTCCCTTGGTCATGTGGTGCACATTCGGATATATTAGCTGCACGCTTATTCCGACTACTTGATGAGAATGGAGATTCTTTAATAAACTTCAAAGAATTTGTCACAGGGTTAAGTAAGTAGAAAGATTTATTTTCCATTCATAAGGTTGTAAGATTTACAATGCCATTGTACTGGAAGTTTTTTTTGTTAAATTATACCTGCTAGTGAGACAGTTTGGAAACTAAGTGAGTAAACAAGTAAAGATCCTGTTGACGTTTCCACATTAAGAATTTAAAGAAAATAATCAAGATAATAATTCCTAACGTACATATGATTGATCATTGTTTGATATGCCAACCTGTTACAATGTGCAGTGTGATAGGACACCAGTTTGAGGGAATGCTATGCTTGATGCTGAAGAAAGACTGTGCACTTTGCCATGGTGAACAAATTTGAGTACTGGAGTTAACAAGCTTTGAGAAGATTTGTAGCTCAGGTTGAGGTTTTGGATGTAGGTTTGCTCGCTGAGCTGAAAGGTTCATTTCCAGACTTTTCATTACCCTACTAGATAACATCTTTAGTGGGCCTTGGGCGAGGTAATGCTGAAAATTCCTGCTTTCTATTTATATGTTTGGGTTTCTTTCGGTTGGTGATGTTATTTCCTGTGGTGAAGTTACTTCCTGTTCCTTTTCTCAGTGGGTGATAGATGGGGTCAAACTTGATGTGTTTGTTGATAGAGTTCCAGTTGGAATGCCATGCTTCTAGGAATTCTTGTGTGTGTCTTTGTTTGGCTTGTCCTGGGACGGATGTGTTGTCCCAGTCAAAGTGGTGTCCTTCCTCATCCCACTTTGACTGGACAACAAATCCATCCTAGGACAAGCCAAACAAAGACACACGAGAATTCCTAGAAGCATGGCATTCCAACTGTAACTCTATCAACAAACACATCAAGTTAGACCCCATCTACCACCCCCTGAGAAAAGAAACAGGAAGTGACTTCACCACAGGAAATAACATCACAATGGGAAATGACATCACCAACCCAAACATATCAATAGAAAGCAGGAACTTTCAGCATTGCTTTGTCTGAGGCCCACTGAAGATGTTACCTAGTAGGGTAAAGAAACATCTGGAAATGAACCTTCCAGCTCAGCGAGCAAACCTACATCCAGCATTGGAGTTATTGCACTCTGGGTAGCATACAATTGGGGAAAGAAAATGGCTGCCATGGAGTTGGGGGAAAAAAAGCTATTAATTAATAAATACACCAAGCTATCTTCCCAAAGTCAGTTGTTTCACCTTTTATATTACTCTCTTGTGTTTTGTTCGGTGATTTCTTCCATTAATTCACGGAAATTAACTGTGTTCTTGAAATAATAATTTTTTGTATGATTAGAACATCATGTATTGTTTTCATTAAACTGTAGTGGACAACTTCCCAAACTGCAGGTTGCAATCCCCAATGTGGTTAGCTTTGGATTTGCAAGCTCCAGTGCAGCAATAGCTACTCTGGAACTCCAACAAGTTCTAATACCTGCAGGACTCCTTTTTAAATATGCTTTTTATTGTTTAAAGTACAATAGTGAGCATGACCTAATTGCCCAAACTTTAGGGCTTGAATTCTGTCCTAAAATATCTAAATAGATTCTTTTTACTTAGAAACCTATGGATAAAAAGCTTTCCCTTCCTGGGAAGCACTATGGTAGTGTTCTATTGTAACTAATCTTTTTAGTTATAAGCCAAGTCAAAATGGGGAGAAAATCCAAACAGTAGAGTTGAACAGTGAGTATTGTATTTGCTTGAGTGTATAATCTTTGAGACCGTTTTAATTAGATTATGCGATTTGTTTTCATAGGTACAATGTGCCATGCGGATCTTGTAGAAAAATTGAAATTGTTGTATAAGATACATGTACTTCCTGGTAAGAAATGTTATGCATTTTAGAGTCAAGTTCTAATGAGAAAATTACTCCATTACTGTACAATTTCATAGGAAGTTTCTAAAACAAATCTAAGTATTTGAATAACTTTCTTTCAATGGTGTTCTAAAATCTTGCATGTTTTACTGCTTTGTATGTAAAACCTAATCTGTACTTCATCAAGAAATAAGACCATAAAACATAGGAATGGAAGTAAGGCCATTCGGCCCATCGAGTCTATTCTGCCATTTAATCATGGCTGATGGGTATTTCAACTCCACTTACCTGCATTCTCCCCGTAGCCCTTAATTCCTTGTGACATCAAGAATTTATCAATCTCTGTCTCCACTGCACTCCGCGGCTTTGAATTCCACAGGCCCACCACTCTCTGGCTGAAGAAATGATTAGTGACTGGCCATTTTGCTGATGTCACTTGAATTTGCAAAGCCAGAATGGAAAATATATCAGAGAAGAAATTATGTAATATTAATGTGTATCGTACAAGTCAGGAGATTCCATTGAGAAAGAACGTTTTAAATCACATTACAAAAACCTTTTAATTTTCATTTAGGCACATGTATATTTATATTTTGACAATTTTGTAGCCACCATGCAGAAGCGATCAACTCAGTGGTTAGCACTGCTGCCTCCCAGCACTAGGGACCCAGGTTTAATTCCAACCTCAACCGACTATCTGTGTGGAGTTTGCACATTCTTCGTGTCTGCGTGGGTTTCCTCCAGGTACTCCAGTTTCCTCCCACAGTCCAAATTAGTGCAGATTCGGTGGATTGGCCATGCTAAATTGTCCATAGTGTCCTGAATGTGCAGGCTAGGTGGATTAGCAATGAGAAATGCCGGTTACAGGGATAGGGTGGGATGTCTGGGTAGTATACTGTTCGGAGGGTTGGTGTGCACTTGATGGGCCAAATGGTCTGCTTCCACACTCTACGGATTCTATAATTCTATCTTTTTCCCCACAGTACAGAATTCACTTTCACCTTCAGAATTAGAATTTAAGACTTAATTCTGCAGATAAGTAACAATGGAACCTACCTCTCGGCTTCTATATCTGTCAATGCTAATGGGTTGGTGCCTAATGAAATACATGTAAAGATATTTGCTTCTATGCAACTGCACACTACCATCCGTTACATAGATCAGCACTGCGGCATGCATCCAAGCAGGGTTAGCTATATTTTGAGCCATTGCTGATCCTTGCTGTCTTGGCAAGTGTAGTAACTGCACAGGCATCCTTATCGCAAATAAGGCAGCTTCATATCAACCGCTTAGTTAACACAAGTACACATAGTCATTCTAGATATCATAGTTCTTTCAGAAATGTCTGGCAGTATCTCAAGATAGAGCTTGGTATGGCTTTCCTGACACATAACCATGTAATGCATAAGGTGACGTGATTTGTGTGCTTCTTAAATTGTTGAGCATACCAGCTACTTAGGCATGAAAATTTCATACTCGTGATGGAGATAAACTGGCAAAGCTTCCTTTCAGAAGAGGGTCCCCTACTATTTCTCCGTCAGGTAAATTGAAAATAAAGTAAAAATATTTTGCATGAAAAATGTGTAGGTCTTCTGCTATGGGACAACTTGAAGTCACCCTGAGTTGGATCTGTTGGGAACTTAGTAATCAGAAAATGGTAGTGCCTACCTACAATTAAGAGGAAATCTGTGCACCAATCTTCCTTCACACCACACAAAACAACTGGCTTCCATGGTCTGCGTGGACTCAATCTTATTCAATTTCCCAGCCATTATCACCCCATTTTCCAACACAAACACCTCTTTTGTTTTTTTGTTACAGAGCCGAAAGTTATCGGAACTACAGATTTCAGTTAGCCCTCTGACTTTGATTTGACCTATCAGTATTCTACTTGTTGCAAATACAGCTTTTATGCTTTATACCTTTAAATCTTTTTGAAATAAATGCTTATTTTGTTCATTCATTACTGTTCTTAGAACCAATTTTCAATGAGCAAGAGGACCCTGATTCTGCATTTGAAGCCACGCAATACTTCTTTGAAGATGTAACACCTGAAACTGTACAAGGTAAGTTTATTTTGTGTTGTTTATATATTTATACAGTTTGTAAGTCAAGATGAGAGATTATATTATGGATCAAGTTGAATTGGTATATAAGCAGGACTGCAAAAAGGGAAGGCATGGTGACAGACTGAGTTTACAGGGTCGAACGACGCTTACTGGATAGAAGTAACATTCTTCTGAAATTTTGGTTTTCTGGTTTTAATAACATAACAAGAAAAGCTGGTAGCTAATAAGTAGATGATGTGTTCAATTGGAAAGAAATTCCACACAGATCTTTAGTTTCTGATATGTTCCATTGAACATGTGCTCTGACTAATAGATATTGTTCAAGGATTTGACTTAGTTTTGATATTTGGTGGAATACAATAATAGAATTCACTTTTCATGGGAACCCAAATACACTCCGACTTGAAGTTTATGATCAAAGAGTATTCCCCCTTGACTTGAACTAAGGTCCATTGACGACACTGACAAAATTCCTCCCTTGTGTCTGCATAAAATAGCAAGACAAGGCGGAAGTAATATTAGCCTGTTAGCTCTAGCTGAGAGCCAAAGCAAGGATGCAATGAGCATCCAGATATGGTCAAAGGGATCAGCGCAATGACAGTGTGAAGAGTCCAGAAATGCTGCCTGGCCCAATCTGAGTAGGGTTGATGTACTTGAGTGCGAATTGTTCTCTCTGATCATCACCATGATAGCTGTTGCTGCAGTCCAAAATGCAGCATTGATGTGCAGAAGCATCCTGTAAGGGGTTTGTAGATGTACCTTGAGGGTTCTTAGAGGCTGGTATATATCAGTTCTAATGTCTGTGGGTGATGTCCATGGATTGTGCCTAACAAGATAGAAGGGTTTATGCCCGAAACGTCGATTCTCCTGCTCCTTTGATTCTGCCTGACCTGCTGCGCTTTTCCAGCAACACATTTTTCAGCTCTGATCTCCAGCCTCTGCAGTCCTCACTTTCTCCTAACAAAATAGTGCCTGGAGTCCATAATGGAGGTCATTCAGAGCAAGCAGTAAACTGAATTTGCTGTGTACTTGGTATCACGACTCTAGCTTCATCTCAAGTTCTCTCAATGTCTAACTTGTTTGGAGAGTTTAGTACGAGAGAAAGTGGATGAGGTGAGTTGAGCCATTAGCAAGGCTTTTAACAAGCAACAATTTCCCTCGATTGGCAACTGACACTGCTTAGTGAGGGATTCGTTACTCCTGCTTGGAAAGAGATCTAGATTGGTCTTTTCGACTTATTGTAGAATTCCACAACAAATCTCACCGAAGCTCATATTATCCATATACCTATAATATTCTGCCCTCTGTTTTCATATCCTTCCCTAACTAAATCAATAACTTCACATTTTCCCCACAGTATAAACTATCTGCCACCCTTCTTTCCATTAATTTATCTATATTTCTTTAAAGTTTTTGTGTCCTCCTTGCAGCTTACTTTCCAACATACAGTGTACCATTAGTAAATAGATTACTCTCAATTCCTTCATCCAAGCTATTTTAGATGCCAAGCATGGATCATTGCAGCACACCACTAGCCAAGAGACTGCCAACATCAAAATGACATTTGCTCTGACTCTCCTATTTGTTCATTAACTAGTCCTCTAACTGATATTATATCCTACTTTGTGAGCATACTATACAACAATCCATTGTGTGGCACCACAACAAATGCCTTTTGAAAATCCAAATACACTATTGAACTGATTTCATTCATCTGCTCCACTCGTTTCATCCTCAAAGGTCTGTCAAACACGACTTCTTTTTCCAAAGCCATGCTGACCTTGTCTATTCATACTATAATTTTTAAAATGCCCTGAGTGAAAATCCTAATCATTTTCCAAGTAAAGTCACTAATGGATTTCAATATTTTCTGCCAAGTGATGGCATCATTACTGCCCTGTAGTTCCCTGTTTCTTCTCTCCCTTCTTTCTTTGAATAATGAGTTGCATTTGATCCTTTCTGATCCATTGTTCTGTCCAAGAATATTCCATTGAAAATTTTGGACGATTACACTTGTGCGTTCTTCATCTCAATATTCACTTCTATTAGAATCTTAGAATGTAGGCCAACAAGTCAATGGAATTTCAGTTTTCGGTTCCATTATTTTATCCAATATGTTTTATTAATTAAGATTAATTGCTTCATATTCTTCATTCACATTACATCCTTGACCCCCCACTATCTCCAATATGATATTTTGTATCTTTACTTTTGGTACAGATGGAGAGGAGTCTGAGTGAGTGATAGGCAACGAAGTTGGCATGCATGATAAGAAGTATCAGGAATTGGGATGCGTGATAGCAATTGAGGGAACGGGTTGCAAGTATTAGGGAGGATGGTAGGGCACAAGCTTTGGTAGGAGTAGGTACTGTAGCAAAGATAGTGGATGTCAGTGGCACTTATGCTGGTGAAGTTCCTTTGGTATTGTGCTTTCCTCCAGACTGCTGAGACTGCTTTAACCCTAATGGCATCCTCTGGTCAGACTGACATGGTCTGGTGTCATGGCCTCCACTAAGGGAAGAGGAAGTTTCCCATATGCACCACACTGACCAGCAAGATCACAAGGTCCTGTGGCACCAATCCCTGTCTACATTGCCTGATGCAAATGTCCACACTGATGGTGCTTTTTTAGAACATAGAATATAAAACATAGAAAAGTACAGCACAGAACAGGCCCTAAAGCCCACGATGTTGTGCCGAGGTTTAATCCTAATGTAAAATATAATAACCTAACCCCTCAACTCACTGCTGTCCATGTGCAAAAATACACTGGCACCATTAGGATTTGAAACCACAGCCTCCCAATTATGATGAAGGCACTTTAACGAACTGAGCCACAGCACCACTGGGCTCCATGTGTTTTCAAAATTGGCATGGGTGCAAAAGATACCAGTGAATTGTGGGGTAGCTGCTGAGTTTCAAGTTGTTCTGGGAATGGCACGTGACACAATGGATAGGGAATTGGATGTGACAGATGCCATTGGGATGTGGTAGATAACAAGGCATGTTTGGCAATACAGTTAATGCAACTCGAATTTAGCTTTAAAAAAAAATGAGATTCAGTCTCACTGAAAGAATTTTTCTTAGAAACGTGAAAAAAGGGAAATGTTATTGTTATGGACCTAGGACAAATCATAAGTAGTTGGCATGCAGTTATTAAAACAGATGCTATGACAGCTTTTTATGACGAGAAATCAGTATAAGTGAAAAGATGTCTCACTGCAATTATATGGGGCTTTGTTGAGTTCACGCCAAAAGTTCTGGATGCAGTTTTGATCTCCTTACTGAAGTTGGTATATGCATGCCTTGGAGAGAATGTACAACAAATGTTCACTGAATTTATTCTGTAAATGAGGGGGTTAATCTCAGAGGAGCAATTTGAATAAATTAAGTCTTTACATATCAAAGTCATTTGTTTATTTCATTTTAACAATAATTTTAAAGAACTGCATTATTGATTCTATCTTGGGTACTGTCTTTGTGATTGGAGGAATTGTAGAGATTCAAAGACAAAATTAACAACTCCATCATGATAAGCAAAAATACATGATAGCTGTTGGTTCCAATAAAGAACACAAGTTAATAAAGTGAATAGAATTTCTTTGTGTTTTTTTTTAAACTTTAATTGTACTTTGTAGAACATAACAGACCAAATTTTGTTGAAACGGCATCTTGCAATTTATACTATTTAAGTATTCAACTTACTGCACTCTACAGCTCAAACTGTGTGCTGTAATTGTGAGACACAAATGGCATAAAAAGGACAGCAGGTGGTCTGACACTTGGTGAATGGTGGGATCATGTAGGGCACAGAAAGAAATATTGAGAGGAAAGGAAAGATGAACATTAGAAAATGTTTCACAATTTGCCCCCTGCTAATGGTGTGGGTTGTCAACATGCTGATATTTTTCAAAGAGGATTCTGCTCAATAGCTTTAAAAGCTATATTTATATCTTGCGCGCGCGTGCACACACACATAGACACACACAATATGATGAAGAGAATTGATAACAAGTATAATAACTTGTCAATATTTATTCTTAATTGTTACAGATGTTGAGACCAGGGCAAAACATGAGACAGAAGATGGCTTTGTCACTGTAAACCTAAGGAATGAAAAAGGTAGAAAGACAATATCATATAATTCTCTGCAGACTTATTCATAAAAAGTGTACCAATCTTGACTGTGAAGGATTCATACACTTAATTTGGACAATACTGTATTATTGAAAAGGTTTTGCTATAATCATTTTTAATAATTTAATTTATAGCTGTACATTTTTGTTAAGTTTGAAGTTTGCTCTTTTACAGTTGAAAAACGACCAAACTCTCATGATTACCGACATTATATCAGGATGTGGGCACAAGAAAGGGAGCATAAGTTAGAGAGTATCAAAGACCTACCTAAATTGAATCAAGTAGGTATCCTTTGTGCCAAGATCAGTAAGTAATTTTATAATTTTCCAAATTACCAATGGTAACTTCATGTTTATTCCTGATCTTTTGCAGGAACAGTTCATTGAACTATGTAGAACTCTGTACAACATGTTCAGTGAAGATGTAAATGAGCAAGAACTGTACCATTCAACTGCAGCTGTAACCAGTTTACTTTTGGAGATTGGTGAAGTAGGAAAACAATTTATCAATCAGTCAACACAGGAAGCAGGCAGAAGTGATGATAGCAACAGCAGAGTACACTCAAAAAAGGAAAACCAGCCATTGCATTATGGACAAGGAGATTCTTTCTGCCCAATTGCTGATGAAATGAGTGATGAAAAGGTGGCTTCTAGTGAATTGCAAGACATTAAACTGGATAACAGTTCACCAAAAGACAATGGAGTATCTTCAGCAATGTTGATTTCAGATGATGAAACAAAAGATGACACTTCCATGTCCTCATACTCTGTTTTGAGTGCTGGATCTAATGACGATGATAAGCTACAGTGTGAGGACATCACAGAGGACACTGTGCTTGTGCGCAATAACAATGAAAATCCTCTTCCCAGGAGTGGCAGCATGGACAAAGATTGGGCTATCACCTTTGAGCAGTTTTTAGCTTCCTTTCTAACTGAGAATGCTTTGGTGAGATACTTTGAGAAAGTTGGGTTAGTGATGCCCAGGATTACAAATGCTAAAAATATCAGAATTATGGGAAAACCAACCACTTCAGCAAATGACTATGAGATTTCTGCAATCTCTGGATGAGGTGGTTGCTGCTGTTTAGTCAACAGGTTAAATGAAGTAATGTCCTATAAACTTACCATATAAACCAATATAACATTTAGTAAACTTGACTGTACAGTAGTTTCACCAGAGTTGTCAGGTGTTCTTTATCTGTATTGTAAATTATAAGTGATACTTAGTCCCATTTTTCCAAACCCCACTTTTCATTGCATTTTATTGAACTTAAGACATTAATTTAAGACATTCTCTGTAGAAAACTGGAGCACCTGCACTTTGATTTTCATGCTGCTTTATAAAAGAGTTTACTTAAGTTTGTTTATTAATCATTTGTATCCAGTGATTCCTTGTAACTTTATATGTTAACTAATGTCTCTTTGTTACTGAAACCATTCCTGGAAACTTCATTTTTATACTAGATTCAGTGCTAATATAATTCTAAGTTTAGTTTCCAAATCAAAATAGTGGTTTTAAATTGGCTTCTTTTCTTTTTTGTTTTGAAAGGATTCTTGGAAATATTGGTTTGATCTACAAAATTAAAGGAACAATGTATAGAATAACATTAAAAAACTTAAAAAGTATGTGTTACACTAATTAATTTGTTGACTTTTTTCACCATGCAATTAAAAAAATTAAGTTTTTCATTAATTAGAGAAAATGTTTGCATGGAAGAATGAACGAGGAAACAAATTACAGACAATTAATTGTAGATAGAGAGAGGAAATTACAGAAATATCTTGGACCAAAATGAAGGGGAAACCATATGTTATACGTTGAAAAGGAGAGGGTCACTTAATAAGTACAGAGCACATGAAGCTTTGAAAACTCCAAATTTAAAAATAAATTATATTAAACTATATATAAATCTCTCACACTACACCACAGAATAAAGGTTAATATTGTGCCAACACAGGGGAAACTAGAAGCACTGCAGGTGCCAAAATGCAGAGGTTGCTGGACCAGAGAGTGGTGGATTAGGGAAGTTCAAAACTGTATTTGGTTGCTGCTTTCTTGTCTAGTGACTGGGGCGATCTGTACAGTCACTCTCGATTGTACAAGATAAACAGGAAAAGCCTTTAACTCTGTGTGGGAGCCACATTTCATTTTACACCATTCCTCTGATAAAACTTGTAGGCCTTAATGCAGCTACATTTGAGACATGCCATCATCTGAAATACAGATTGAAATAAATATTTTGCATTGCAGCTATTGCCTGCTGATGACACCTAATTTTCATTCATGGTTTGCTGTTTTTTGAAGGTCATTTGAGGTACCAATGCATTGAAGATGATGATAATTCCAGGTATTTTTTTTTCCTTGCTGAAATTATTTTGAAGCCTGTTCTTGATAATTTTGTACAAAGACAAATAACATATACAGCAGTTATTGGGGACTCAACAGTCAGGTTCTTCCAAATCCATCCACATATTAATTGTGTGATTTCCTTTGAAATAGCAGATTATTGTGATCACTGGACTATCTTTCTGTTCCGTATTGAATTTCATCCCTCCTTCCATCCATAACAGATGCTATTTAATGGACTTTACGAGCTAATGTAACCAGAAATCAATAGTATTACTTTATAATGTTATGTTGCCTGATGCTCGCTTCTGAACTTGATCTATTATGCTACCAAAGAACATTTGCATGCAAAAATGCACGGAGAATGCTGCATAAGCACCAACATATTATCCAAAGTGCATGAAAGATAGTTTTTACTGGATTGTGACACTCTAAATTACATGGTCAGGAAATGTCTTAATGAGGAGTGGTAAATCAACAAGGTGGAGGAATCTTCTAGATTTAAATTTCCCTGGTGTTTCCCCGGTCAGTACCAATATCACACACACTTCAGCATTTTCTTGTGAGAAGCACACAATTACTAAAAGGAAAAGTATCATTTTGAAGCAACTGTGCAGTGCATCACATCTTCCAAAAATGCATTACAGAGCCAATCGATTGGAGGAAAAAAAGGTAAAACGCAATACTGGGTTGAGTAGAATGGACAAATTGTCACTGCTAAAAATACAGAAATTGAACAAGTTGATATAGCATTTACCCATGAGAGATAGCCATGACTTACTGAATTTTAGATGGCCAAATTTTTGCACCTCCAATTCTGGAGTATTACTAACTCTGCAAACCTAAGAGAGCCCCGAGAACAGTTATACTTTTGATCAGAATGACTAATGGACTCGAGCCTGCTGATTACAGAGAGAGTTTGGAGGCTCTGGTCTGTTTAAACAATGCACCTCATTGCTCTGTGACTTTCAAATTGTAAAGAATGTAATAGAAGAGCAGCAAAGTCAAAAAAGGCCCACATTCCCTTAAGCAATTCAGCAAACAGCTAGTCAACTTGCAAACACCAGTTCTTTTTTTCCAACAGAAATCTATTTCTCTTTCAAAAAGATAGAGAGCTGGGGATTTACATGACATGACAACTTGATAGCTTCACAGATCTTATCCACTCCCCCTTACAGTTTTAATATATAGTCTTAACATTCTCCAAAGAGATACTTATTGCTTCAAAAATGTACTTTGCCTTTTCAAAGAACTCTGTTAGGTTTTGGCCTTTTTTTCCAAATGTACAAAATCCGCAAGTCTTATTTCAAAAAGCTAATTGATTGCTTATGTTTGAAGACCATTATCTCAAGCAACCTGCATCAACCACAAATATGTCGAATATATCCAGTTCACATCCTTCACCCAGCCCTGGGAAATTAGTACTGATGTAATTTTGCTTAAGACTCAGAACCTTTCTGGCTTTCTAATATTTCACATCACCATCTCCATCCAGAGTATCCTCTGACATTGTATTGAAAAACCAGAATTTTACCCTGTTTGATAGAAGTTATGCAACAATTGACCGGTTTGGGATTATAAGATGCCGAGAAAGCATATTTTTAAATTATTTTGAAAAGCTCAGCTGGTCTGGAAATATCTACGGAGTGAAATCAGAGTTAATGTTTCGGGTCGAGTGATTCTTCCTCAGAACTGATGGTATTTAGGAAAATGTCAGTTTATATGCCGAAGGTAGGGAAGAAGTGGTAAGGAGTAAACAATAGGTGGGGATAGACCCCAAAGAGAGAGAAGTTGAAACTTTATTGCTGGAACAGCACAGCAGGTCAGGCAGCATCCAGGGAACAGGAGATTCGACGTTTCGGGCACAGGCCCTTCTTCAGGAATTCCTGAAGAAGGGCCTGTGCCCGAAACGTCGAATCTCCTGTTCCCTGGATGCTGCCTGACCTGCTGTGCTGTTCCAGCAATAAAGTTTCAACTTTGATCTCCAGCATCTGCAGACCTTACTTTCTCCCCAAAGAGAGAGAAGAACAGTTGGACAAAGTGGATAGCTATCTGGCTAGGAGAGTAAATAATTATTAATGGGAATTGTTAGTGACTAACAATGGATTGAGTATAATAGCAATAATGTGATAACAAGGCCTGATGTGTGGAGGTTTGGGATAAGGACATGGGAAAGCTCAAACCCTAAAGTTATTGAACTAGATATTGAGTCCAAAAGGCTGCAGGGTCCCCAAGAGGAAAATGAGGTGCTGTTCTTCCAGCTTGTGTTGAGCTTTGCTGGAGCCCGGCAGCAAGCCTGACACAGAGGTGTTAGCCAGGGTACAGAATGGTGTGTTAAAGTGTCAGACAATTGGAAGCTCAGGGTCTTTTTTTTTTGTAGATAGAAGATAGGTGGTCTGCAAATTGGTCACATCTGACTCCATCTCCTCTCCCAATCCCACCTCCTGACCTTCCGCTTTCTGATGCTGAACGTTCTATAGTTATCATAGGTCTCAGTTCTATCCTCTGTGTCCCCACCTTAATGAATTTTGGGCACAACATGATGTTGAACTCTTCTTCCTGTTGTCTCTGCCTCCATGTCCATTTCTTTGGATAAGAGTCTTATCCCTGTCCCACAGACTCCTTTGTCCACCTCCAACACACCTCCCTCTGGCTTTTTACCTGGACTTGATCTGTTCATTGAGAGCTGTCAACATGAAATAGGTTGCCTCAATTTCTTTGCCAACCACCCCCCACCCCTCCCCCAACTTGCCCATTCCAACCTATCCTCCCAGGAACTGACTACCATGGAGTCAGATTCAATCCTGACTTTGTAATTAAGCCTGTTGATAAGGGTGGTCTGTTGTAGTCTGGTGGATTGACCTCTACATTGCAGAGGCTGAGTGCAAGCCCTCATATACCTCCTCCTACCTCCCCTTCTATGATGCCACCATGGAACATCAAGCCATTGTGTGAATTATGGTCCCCTCATTTCAACTGGTGATCTCTTCTCCCACCCCATCCCCACTGCCTCCAAGCCTGTAGCTTCTCAACCCCAGCCACAGCTGGCTTCTTTCTCCTTCCCAAAATGCACAAACGGGACTGCCCAGGTAGCCCCATTGCTTCTGTCTGCTCCTACCCCATAGAACGTGGGTTTCCTCCGGGTGCTCGGGTTTCCTCCCACAGTCCAAAGATGTGCAGGTCAGGTGAATTGGCCATGCTAAATTGCCTGTAGTGTTAGGTAAGGGGTACATGTAGGGGTATGGGTGGGTTGCGCTTCGGTGGGGCGGTGTGGACTTGTTGGGCCGAAGGGCCTGTTTCCACACTGTAAGTAATCTAATCTAATCTAATCTAAAAAAACTCCTTTCTTCCTACCTTGACTCTATCTTTTCTCCCCTGGTCCAGTCCCTGCCCACTTACATCTGCAATTTCTCTGACAATTTATGCTAGTTTCAGCATTTCCAGTTTGTGGGCTCCAGCCGCTTCTTCTTTGCCATGGACGTGTCCATCCCCCATCAGAATGGTCTCAGGGTTCTCTACTGCTTCCTGG
Source organism: Chiloscyllium plagiosum (assembly GCF_037043375.1). Classification (NCBI taxonomy): domain Eukaryota; kingdom Metazoa; phylum Chordata; class Chondrichthyes; order Orectolobiformes; family Hemiscylliidae; genus Chiloscyllium; species Chiloscyllium plagiosum. The sequence continues at coordinate 30,902,337 of NW_028270174.1, read as the reverse complement.
AACAAAGGCCTAATCTGTCCCCAGCCACCACCAGCCTCCTCTGCATGGCCGAGCCTGTCCATGCTGTTAACAAATTTTCTTTTAACTCCTGTCACTTTCTTCAGGTCAGAGGGGTGGCTATGGGTACTCACATAGGCCCCAGTTCTGTCTGTCTCTTTGTGGTATGTGGAACATTCCTTGTTCCAGTCCTATTCCAGCCCCCACCCTGAACTCTTATCTCCGGTATATTGATGATATCATCTGCTTCCCTCATCCGGAATTGGAAGAGTTCATCAGTTTCACTTCCAATTTCCATCCCACTCTCATTTTCTCCTAGTCCATCTCTAACTCCTCCATTCCCTTCCTCTATCTCTGTTTCCACTTATGGGAATAGCATGCTACCAATATCCACAATAAACCCACCAACCTCTACAGTTACCTTGACTACACATTCTCACACCCTGCTTCCTATAAAGACTCTATTGTATTCTCCCAGTTGCTCTGTCTCCATCATATCTATTCTGAAGCTGCCAACTTTGACAAGAGAGCCTCCGAAATGTCCACCTTCTTCCTCAACAGAGGATTCCCCAGCATCGTTGTTGACAGTGCTCTCAGTCGGGTCCGACCCATCTCCTGCACTTTGGCCTTCAATCCTCTCTTCCCTCCCACGACAGCGATAGGGTCCCCCTTGTCCTCACCTACTATCACATCCAGAGGATTGTTAGCGTCTATTTTCTATCACCAGACACATTCTCCTCCCCTCTCTTGTTAGCCTTCCATAGGGGCCATTCCCTCCGGGACATCATTCATGGGTGGCACGGTGGCACAGTGGTTAGCACTACTGCCTCACAGCACAGAGACCCGGGTTCAATTCCTGCCTCAGGCGACTGTGTGTGTGGAGTTTGCACATTCTCCCGTGTCTGCGTGGGTTTCCTCCGGGTGCTCCGGTTTCCTCCCACTGTCCAAAAATGTGCAGGTTAGGTGAATTGGCCACGCTAAATTGCCTGTAGCGTTAGGTACAGGGGTAAATGTAGGGGAATGGGTCTGGGTGGGTGCGCTTCGGCGGGTCCGCGTGGACATGTTGGGCCGAAGGGCCTGTTTCCACACTGTAAGTAATCTAATCTAATCCTAATTCGTTCGTTCTTCACTCCCAATGCCCCCCCCCCACCCCCCCCCCCCCCCACAGTCCTGTGGTACATTCCCCTGTATCTGCAGAAGGTGTAACACCTGTCCATTTACTTCCTTCCTCAGTATCCAAGGGCCCACACACACCTTCCAGTTGAAATAGCACTTTACCTGGACTTCACACAATCTAGTCTACTGCATTTGCTGCTCACAATTTGGTCTCAACTACATTGGGGAGATGAAGCATAGACTGGGTGACCACTTCACCTATGTTCTGACAACAAAAAGACCCTGAGCTTCCAATTGCCTACCATTTTAACACGCCACCCTGTTCCATGGCCAACATCTCTGTCTTAGGCTTGCTGCAGTGCTCCAGTGAAGCTCTGCACAAGCTGGAAGAACAGCAACTCATTTTCCTCTTGGGGAGCCTGCAGCCTTTTGAACTCTATATAGAGTTCAATAACTTTTGGGCTTGAACTCTTCCATTTCCAAACCTCCACACGAGGCCTTGTTATTACATTGTCTGGTATTACACACAAGCCATTGTTAGCCACTAACAATCCCCATTAATAGCTTTTCACCCTCCTAGCTAGATCATTATCTACTCCTTTATCTGTCCAAATATTCTTCTCTTTTTGTGCTGTATCCCCATTTATTGTTTACTCCTTAACCCCTTCCCCCCCACCCCCCACCCCCACCCTATCTTCTGCATATAAAGTGAAACTTTCCTAGTTACCATCAGTTCTGAGGAAGGGTCACTCGACCTAAAATGTTCACTCTGATTTCTCTTCACAGATGCTGCAAGACCTGCTGAGCTTTTCCATCAATTTCAGTTCTTTAAGATTTTTTTATAATTTTTTTTTTGGTTTGTATCTTCACAGGCTAGAGATGGGCAAGTATTCATGCCCTGCAAGGAAATCTTGGACTTCCTGTGCCCATGCCTTCATTCCTCTCCAATCAGTTCAGCAACCAGTGCATGAAAACATTAGTCTCACTGGCCGTGACTTACTGTCACCTGAAATCCCATTTCTGCTCACCACCCACATGCTTGCTTGAGACTAGGGGCTTCATGTCCATTTCAACCTCTGGCCAAGCTATTCTAACTTTTTTTTTAAGGTCACGCTTATTGACCACTGCTAAGTCAGTCAGTAAATACATCAGTAGGGCCATATATCTTTTGGATTTATGACCACTTAAGTAAATACAAACTCGATCTAAATTCTGACTGGACCTCCTTATGTATCCAGTCAACAAAAATTGCAGTTAAGGTGAACCCTTGGCCACTTCCACCCATTGCTATCATAAGATGTCTAAATATTTCATTCAATTTATCTAATAACTGTGAAGAATGAGCCAGTTCAAAGGTCAGTTACAAGTAAAATTCCTACTAACTAGATCAGTCATGACTATGGTGATGATGTTATAGCTCTGGCATTAAAACTACTTCTTTTTGTGCGAATCAAAATTTTAAAGGGAATTCCGTTTCATCATTTGGTTACAAAAGTGCTTCTGATGTTTTGAGCTTCTCATTGCAATATTGATACTTTTATTGTATGAAAGATAAATAGTACAATGAAAATTAAATAATGTTGTTTATTCAGATTAGATTCCCTACAGTGTGGAAACAGGCCCTTCAGCCCAACAAGTCCACACCAACGAACAACCCACACAGACCCAGTCCCCTATGTTTACCCCTGACACAACAGGCAATTTAGCATAGCCAATTCACCGAGCCTGCATATCTTTGGACTGTGGGAGGAATCCCACGGAGACACGGGAAGAATGTGCAAACTCTACACAGTCAACTGAGGCTGGAATTGAACCTGGGACCCTGGTGCTGTGAGGCAACAGTGCTAACCACTGAGCCATGTTAATGACATTGCCTTAAACAGATACAAATAAGCAGTCATTCCAGCACAGAAGGAGACTATTTGGCCTATCTAGTCCATTTTTTAAAAAAACTTACATTTCTGTAGTGAGTTTCATTTCCTCAGTTATCCAAGTGCTTTATGATTATTGGCCTACTTTTAATGTATGAGACTGAATGTATGAAGTGCTGGAGTCATAGAGTCACAGAGATGTACAGCATGGAAACAGACCCTTCGGTTCTACCTGTCCAGGCCGACCAGATATCCCAACCCAATCTAGTCCCACCTGCCAGCACCCAGCCCATATCCCTCCAAACCCTTCCTATTCATATACCCATCCAAATGCCTCTTAAATGTTGCAATTGTATCAGCCTCTACCACTTCCTCTGGCAGCTCATTCCATACACGTACCACCCTCTGCATGAAAATGTTGCCCCTTAGGTCTCTTTTATATCTTTCCCCTCTCACCCTAAACGATGCCCTCTAGTTCTGGACTCCTCCACTTCAGGGGAAAGATTTTGTCTATTTATCCTATCCATGCCCTCATTTAACAATCGTTGTTAATAGATGTGAAGTGATTTCTGACCTTCTGGATTACAAGATCTTTTTAGCCATTCACAGGCGAACAGTTCTCCAGCACTCAGGATAGAGACATGCAGTGGTTAGCACTGCTGCCTCGCAGCGCCAGAGACCCGGGTTCAATTCCCGCCTCAGGCGACTCTGTGTGGAGTTTGCACGTTCTCCCCGTGTCTGCGTGGGTTTCCTCCGGGTGCTCTGGTTTCCTCCCACAGTCCAAAGATGTGCAGGTCAGGTGAATTGGCCATGCTAAATTGCCCGTAGTGTTAGGTAAGGGGTAAATGTAGGGGTATGGGTGGATTACGCTTCGGCAGGTCGGTGTGGACTTGTTGGGCCGAAGGGCCTGTTTCCACACTGTAAGTAATCTAAGATTTGACTAAGTGGGGGGTTTCAGCTGACAAGCTGACAGGCCAGGTGAATTCAGCAGGGAGCTGGCGTTTGAGAGCCCATAGGGGAGGACAAGCTCGGAGTGTAGATCATTGGGGATGCAAATTCCCTCTGATGGGCCCAGCGGGCCATTAGGATGGGAATTGACTGCCTACTACTAGCCCACACAATGGGGATGAGACCTTTGGATCAACAATTATTTGCCAATGACAGGTTTTTCACCAGCCACAATGCCTGCTACTGATGATAATTACAATGAGTGTGTTTGGGGGGGTGGGGTGCTCGTTATGTTTAATGAAATCCCAGCCTTCAAAGCCACCAGCAGGGGAGATAAACTTCAGCCTGTATTCACTGTTATTGGAAATGTGGCAGACAATTTCTGCCAAGCAAGGTCTCAAAGCAATGAAACAGGACCTAAGTCAGCATATTTGTTTTTAAACAGTGATCTAGCAATAGAGACCTCTCATTCAGAAGCTGAATTCCAGTCTTGACTGTTCCTTCCACACTTAACCCTTAATTGCTGAACTGTCATCATTTCAGTCAGTCTATATACCTCAATGGTGACAAGGTGTCAAATTCCACAATGAGGAAATGCTGGAAGCAGCACTCGAGATCTGCAGGATCACATTCTTGTAGTTGATCGTGAAGCAAAATTACCAAACATATCCACAAGTTATCTTGATACTGAATGAGAATGTAAATTGTTTAGTCGTGAAGGGGATGATTTAGTGAATTCCAGGTGGAGGAAATGGGCACACTGAGGGAAAATTCTGATGAAGTTCTGCTTATGTTTCTGTAAAATAACATGAGAAGCACTTGAAGCCTTCAGTTACATTAATTTTAACTAAAGTTCTCATATTTATGTTAAGCTTCCTCTATGGTCTTGCTTTGTATTTCAGTAACCTTCTTGGGCCCTATAACCCTCTTGGCACTCTGCATTTCCCTAATTCCCCTTGTACATTTTTACAACTGGTGAGCAGACCATTCAACTGCCTGCCCTTATTTCTGTAGGTCCCTCCTTAACATTTTAATTTTTCTATATATCTCCCTCCTCCTTTAAAATGCTTCCTAAAACTTTAATTTTTAACTCAGCTTTTGATTGTCCTAACATTAACCTATATATGTGCCATTAATATGTAATTTTCTGATAAATCTGTAACATTTGTGCTCTTGTGGGATATTTTATTACATTAAAGGTGTTATAAATACAGTTTAGTATTATTCAAATTTAACATCAATTTGTTTAAAGTACATTTTGTGACAAAGATCATGAAAACGATACAGGTAGTCTTGGGATGAAAGATAACATGCAATCAAATGTTGGTATATTATGGAAGCAGGAGTAGTTAGTGGGATGCACCTTTTCACAATACAAGACCAAGTCCCTTAAACAGGTGTCACTGGTCATTTATTTCCTCTGAAAGTCTTAAGGCTGAAATGTATGAAAAGCTAGATAACCAATCAATTGTGCCTCCAGATTCTCCAAAACTTGTCCACAAGGAACAGGTCATGAATATGTTTGCATTCATGCTGCTCCAACACTATTCAAGAACATGGCAGAATCCGGAACAAAGCATGATTTGGAGGTGCCGGTATTGGACTAGGGTGGACAAAGTTAAAACTCACACAACACTAGGTTATAGTCCAACATATTTAATTGGAAACACTAGCTTTTGGAGCACTGCTCCTTCATCAGGTGGTTGTGGAGTATAAAATTGTAAGGCACAGAATTTATAGCAAAAGTTTACAGTGTGATGTAACTGAAATTATATGTTGAAAAAGACCCCTGGATTGTTTGTTCAGTCTCTTATCTGTTAGAATGACCATGTTGGTTTCAGTTCCTCCATATGTAAATCACAAAACTTTTTTAAAAGTTACATTCTCAAGTGGACTTTAACAACTTTAAATGTTTGCTATAAATTCTGTGTCTTACAATCTTATACTCCACAACCACCTAATGAAGGAGCAGCACTCTGAAAGCTAGTGTTTCCAGAACAAAGCAACTCACTTAATTTGCACCCCGCCCACCATCTTAAGTATTCACTCCCTCCACCACTGATACAAGCTGTGTGTTTTATGTAAAAATGAACTGCAGCAACTCAACAAGACTCCTTAAACATCACCTTGCAAATCTGTAACTTCTCCCAGCTAGAACAATGAAGATAATAAGCAAATGGAAACAAAAGAAATTGTAAATTCCTCTTTGCTTGAAAACATATCTCCTTTCCTCCACTGTCAATGGACCAAAATTCTGGAACTACCTCCTTAACAGCACATTGATGTTCCTGTGTCGCAAAGACTGCAGCAATTCTAGAAGGCAGCCTACCAAGTGAAAGCATACCACTTTCCCAAGTGAAATTAGCAATGGGCAATAAGGTTAACCACCATTGCTGAAGCAATTTCTATGTCCTTGTCCTGCAAAGAAAGCTAAGAACATTGCCTTGGCAGGTGTGTGTGATGATGGTTTAAATTGAACAAGAGCATGTAGGTTGACAGAAGCAAGTGAAATAATATTGATAATGCCAAACTAAATAATAGATGGAAAGGGCGGCACGGTGGCACAGTGGTTAGCACTGCTGCCTCACAGCGCCAGAGACCCGGGTTCAATTCCCGCCTCAGGCGACTGACTGTGTGGAGTTTGCACGTTCTCCCCGTGTCTGCGTGGGTTTCCTCCGGGTGCTCCGGTTTCCTTCCACAGTCCAAAAGATGTGCAGGGTCAGGTGAATTGGCCATACTAAATTGCCCGTAGTGTTAGGGGTAAATGTAGGGGTATGGGTGGGTTTCGCTTTGGCGGGTCGGTGTGGACTTGTTGGGCCGAAGGGCCTGTTTCCACACTGTAATCTAATCTAATCTAATCTAATTTGTGATTCCTTAAGGCAGGAATTAATTGTGTAGACAGGAAAATAAAACTAAACTGCATCTGTACAATTGCACTACTTTACAAGAACAGAATAACTGTTCCTTTGCACTGACAAAGAAGCCACAGACCTGTTGTTGGATAACAAAATTATAATTCTTTGTGTTAGTGGAAAGAAAGTCCATTTAAGCAATGAACTTGATTTAGAACTGTAGTCACCAATGAGTAAAATCATTATTGTATTATCTGCAAAAATATATTGAATATAATGGAGACTTGGAAAGAAACCAAGACTGCTAATCTAATTGAAGAGTGCATGTGACATCAAAATGCTATAAGATCAAAGTTTGAATGATTTATGTATGTAATTTGATGCCAAAGATTAGATTGCCCCACTTCAAACTCCTTGCTACTTGTTTTTACGGTATCCTGGCCCCAAAGGTACGGGTGGTGGGGAAGGTGGCATTTTACTCAACTTCAAACCCTGAGACGGAATATGAGGCCACCGATGCTATTCACTACTGATCCCAGCTAAAACTGTAGAATCAATTCATGTCATATTGTAATGGCCGAAGGTTGAAAATATGGAAAAGCTTCACCAGTGTATTCATTGATAATTTATACGTTATAACAGTGACAACAATTCAAAGGTATGCCACATAAGCCTTTCTTTTTCTTTCATTAATTCCCATGCAACATGTCAGTGGAGTGAGGAGGCAGTCATTGGGACTGGCTATCGGACACTCCTGGGTTAAGTGCACCAAAAGATAAACAAACTGCAAGATATGTACAGTAGAAAGAAAATGTCTACTGTAACAATTGAAGGTGATTGTACCTTACTGCATACAGCTTTCAGGACCTGACAGTCAATCAGCAAGGAGCTGTCTCTGAGGGGTTTCCACGTTCTTTAAGCACCGTAAAGTCAGTTAATCCACTTATGGTATTCTCAGTGATCACTCTAGTTGTGGCATAAATTTATCAACAAATTCTATAACCAAATACGTATTACAATCTTATCGAACGATTTAATGTGGCACAGGATTAAAATACAAAACAAAACTTTAATAAGTGTACAATGTTTGACATGCCTGGAGAGTCCTTAAAAATCTATGGACTAAGGCTGTCTTTTATAGAGTCATAGAATCCCTATTGTCTGGGTGAGGCCATGCAGCCCATCAAGTCCTCTCCAACACTCTGAAGAGGGTCTCACCTATACCCACCTCTGTAACCGTGCATTTCCCATGGCTAACCCATCCAGCCTGCATATCCCTGGACATCATTGGCAATTTAGCATGTGCATGCTGACCTGCACATTTTTGGACTGTGGGAGGAAACCAGACCACCCAGAGGAAACCCACACAGACACAGGAAGAATATGCAAACTCCACACAGACAGTCACCTAAGGGTGGAATTAAACCCAGGTCCCTGGTACTGTGAGGCAGCAGTGCTAACCACTGAGCCACCCCACTGCCCAACTTTTTAAGTATTATTTTCCTATAACCAAGAATCAAAAGGTAGCCAATCCTGAGGTACACAATTAATCTATGATCTGATTGTGAAAATTGCCTTTTTACGTATGTGTTTTTAGGTGTAGGTAAATGCAATTAGTGTAGTATCGTGTTTGTTAATTGGCAAAGACCTGGTGGGTCCAAGGGTCTGTTTCTATGCTATATGATGCTATGACTCTATATCAGAATAGTTTTGATTGATTTTTGTATTGTAGAGCCCTCTCTGTTGTCATTTCTGTTGTTGAAGTAATATTTTCAATAATTCCTGCTTGCTATGAATTCACATGGATAGTTTTTCTCAAGTAACACAAATTGATGCCAATGAGGCTGGAATAGAATACTTTTTTTATTTCATTTGAGAAATCAAGGATCGAATTACTTTGTGACATATTTGGAACTTCTAAAGTTGGCTTTGAGGAAGTTTGAACAATTTGAAAGTTTACTGTATATGCACATTTATTTAGGTATAGGCTGAACCAGCACAGTATGTAATTGAAGAAATAGCATTGGAGACATATATGAATATCTTTTATTGTCACATGCATTTGATACAGAATATCGTGAAACATGTGCACCGTTACTCATAGATAAGTGCCATTCACAGAATAAAATAAGATAACTTAAAGAGAGTTGTGCGACTGTCTGCATGGAGTTTGCACATTCTCCCTGTGTCTGCGTGGGTTTCCTCCGGGTGCTCTGGTTTCCTCCCACAGTCCAAAAATGTGCAGGTCAGGTGAATTGGCCATGCTAAATTGCTCATAGTGTTAGGTGCATTAATCAGAGGGAAATAGGTCTGGGTGGGTTAATCTTTGGAGGGTCAGTATGGACTGGTTTGGTCGAAGGGCTTGTTTCCACACTGTAGGGAATCTAATCTGATCGATTTGGAGATGCCGGTGTTGGACTGGGGTGTACAAATTTAAAAATCACACAACACCAGGTTATAGTCCAACAGGTTTAATTGGAAGCACACTAGCTTTCGGAGCGACGGTCCTTCATCAGGTAACAGTGGAGGGCTCAATCGTAACACAGAGTTTATAGCAAAAATTTACAGTGTGATATAACTGAAATTATACATTGAAAAATTGATTGTCTGTTAAGCCTTTCATCTGTTAGAATACAGTGATAGTTTCACTTCTTTCATGTGTAAATCACAAAACCCTTTTTTTTACAGTTGCATTCTCGGATTAGCTGTTAACAATGGTGATAGCTAGACAATATGTTGAAGGTGTTAGCCCCCTATATTCTCTGTCTATGCCATGATGTTTAGAATGATTCTAATCTAAAAAGTGAGATAACAGAGTTTTACATAAATTCATGCAGTTTTTGAGCTCAGAGTTCTACATGAATGCATGCAGTTTTTGAGCAAAGTATAATGTAATTCTGCAAGTACAAATTCACCCCACAAAATATATGTGTGCATGTGGGTCTTTGTCTGTCTGTGTGTGTGTGTCTGTCTGGGGTGGGGGTTGTGAGTGTGAGAAAGTGCGTGTGTGTGTAGTGAGTGCAGAGTGTCTTACGTCTGTGACGGGGTGCATGTGTGAGTGTGGGAGTGTGTGTGTCTATAAGGGTGTGTGTGGGTGTCTGTGTGCATGTCTGTGTGTACCTGTGTCCGTGTGTATGTGAGAGTGTGTGTGTGTGTAGGAATATCTATGTGTGTGTGTGTGTGGTGCAATGGTGATCACCTGTAATGTGACATGAACCCAAGGTCCCGGTTGAGGCCCTCCCTAAAGGTACCGAACTTAGCTATCAGTTTCTGCTCAGCCACTTTTCTCTGCTGCCTGTCCCGAAGTCCCCACCTTGGAGGATGGTCACCCGAAGGTCCGAGGCTGAATGTCCTGGACCACTGAAGTGTTCCCCAACTGGGAGGGAACCCTCCTGTCTGTTGATTGTTGTGCGGTGCCCATTCATCCGTTGTCATAGCCTTTCCTCGGTTTCCCCAATGTACCATACCTCCGGGCATCCTTGCCTGCAACGTAGCAAACTGCCTGGCTCTCAGGACAACTCCATACAACCGTGTCACAGTGGACGCTGAAAGACGTGTCAGATTGTGGACATAAATACCACTATTACGCGTGGGAACACCTCCCACCTTGTACATGGCAGGTACTCATGTGACTCATCCAACGTTGTCTATCTTATACGTTGCAGGCAAGGATGCCCGGAGGCATGGTACATTGGGAAAACCGAGCAAAGGCTACGACAACAGATGAATGGGCAGTCTCGGACCTTCGGGTGACCATCCTCCAAGGTGGGGACTTCGGGACAGGCAGCAGAGAAAAGAGGCTGATAGCTAAGTTCGGTACCCATAGGGAGGGCCTCAACCGGGACCTTGGGTTCATGTCACATTACAGGTGATCACCATTGCACTACACACACACACACACAGATATTCCTACACACACACACACACTCTCACATACACACGGACACAGGTACACACAGACGCGCACACACACCCTTATAGACACACACACTCCCACACTCACACATGCACCCAGTCACAGACGTAAGACACTCTGCACTCACTACACACACACACACTTTCTCACACTCACAACCCCCACCCCAGACAGACACACACAGACAAAGACCCACATGCACACATATATTTTGTGGGGTGAATTTGTACTTGCAGGCTTACATGGTACTTTGCTCAAAAACTGCATGAATTTATGTAAAACTCTGTTATCTCACTTTTTAGATTAGAATCAATCTAAACATCATGGCATAGACAGAGAACACAGGGGGCTAACACCTTCAACATATTGTCTAGCTATCACCATTGTTAACAGCTAACCCAAGAATGCAACTTTTAAAAAAAGGTTTTGTGATTTACACATGAAAGAAGTGAAACTATCACTGTATTCTAACAGATGAAAGGCTTAACAGACAATCAATTTTTCAATGTATAATTTCAGTTACATCACACTGTAAATTTTTGCTATAAATTCTGTGTTGCGATCGAGCCCTCCACAATCACCTGATGAAGGAGCGTCGCTCCGAAAGCTAGTGTGCTTCCAATTAAACCTGTTGGACTATAACCTGGTGTTGTGTGATTTTTAATCTGATCGAGTCCAACTTTTTCTGCTCTGCTGCTGCAGCATACGGCCGGCAATGTCCCGCTCCGGGCTTTCCAGCCCACACCATGCTGCCGAGTGAGTGTCTCACTCTGGGCTCACCAGCCCACACCATACTGCAGAGAGAATGTCTTACTCTGGGCTACACCAGCCCATGCCATAGTGCCGTCAGGGGCCTACACCACATGGAAGCGAGTGTCCTGCTCCAGGCTTCACTGGCTAATGCTGCCTCTGAAACACCGTCGCCACTCCAAAGCCCATCGAAGCTGCCTCCTGCCGAAGAGCTTCCTTATGAGGTAAGTTTGAGGAAATAAAGAATAGATTATTTCATAATGATAGGTTATATTATCTTAAGATAGGTAAGAGACATTGACACTTTGTTCACTTCGTCAGTTGATGGGAAAATTGTTTCCTCTTATAGGTGAGTCCATAACTGGAAGCACTGTTTTAACTTTAAAGGTCACCAATTAGGGCAGAGATTTGCAGAAATTTTTCTTGTTGTTGCACTGTGGAACTTTGAAACCCTCAGCCTCAGAAGGTGGTGGGAACAAGGCCCTTAAATATATTTAAGGCTAGAGGTGAACAGATTTCTGATAGGTAAGAATCAAAAGGTTATCAGAGTAGGTGAGAATGTGGAATTAGAAGCACAAACAGCTCAGTTTAACCATACTAAATAGCAGAGTGTCTTGATGGACCAAATGATCCAGTATTACTCCTAATTCAGATGATTTGTATGTACCTTTAAGATCTTCCAAGGTAGTAAGTAGATCTACGCTATAAGGCCATAGATAGAAAACTGATTTACAACTAATAATTGGAAACTAGAACTGACTAGATCCTCCCAGAGATAATTTTTTTTTTAGATTACTTACAGTGGAAACAGGCCCTTCGGCCCAACAAATCCACACCGACCCGCCGAAGCGCAACCCACCCATACCCCTAACCTAACACTACGGGCAATTTAGCATGGCCAATTCACCTGACCTGCACATCTTTGGACTGTGGGAGGAAACCGGAGCACCCGGAGGAAACCCACGCAGACACGGGGAGAATGTGCAAACTCCACACAGTCAATTGCCTGAGTCGGGAATTGAACCCGGGTCTCTGGCGCTGTGAGGCAGCAGTGCTAACCACTGTGCCACCGTGCCACAGTGCCGCCCACAAGATAATCATTTATGTATCAGTAGGCAGTGCTTTTCCAAAGCTTTCAAGTTAACCCTTTCAGGCCAACTGTCTATATAACAAGGTGAAGTTAATGTTAGAATGCAACATGACAATGCATTCTATTACATGCCATTGCAAATAGGATAGAACCCGTTGAAGTAATTGGTAATTGAGCAGTGATTGGTAAGAGTATACCTGACATTGAGGAACGAATACAAAGCAGTCTTTGACTGAGGAGAATCATTGATAAAATTATATATTGTAAGTCAGCAGATCATGCAAATACTTGTGTTCTTTCAAGATTTCCATAAAAAACTGATTAATTCCTGTCATTGATTTCCCTGTGAATTATTTTACATTTTCAAATGACATACCAATGTTGACCAGAGAAATGAGTGAAGAAACTGTTCTCAGTATAGTGCTCAATTACGTTATGAATGTGTGTGCGGTTTGGTGTGTTGAGAAACTGTAGGAGTATTGCCGACGTAGAAATAAACTGAAGATTAAGGCTGTTTCCCATGTTGTTTATTATTCAGCCAATGTTTACAAAAGATTGTTTGGGGAACTTCATCAGGAACAGACAGGGATAGTTTGTATGAAATTAGTAGCAAGAAGCTGTTTAAGGTGGCCAAAGGAAAATTGAGAGACGTTGCACAAATATTTGAAGTGTGTTCAGAATGAGAAATGATCCAAGCAAGATTCTTTTCATTCCATGGTCAAACACAAGAAATCTGTGGGAATGAGTATGTAGCAATTTCTTTCAAGTGGAGCGGATATTGCACTTTGGCTTAGCCGTTAATTATATCTAATGCTGAGTGCATGCCCGATACCACAAGTTTTAAAAATACTGACAGCTTGAGGAATTGATCACAACTTATGGGTTGCCAGAGATATTAGTGTCAAAAAATAGTCGGCAGTTTACATCAGAATATTTCTAAGTAAAAGATTCCACGGTTCAAACTGAAAGTTAGAAAGAAAGTGGAAGTCAAAAAAATCTTTAACTTTACTGGTATTACAACATCCACCCATAGAGTAAAGTGAGTCAGGACCTTTGTTTTTTTTATTCTTTCATGGGGTTGAACACCTCTGGCAGGGCCGATTTTGTTACCCACTTCTCCTTGCCCTTGAATGAGTAGCTTGCCAGGTCATTTCAGAGGGCAATTAAGAATCAACCACATTACAGTCATATGCAGGCCAGACCAAGTAAAGATGGCAGATTTCCTTCACTAAATGACCATGGTGAACCAAATGGATTTTTCCAACAGTTGATGATAGTTGTCACATTCATCATTACTTGGACCAACTTTATATTCCGGATTAAGACAGTCAATGCTACAGTCCCAATCAATAAACAGAATAGACAAAGGTAATCAAAGTTCAATTGTAACACAGAGATATTAAGACAGCAGAGACAAATTGATGTAAATGGAAGGAGAAAGAACACAGATATATTATTTATTAGTATGTAGCAAGAAAAATGAAATGTTATTTTCATTTTTTTGTCAGAAGATGATATACTGGTGTTATGACATGGTGGTGAACCCTTCCATTAATTAAACTAAACATCCAGAAAAGCTCACTTCACCTCATCATCTGTCAAAGTATGAGTGACAGAGAACTCCCAAAATCCACTATTTAAAGAAAATAGTATCAATTTATTCTTTAACTCTAAAAGTGAACATTAAACAACAACTATTCACAACTCTAAGCCCCCCCCTTCTCATAACTGCTTATTACCTACCTCCAACTTGAAAACAATATGCTGTTCCAATAAGACACTTATTAAAATAACATCAACTTAATTTCAAAATCATACAGTGGCTGTCATCTTCAGTATCTGTCTTCTTCCTGCTGGAGATCTCCCTGGGTCATCGTCTTTCTTTTTATTGCGAGTATGTTTCATATGTAAAAGTACCTTTGATAGAGAGGGTTTCCTAATTCCTTGGATCTGTATTGATGGCAGTTGCTTTGTCTGATTTTCAAAATGGCGAAAGTGAGTACTGCAGATGCTGGAGATTAGAGTCAAGAATGTAGTGTTGGAAAAGCATAGCAGGTCAGGCAGCATCCGAGCAGCAGGAAAATCAATGTTTTGGGCAAAAGCCTTCATCAGGAATGAGGCTGGTGGCCTAGGGGGGTGGAAAGATAAATGGGAGGGAGTGGGGCTGTGGGGAAGATAGCTGAGAGTGCAATAGGTGGATGGAGGTGGGGGTAAAGGTCATAGGTCAGAGGGGAGTGGTGCAGATAGGTGGGAGGGAAGATGGACAGATGGGAGAGGTCATGAGGAAGGTGCTGAGCTGGAAGGTTGGAGCTGGAGTATGGTGGAGGTAGGGAAATGAGGAAACTAATGAAATCCACATTGATGCCATGGGCCTGGAGGGTCCCGAGGCGGAAGACGAGGCATTCTTCCTCCAGGCGTCAGGTGGTGAGGGAGCGGCGGTGGAGGAGGCCCAGGACCTGCGTGTCCTCAGCAGAGCGGGAGGGGGAGTTGAAGTGTTTGGCCATGGGGCGGTGGGGTTGGTTGTTGCAGGTGTCCCGGAGATGTTCTCTGAAACAGTCAACTCAGGTATCCATTTCACAGCCAAATGTTACATATTTTCAATTTTCCAGTACACTCTGAGATTGCTATCTATTAATATACACAGGTGCTTGTAAGCTGTCAGTGCAGAACACCATTCACTCTCTTTTGAAGATACAGTACACATCTTCAACTTTAACACTGATTAAAAAAACATTTTCTCTGACATCTAGCTTACTCTAGCAGTATTGGTCATATATATTTCAGTTGTGTTGCAATAGGAACACATTAGTGATCTGATAAATTTTCATATATTGTTGTTCATAAATATATAATATGTGTGTATAGTGGTTTAGTCATATTGTATTCTGGAAAATTACGAACAAATACCATTTTACATTTTAATGTGTGATTTCTTTTTCAATAGAAATAGAATAATGCAATGCTTTATGTACTCTTCTGCTGCCTTGATTGGGGGATGTGTAAATAATGCTGGTTCAGTAATGACTGCTTGCTGTGAATCCAAATGGCGAGATTTTCTTAGTGCAATACACATTTGTCTTTGACCTGCGGGCAATTCAGATCTTCTACTTCAAAAATAAAACATGCACTTACCACATTCCCTTTTATATAAAAAAAGGCAGGAAATTTTAACTTGCAACACAAAGGAAATATTCTTGTGTCTCCATGAAAATGAGACATGCTGACTGGGTTATTTGAAAAACAAAATGTTCATTGGTCTGTGCCCTCCTGACTTCTTTGAAATGGCTAAACACAGAATTGATATTTCTCAGAAACATTTGTAGATTGTAATTTACACATCCTTCACACTGATCAGCAAAATGAAATCTGTCAGGATTTATGACAGCTCTTCAGGAAATTGCAGCCTTCAAACTGTGAAATGCTACATTGTTGCAACATTTTGAAATGCAATGAAAGGTTAAGAATCTAATGTTTAATAAATGTTAAATAGGATGTTTGTGGGCAGCACGGCCTCACAGCGCCAGAGACCCGGGTTCAATTCCCGACTCAGGCGACTGACTGTGTGGAGTTTGCACATTCTCCCTGTGTCTGCGTGGGTTTCCTCCGGATGCTCCGGTTTCCTCCCACAGTCCAAAGATGTGCAGGTTATGTGAATTGGCCATACTAAATTGTCTGTAGTGTTAGGTAAGGGGTAAATGTAGGGGTCTGGGTGGGTTGCGCTTCAGTGTGGACTTGTTGGGCTGAAGGGCCTGTTTCCCCACTGTAAAGTAATCTAATCTAATAAAAAAGTACTTTTAAATTAAACCTCTTGATTAGTAAATAAATAGCTAGGACATCTTTTTAATAATTTATGATTCAATAATACCGCTTAGTCAGAATAGCAAAATGAGTAAATAAACTTAACCAATGTGCATTTCATCATGGAACAGGAAAATTAGATAAAATGTGCACAATAAGTACCAAACTAACTGCACTGTCATCATTAATGTGACAAAAACCTGTAAAAAACTAACATTTTCTGGTACGATGATTCTTGTACCACCAAATTACATGATTTATTATACCAACTTCAAATAACCTCCCTTCTCTTCCCCCGACTCCCTTCCCAGCTCCTACCTCTCCCTTCCACTTCTCCTAGCCACCTACCAAATTTGTTCCTTCCATTGACCAACTAGGTCATGCCCTCTACCTGTCTTCACCTATCCCCACTTCACCACCCAGGCTCCGCCACTCCCTTTATCTGCAGCTCCCGTTACCCCCACCCCCAGTCCTAAAGGAGGGTTACACCCGAAACGTCGACTTCTCCACCTCCTGATGCTGCCTGGCTTGCTGTGTTCTTTTAGCCTCCTGCTTGTCTCATTGTATCTTTATTAAGCTTTCTTTCCATATTATTCTATATTATTCCTCCTTTGTTCAATACTGATACTGTAATGAATACCTCACTTTCCAGTGGAGGGAGTCACACCAACGGTGCCTGGTCAAGTTTGGTTTCCATCTTGGGAACAGTTCATCATTCTGGAATTTAGTTGATTGGTCTTCAACAGCCCTTAAATATCTTACCCAAGCGTTGATCTGAAGTTTGTGGGTGTGGCCACCAGCAATCCCTTTAAGGTGCTCATATAAATGGACAGGTTTCATCCAATTTTACTTTGAAATTGCAAAGAGGCATAAATAACAAACATAGAAACTGAATTTACACACACATGATAAATTATCATTTTTCTGGTGAGTGTGTTTTATAGACCCAACTGAAAAATATATCTGGTGAGCATTGGATGTCTAAGGAGAAGTCAAGCTCCTATTTTCCATGACTGTTTCTTTTCTAACAGTTTAAAAAGTATCCTGAGGGCAAAGTAAATTGTGTTGTGTGAGAGTGAATCAGGAGGTATGTACATGAGGATGAACACATTCCTTCCTTCTCATGTTCAAATGTCTTTGGAATCTCCAGCTTCCGATGTTTATGAAACACCTTCTAAAGATACAGGTCTGCACATGTGAGTTTGATAGGTAACTTTAGAACTGAAAATCCAACTGAATTACCATAGATTACTTACCATATAGCACGGAAACAGACCCTTCAGTTCAACTTGTCCATGCCAACCAGATATCCTAAGTTAATCTAGTCCCATTTGCCAGCATTTGGCCCATATCCCTCAAAACCCTACCTATTCATATGCCCATCCAGATGCCTTTAAAATGTTGTGATTGTGCCAGCCTCCACCACTTCCTCTGGCAGCTCATTCCATACACTCTCCACCTTCTGCATGAAAAAGTTGTCCCTTTGGTCCCTTTTAGATCTTTCCCTTCTCACCTTAAATCTATGCCATCTGATTTTAGACTTCCCACCCGACCACGTGGAGACGAAGCAGAATGCCTTAAAAATATGCAGCATACAACATAAATTTGTAGGTATAAGTGCTTTTAGAATGGTTTGTTGGAATATGATCCACAACTATTGACTGCATTTTGGAAGCTAAAAAATTGTGGTAATTATCAATTATTAAATGTCAACATTAATTTAGGCAGCAAGCAAAGTATATTCTTCAATGTTATGATATTTTTAAGGCACCTTCCATTACCAACAGCAGTGCACAGAATAGAAAAACAAACCTTTTTTTTGCAAATTACGTTTCAAATGGTTTTTCATGGAATTATAATATTTGTAGAAGTCATTGACACAGCTCAGTGGGTTTGAAGTTAACAGTTAAATGTTCACAGTTTCATTTCAGCTTCTTGTAGATTACTGTTTCTTCACACAGATACGGTGCTGCTCCAGGGTTGGATCAAAGTTTTGCATTCGATTATCACACTGGACTGAGACTGGGCTTGATAAGATAATCAGTAAGAAAGTCAGTAGCTGTAACAAGAAAATTGAGTGTGAAGTTTTTCTTTGTTGATTCATGGAATGGTGGGATTGCTGGCCAGGTCAGCCTTTATTGCTCATCAGTAACTGTCTTTGAAAAGATAGTGGCAAAGCACTTTCTTCAACTGTTGCAGTCATAGAACCGTACAGCCGTAGAGTCATGGAGATATACAGCATGGAGACAGGCCCTATGGTCCAACTCGTCCATACCGACCAGATATCCTAAATTAACCTAGTCCCGTTTGCAGGATATGATACATCTCCATGACTCTCTGACTCTATGCTGCAGTCCATATGGTTAAGATACCCCCACAGAGGTATTTTTTGATCACAGATTCCAAGGTTTTGGCCCACCAATGTTGAAGAAGGCCGAGTAGATTTCTAACTAAGGATAACTTGGAGCAGAACATTCAGGAGATGGTGGTGCTCCCATGTACCTTCTATCTTTTCCTTGTAGCAGGTTGATTGTCCAAAGAGCCTTGATAGGTTACCACGGTTCATTTTGGGGACGGTGGACACTATTTCCACTGTGTGCCAGAGATGGAAGAAATGAAAGTTTAAGGTGGCAAATAGGACGTCATAAAATGGGTCGCATCGTACTGGGTGGTGCTAAACTTCTTGAATGTTGTTGGAACTGCACTCAACCAGGCGAATGCAGAAAAAAACACTATCCTGATTTCTAAGACCATAAGGTCTATTTGTAGTAGCATGAGTAGACTGTTTATCCCATTGAGTCTGCTTTACCATTTTGGAGATTATGGCCGATCTGATTATTCTCAACTCCACTTTTTTGCCTTATCTGATAACACTTGATTCCCTTACTGATTAAAAATCTGTCTATCTCAGAGTTGAATACACTTAACAACTCACCTTTGACAGTCCTCTATGGCAAAGAATTCCACAAATTAAATACCCTCTGAAAGAAAACAATCCTTCTCATTTGGTTCTGAAGGATGGTCACTGGCTTCAAAGCAACTCTGTTCTCCTTCCACAGATGCAGCCAGACCTGTTGAGTTTCTCCAATAATTTCTTTTTTTTTTGTTTGGTTCAGATCTCCTGCATTCATAGACCTTTGTTTTATTATCTTTCTTATCTGAGATTATGCCCTCTGGTCCTAAACTCTCCCTCAAGGGAGAAACTCTCAACATCCTTTCGATAGGAAGGAGACCAGAATTTTTAAAAATTCATTTGGGGGACTTGGACATTGCTGGCCGGCCAGCATTGATAGCCCATCCCTATTTGTCCTTGAGAAGGTGGTGGTGAGCTGCCTGCTTGAATCGCTGCAGTCCACTTGCTGTGGGTTGACCCACAATGCCGGTGGGGAGGGAATTCCAGTATTTTGACCCAACGACTGTGAAACAACAGTGGTATATTTCCAAGTCAGAGTGGTGAGTGGCTTGGAGGGGAACTTGCAGGTGGTGGTCTTGACAAGTACCTGTAGCCCTTGTCCTTCCAGATAGACGTGGTCATGTGTTCGGACGGTGCTGTCTAAGGATCTTTGGTGAATTTCTGAAGTGCATCGTGTAGATAGTACACATTGCTGCCGGTGGTGGAGGGATTGAATGTTTGTAGTTGTGGTGCCAACCAAGCAGGTTGCTTTGTCCTGGATGGTGTCAAGCTTCTTGAGTGTTGTTGGAGCTCGGCAAATGGAGAGTATTCCATCACACTTCTGACTTATGCTTTGTAGATGGTGAATAGACTTTGAAGTGTCAGGAGGTGAGTTACTTGCTGCAGTATCCCTAGTCTCTGACCTGCTCTTGTAGCTATTGTGTTTATGTAGTGAGTCCAGTTGAGTTTCTGGTCAATGGTAACCCCAAGGATGTTGACAGTGGGGGTTCAGTAATGGTAATACTGTTGAATATCAAGGGGCAGTAGTTAGAGTGTCTCTTATTGGTGATGGTCATTGTCTGGCATTTGTGTGGTACAAATGTTACTTGCCACTTGTCAGCCCAAGTCTGGATATTGTCCAGATCTTGTTGCATTTGAGCACAGATTGCTTCAGTATCTGAGGAGTCGCAAATGATGGTGAACACTGTGCAATCATTGGCGAACAACCCCATTTCTGACCTGATGACAGAGGGACGGTCATTGATGAAGGCCCTGAAGATTGTTGGGTCTAGGACACTACTCTGAGGGATTCCTGCAGAGATGTCCTGGAGCTGAGATGTCTGACCATCCACAACCACAACCGTCTTCCTTTGTGCTAGGTATGACTCTAAACAGCAGAGTGTTTGCCACCTGATGCCCATTGATTCTAGTTTTGCCAGGGATCCTTGATTCCATACTCTATCAAATGCAGTCTTGATGTCAAGGGTTGTCACTCTCACTTCATCTCTGGAATTCAACTCTTTTGTCCATGTTTGAACCAAGGCTGTACTGAGATTAGGAGCTGAGTGACCCTGGTGAAACCCAAACTGGGCATCACCGAACGGGTTGTTGCTGAGCGGGTCATGCTTGATAGCACTGTTGATGATCTCTTCCATCACTTTACTGATGATGGAGAGTAGACTGATTGGGCGGTAATTGGCCGGGTTGGATTTGTCCTGCTTTTTGTGCACAGGATCTATCTGGGCAATTTTCCACATTGTCAGGTAGATGCCAGTGTTGTAACTGGACTGAAAGAGCTTGGCTAAGGGAGCGACAAGTTCTGGAGCACACATCTTCAGTACTATTGCCAGAATGTTATCAGGGCTCATAGTGTTTGCAGTATCCAGGGCCTCCAGCTGTTTCTTGATATCAGGTGGAGTGAATTGAATTGGCTGGAGACTGGAATCTGTGATGCTGGGGACCACTTGAGGAGCCCGAGATGGATCATCCACTGGGCACTTCTGACTGCAGATTGTTGCGAATGCATCAGCTTTATCTTTTGCACTGATGTGCTGGGCTCCTCCATTATTGAGGATGGGGATATTTGTGGAGCGTCCTCCTCCAGTGAGTTGTCTAATTGTCCACCACCATTCACAACTGGATGTGGAAGGACTGCAGAGCCTAGATCTGATCCATTGGTGGTGGGATCGCTTAGCTCTGTCTATCACTTGCTGTTTATGCCGTTTGGCACGCAAGTAGTCCTGGTTGGTAACTTCACCTCATTTTTAAGTATGCCTGATGCTGCTCCTGGCATGCCCACCTTCACTCTCCATTGAACCAGGGTTGATGCCCTGGCTTGATGGTAATGGTTGAGTGGGGGATATGCCAGGCCATGAGGTTGCAGATTGTGCTGGAGTACAATTCTGCTACTGTTGATGGCCCAAGCGCCTCATGGATGCCCAGTCTTGAGTTGCTAGATCAGTTTGAAATCTGTCTCATTTAGCTCGGTGATAGTGCCATACAACACAACAGAGGTTATTCTCAATGTGAAGGTGGGACTTTATCTCCACAAGGACAGTGCTGTGGTTACTTTTATCTGCACTGTCATGGACAGATGCTTTTGCAGCCGGCAGATTAGTAAGGATGAGGTCAAGTATGTTTTTTCCTCATGTTGGTTCTTTCACCATCTGCCACAGACCCAGTCAAGCAGTTATATCCTTTAGGACCCAATCAGCTCGATCAGTACTGCTGCTGCCAAACCACTCTTAGTGGTGGACATTGAAATCCCCCACCCAGAATACATGCTGTGCCCTTGCCAGCTGCAGTGTTTCCTCCAAGTGTTGTTGGAAATCCACAGTGAGAAATCATGGGGTCCGGAGGCGGTGTCATGCACTCCCAGGGCAACTCCCTCCCGACTGTATCCCACTGTGCCGCCACCTCTGCTGGATTTGTCCTGCTGGTGGGACAGGACATATCCAGGGATGGTAATGGTGGTGTCTGGGGCGTTATCTGTAAGGTATGATTCCGTGAGAATGACTATGTCAGGCAGTTGCTTGACAGTCTGTGAGACAGCTCTCCCAAATTTGGCACTAGCCCCCAGATGTTTGTAAGGAGGACTTTGCATGGTCGACAGGGCTGTTTGTGTTTTTGCCATCGTCTTTTCCGCTTCCAAGGTCGATGCCAGGTGGTCCATCCAGTTTCATTTCTTTGTTGTGTCTTTCTAGCAATTGATACAACTAAGTGGCTTGCTAGGCCATTTCGGAGGGGAGTTGAGAGTCAAACCACATTGCTCTGGCTCACATGTAGGGTGACCAGGTAAGGATGGCAGATTTCCTTCCCTAAAGGGCATTAGTGAACCAGACGATTGCAATGGTTCCATAGTAATCAGTTGACCCTTAATTCCGGATTTTTCTTATTGTATTCAAATTCCACCATCAGCCGTAGCAGGATTCGAACCCAGGCCCCCGGAACGTTATTCTGGGTTTCTGGATTAATAGTCGAGCTATAATATCACTAGGCCATCACTTCCCCACAGGACATTGGTTAGGCCACTTTTGGAATATTGCACACATGACCTCCCAACTCCTATACTCAGTGCTCTGACTAATAAATACGAAATGCCTTCTTCACTATCCTATCTACCTGCGATTTCACTTCCACTATGAACCTGCACTCCAAGGTCTCTTTGTTCAGCAACACTCCCCAGGACCTTACCATTGAGTGTATAAGTCCTGCTAAGATTTGCTTTCCCAAAATGCAGCACCTCACATTTATCTAAATTAAACTCCATCTGCTACTCCTCAACCCATTGGCTCATTTGAAAGATCCCGTTGTAACCTGAGGTAACCTTCTTCACTGTCCACTACACCTCAAATTTTGGTGTCATTTGCAAACTTACTAACTATTCCTCCTATGTTCATATCTAAGTCATTTACATAATTGATAAAAAGCATCAGTAATGCTGCTGCCATTACTTTGACATTGAAATCCCCCACCCAGAGTACATGTTGTGCCTTTGCCAGCCGCAGTGCTTCCTCCAAGTGTTGTTCAACATGGAGGAGTATGGATTCATCAGCTGAAGGAGGACAGTACATGGTAACCAATAAGAGGTTTCTTTGTCCATGTTTAACCTGAAGCCATGAGAAATTATGGGGTCCGGAGGCGATGTCATGCACTCCCAGGGATATGGGCCAAGTGCTGGCAAATGGGAATAGATTAATTTAGAATATCTGGTCGGCATGGATGAGTTGGACCGAAGGGTCTGTTTCTATGCTGCACATTTCTGTGACTATGACTGTATACACCAGGAGATAGAAAAGACAGTACGGCTGGAAAATTTCACAGTTCATGTTGCCATGAGGCATTTCACTTGGGTTCGATTCTGCACAGGGCAGAGATGACTGTCCTTGTCTCTGCTGATAGCATGTGGCCTGTAATACTTCCACTTACATGTGAGTAATTGCTATATCAATCTAGTAGGTTCTATTTATACTCTTGTGTATAATACTGTTCTCTGTTATTAGCTCTGTCAATAATACAAGCCATTCCATCCTTTCTTCAGTCTCTTGCATGCTAACGCTGATGCTACAGTTATCTCACGATATATGACACCAGTTCATTGTCATATTTATTTTCATTATACTGTAAGGCTCATAGCCTTTACTATATTCACATGAAGCGAAATAAATTGGCTGAAGCCTGGCATCTGTGATGATGGATTCTCAGCAGCAGGCCAAGATGGATCATCCACGTGATATTTACGGATGCAAGTGCTTCAAGGATTGAGCTTTAAAAACAGAAGCAATAAAATCTGAATGTCTGAATGCATAACACCTGAACCTACCTCCAGCCAGCTTTTATTATTAAACGGTCTGTTTTCACAATTGTAATCCAAACTGTCCGTGTAGACACATCCCTACTTTCTACCTGTAACTTACCCATGTGGAAAGGGTGCAATGGCAACTTAAATTATACATGAGTTCATAGGAATTAATAACACTTATATAAAATGAATGATGAACTTTGTGGTTTTAAAACATGTGGTCAAATAGAAAATTCTTGGTGCTTAACCTTGTTTCACTAGAAGACTGCACTTGGTCTGACTCCCCTTATACAATGGTAGATCACTCACTCTGTCTCTGCTATTAAGAGAGCTGCTGTCAAGTTACGTTATACTCATCTACCTTATATTAACTTCTCTGTAACTCCTCTGTGACTGCTTCTTAATGTTCTTCCTCTCTTACTACTCCCTCCATTTCGTCCTGCAGCAAAGATCTCTGAGCTTTTCAGCTCTGATCAAATGATTGAAATACTGGCATCTGCTTTTCTCAGTGTCACTTGAATTCGAGTTCTTTCCACTCTTGCAATTTCAAATAGGTCTTAATTTGCCTTATGTTTTGTATATGGAGTTTTTAACATTTAACTTAGTTCCACATCTCCACGACCTTTATTCTTCTTCCACAGATCTTTACTTATTATTGCTGAGGTGTGTTGATAGAATGGAGTGATTTATGAGTTTGTTCATTTGTTACAAACTTGAGTTTTCTTAATATCATTCTTCATCTTCATAGCATTTTGTGAAGATGAAGATTGTGTTAACAGCCAGAAAACTTAGATTGACGAAAAGCAAAGTACAGTGGTAACTGGAAAACTGAAATAAAAACAAAAATTACTGGAGAAACCCAGCTGGTATGACAGCATCTCTGGAGCGAGAAACAGGGTTAGTCTTGTATGACTCTTCTTCAGAACTGAAAGGAGCTAGGAAATGATGGTTTTTATGACAGAAGGGAATGAGGAGCAAGTGGAACAAATTGTGAGAGTGCTAATAGCAAAACACAGAGGGAAATGTAATGGTGATTAAGGAGCAATAGTGATGTAAAATGGGAGTGAACGTAGATATGAAACAGAGAAAATGTGTCTACTCTGCTGGGAGCAAAGTCAACAAGACACAAACAAGACATGGCTGAGGGCATGTGGGGGCTTATACGAGAAATGGAGGATAGAGATCATACTCTGAGGCTGTGGGAACCAATGTTATACCCTCAAGCAAGGTGGTTTATTGAAATAACTAGCAGCTAGAAGCAACTGCCCTTCATCCTATTGCAGGGGCCATTCCTTCAGACAGAGTGGAAGTCGAACACCTTCGCTGTGTTTTAGGAAAGACCGTTGAGGAAGTCAATGATCTTCTGGGCCGTACAATGATAAGTCTTACCATCATCTTTCTGCTTCCTCACACTCACTCTAACTCTGCACAGTATCATCAAGGCTGATGGGCTACAATTCTCACAACTGTGTCCGGGATCTCCACCCAATGGCTCTCACTCACCTTATCCTCCCAAACTAATCCTTCCCCTTCCTGCACTCTGTGCTTCCTCTTCACTTATTTGAAACATCTTTCCATCTCTCCTGCTCCTGCATAACCACTAACAGTTCTTAAATCCACTTTCATCAGACTTAATCCTTCCTTTTGCTTGACTGTATTGAGAAATTGACTCATAATTGGACAAAATAAGCCTGGATGGGTGGAGCTGAAGTTCCTCTCCTCATCCTTCTTGAGCACCTTCTTGAGCACCTTCTTCAGATGGCTGGAGAGAATTGAGTTTGATGGACGCCTGGGATCTCCATATTGAGGCAATCTAATAAACCTCTTTGTGCTGTGCTGCACTGCTCTCCCTTTACCTCCAGTGTTAACTTATTCTTAAAATGCTCAAGTTTCTCCCTATACAGCACAATCAATGTCTTCTCTTCACTTGCAGAGGCATTAGTGATATCTCACAATTGCCATCCAAAATAGGCCAATCTGTCAGCCCAACAGCTAATGCCTCACCTCCCAGGAAGGAGCAACATATCACTTGGAGCTTGCACTCACAATGCTTTTGCCTGCACCTTCCAGCAACTTGGGAGATTTTCACCTCAGTGCGTTCTCTATCTGGATTAGATTTGGGAACATAATCTGGTGAGCATATCACTAGCATACGTCTGCAGCGGGCCAAGAAAGAAGCAGCCTATGTCTCTGGAGCTCAGAGGAGTGCTCAGATCAGGCATCTGTTCGGTCCCAGGCAGGAGATAATACCATGGTGTCAGCCTCTTAATGACATCTTACAAATGCACAGACAATCACTGGAGCATCAGGCAGGATTTGTCAGAAACACCCGGTTATTGAATTGAAGTTTGGAGGATTTTGCCAATGTTATCACTGCCATGCTGGCTCTGGTGTGAATGCATATGGCTGTTTTAATGGACAGCAACATGGAAAGCCAGTTCCAACAGAATGCAGTGACAGCTGACAATGCTTGCAAACTGGCACTCCATTGCCATGCCTATGATAATGATCCACTGTCTTCCCACAAAGGCCAGTGTGATGGTAACTTGGAAAACCTCCCATCCAATAGTTCTCCATGTTCTGTTATGCTGGCTTAGATTTCACCCTTATATTTAAAATTGACTATCAGCAACCAGTGACTGTTATATTCGCCCCAACGTCCACCATAATGCAGACCATCCTAGGCTTAGCTTTTCCATTCTCCCCAACACTGCATGGACTAACTCCTGATAAGCCCCTTGATTTTTACTGCCCAAACCCTTAGGACTAACCATGGCCAAACCCCAGGAGAGAGTTATGAGGACAGCCTGACTGAGCACATCCCTCTCCTCAGACTGATGTTCCAACAGCACTAAATGTGATTTAATCCCTGCATTTTCAAGACATGGATCCCCTAACAGTGGAGACAACATGTGCCTGAGTTACAGTAGCCCTCTGAGTGCCAACTCCCAGGACTGAGATCAGACAATGTTCTTAACTGACTGTAGTTCACCTTTACTCAAATAAGGGTTGGTCCCCTTTGACTTTTGCTGTCCCTGGAACATGCAATGAGATGTTTGTGAACGGACTGT
This sequence comes from Chiloscyllium plagiosum, assembly GCF_037043375.1. Lineage (NCBI taxonomy): Eukaryota > Metazoa > Chordata > Chondrichthyes > Orectolobiformes > Hemiscylliidae > Chiloscyllium > Chiloscyllium plagiosum. The sequence continues at coordinate 30,875,234 of NW_028270174.1, read as the reverse complement.
CAGATAGAGATCTGGAGAAAGCGGCGAGATGCATTCACCACGTAACCATTTGGTCTTTCATGTTGGAAATAGGCAGCATCTCGTTCCTTGGCAATGGGAGAATTGCAAACTGAGCATAAATGACATGAGATTAACTACTAATGAGATGCAAACATGTAGGTGCAAGGTATTCGCCACTTATCAGTGCGATTCAGAACTTGCCACTGGAACTTTAAAGGGACAATCTAGGGAAGGCGATGGTCCAGTGGTATCATTAGACTATTAATCCAGAGGCCCAGGTAATGTTCTGGGGCCCCAGGTTTGAATAACCCATGGCAGATGGTGGAATTTGAATTCAATAAAACAAAATCTGGAATTAAGAATCAACTGATGTCCATGAAGTCATTGTTGATTTTTGGAAAAACCCATCTGGTTCATTAATGTCCTTTAGGGAAGGAAATCTGCCATCCTCACTTGGTCTGGCCTACATGTGACTCCAGATCCACAGCAATGTGGTTGATTCTCAGTTGTCCTCTGAAAATGCCTAGAAAGCCAATCAGTTGTACCAATCACTACAAAGTCTCAAAGAAATGAAACTGCACAGATAGCCTGGCATCAATCTAGGCACCAGAAAAGACAATGGCAGAAACAGCTCTGTCAATCCTGCAAAGTCCTCCTCACTAACATCTGGGGGCTAATGCCAAAATTGGGAGAGCTGTCTCAGAGACGAGTCAAGCAACAGCTTGGCATAGCCATACTCATAGAATCATATCTTAGAGACAACACCCCAGACACCACTATCACTGTCCCTGGATATGTCCTGTCTCACTGGCAGGACAGACCCAGCAGAGTTGTGCATGGTGGTATACAGTCAGGAGAGAGTTGCCCTAGACTCCAGACCGCATGAAGTCTCATGGCTTCAGGTTGAACAGGGCAAGGCAACCTCCTGTTGATTACCATGCACTGTCCTCTCTCAGCTTAGAGGAAGCACTGAGGATGGCAAGGGCACAAAATGTACTCTGGGTGGGGATTTCAACCAACAGTGGCTTGGCAGCAGTACTACTTGGCTGTAGTACTATACTAAAGAACATAGCTGCTGGATTGGGTCTACGGCAGGTGGTGAGGAAACCAACAAGGGGGAAAACCATATTTGACCTCATCCTTACCAACCTGTCAGCTGCAAATGTATCTGTTCATAACAGTATCGGTAAGAGTGACCACTTGCACAGTCCTTGTGGAAATAGTCCCACTTTCACATTGAGAATAACTTCCATCATGTTGTGTGGTTCTATCACCACATTAAATGGGACAGACTTCGAACAGATCTAGCAACTCAAGACTGGGCATCCATGAGGTGCTGTGGGCCATCAATAGCAGCAGAATTATACTCCAGCACAATCTTTAGCCTCGCAGTCCTGTATATCCCTACTCAACCATTACTATCAAGCCAGAGAATCAATGGAGAGTGCAGGAGGACATGCCAGGAACAGAACCAGGCACACCTATGGGCAGCACGGTGGCACAGTGGTTAGCACTGCTGCCTCACAGCGCCAGAGACCCGGGTTCAACTCCCGCCTCAGGTGACTGACTGTGTGGAGTTTGCACATTCTCCCCGTGTCTGTGTGGGTTTCCTCCGGGTGCTCCGGTTTCTTCTCACAGTCCAAAGATGTGCAGGTTAGGTGAATTGGCCATGCTAAATTGCCCGTAGTGTTAGGTGAAGGGGTAAATGTAGGGGAATGGGTCTGGGTGGGTTGCGCTTCGGCGGGCCAGTGTGGACTTGTTGGGCCGAAGGGCCTGTTTCCACACTGTAAGTAATCTAATCTAATCTAATCTAATCTAAAATTGAGGTGTCAACCTGGTGAAGCCATCAATCAACTACTTGCATGCAAAACAGCACAAACAGCAAGCGATTGAAAAGCTAAGTGATCCCACAACCAAAGAATCAGATCTAACCTCGGCAATCCTTCCACATCCAGTTATGAATGATGGTGGATGATTAAACAACTCACTGGAGGGGGAGGAGGCTCCACAAATATCCCCATCCTTAATGATGGAAGAACCTGACAAATCTGTGCAAAAGATAAGGCAAAAGCTTTTGCAGCAATCTTCAGCCAGGCGTGCCGAGTGGATGATCCATCTTGGCCTCCTGCAGTGTCCCCAGCATCACAGATCCCAGTCTTCAGCCAATTCCATTCACTCCGTGTGATATCAAGGAACTGTTGGAGGCACTGGATACTGGAAACGCTACGGTCCCTGGCAACATTCCAGCAATAACCCTGAAGATTGTGCTCCAGAACTTGCCGTTCCCCTGACCAAGCTGTTCCAGTACAGTTACAACACTGACATCTACTCGACAATGTGGAAAACTACCCAAGTATGTCCTATATATAAAAAGCAGGACAAATCCAACCTGACCAATTACTGCCCATTAGTCTACTGAGAAGCATTAGTAAAGTGTTGGAAGGTGTCATCAACAGTGCTATCAAGCAGTACCAGTTGCATTCCTCCAGGGCCACTCAACTCCTCACCTCATTACAGCCTTGGTTTAAACATGGACAAGAGAGCTGAATTCTGGAGGTGAGGTGAGAATGACAGTCCCTGACATCTAGACTGTATTTGACCAAGTGTGGCATCAAGGAGCTCTAGCAAAAAGAATCAATGGGCATCAGGGAGCAAACTCTGTGGTAGTTAGAGTCATACCTGATACATTGGAAGATGCTCATGGAAGTCAGTCATCTCAGCTCCAGGACATCTCTGCAGGAGTTCCTCAGGGTAGTGTCCTAGGCCCAACAATCTTCAGCTGCTTCATCAATAACCTTCCCTCCAACATAAGGTCAGAAGTGGGGATTTTTGCTGATGATTACACAATGTTCAGCAGCATTCATAACTCCTCAGATGCTGAAGCAGTCTGTATCCAAATGCAACAAGTTCTGGACAATATCCAGACTTGGGCTGATAAGTGGCAAGTATCAACCGTGCCACACAAATGCCAGGCCATGTTCATCACCAACAAGAGAAAATCTAACCACTGCCCCTTGACTTTCAGTGGTGTTACCATCACTGAATCCCCCACTATCATCATCCTGGGAGTTATCATCGATCAGAAACTCAACTGGACTCACCACATAAATGCAGTGGCTACAAGAGCAGGTCAGAGGCTAGGAATACTGTAGCAAGTAACTCACCTCTTGACTCCTGGAAGCCTCTCCACCATCTATAAGATCCAAGTCAGGAGTGTGATGGAATACTCAGCATTTGCCGGATCAGTGCAGCCCCAACAACACTCAAGAAGCTTGACGCCATCCAGGACAAAGCAGCCCGCTTGACTGGCACTACATCCACAAGCATCCACTCCCTCCACCACCAATGCTCAGTAGCAGCAGTGTGTACTCTCTACAAGATGAACTGCCGAAATTCACCCAAATACCCTCAGCATCTTCCAAACCCATGATCACTTCCATCACGAAGGACAAGGACAGCAGATACATGGGAACACCACCAACTGCAAGTTCCCCTCCAAGCCACTCACCATCCTGACTTGAAAATGAATTGACATTCCTTCGCTGTTGCTAGGTCAAAATCCTGGAATTTGCTCCCTAATAGCATTGTGGGTCAACCCACAGCAGGTGGACTACAGCAGTTCAAGAAGGCAGCTCACCAACAGCTTCTCGAGGGCAACTAGGGACGGGCGATAAATGCTGGCCAGCCAGTGATATCCACATCCCATAAAATGAATAATTTTTTATTGAAATGAGAAATGTTTTTCTCGATGTTGAGAGATTTTTCCATTCTCACTGTATTTTCCCAAATTTCTCCACATTGCCCACACTACTTAAGGGCTAGGAATATTCTGCCCTAACTGTTCCTGCAGCACTGCTGGAGAGTTAGGAACATGAGGCTTGGATAATTGATCATTTCAGACAATGAGGTACAACACTGCAATTCTCACTGGTATGAGCATCGTTTTGCAATTGGTATCAGTTTCATTGAGCAATGTTCATTAAAGTATAAGATGTCTTAGTAATCTAATGACACATTAATGTTAAGCTGTAATTATGTATGATGTGAAAATGTGAATCCATAAAGGAATACCCATATGCCTGAAAGAGAGCCAATGACTCGGCTGATTCAGTTAAAACTGTTCATTACATGGGTAAGAAAGATGAAATGAGAGTTAGCTTCACTATTGATGGTAATATTATACTCTGGTTTTGCTGAAACTGAATAGATCACAAAGGAATGCCACATTAATGTCGAGTTCCTATATATTCAGCATAGTTTGACCTAACAGGACCACAGTGGGGAATTTCTTAAATAAGAGTTAAATGAGGAAATACCACATGAATAAATGCAACTTGAAAGATGGTGGCAGAAACCAAACTTGCCAATCAATTCCACTATGACTGCATAAATCACTAAGGCTGCAAAGGTGTTCTAGAAGTTAGTATGGAAATTCCAGCTAAACCCTTCCTATTCAAATACCCATGCAGATAGCCTTTTAAATGATGTAATTGTATGAGTCTCCACCACTTCCTCTGGCAGCTTATTCCAATACACGCATCATCCTTTGTGTGAAAAAGTTGCCCCTTCGGTCCCTTTTAAATTTTTCATTAGGTTTTTTTAAAAATCCAATTGAAATGATACCAGCTGCCATACTGGGATTCAGGCCCATACCTCCCCAGTACATTAGCCTGGGGCTTGGGTTTATTAGTCCTATGATATTCCTGCTGTGCCAGGGCTTCCAGCTGAAGCTGTAAAAGCTGGAGAGATGCTCTGGGATTTGCACTGCAGCATGAAAACATGTTTAACAGCACTGGTGAGCTTTTCCAGAACTAACTCCCAATGCTTTTTAATACATTTTAATGTGCAAGGTCAGGTCTTTGCAAGCTGTCAACAAATTGAAAATTGAAGACATTTTCTCATATATACCACTTTACTGTCCTTTCATTTAGATTTTGTTTTACATACAGCATGTTTATAGGCAAATCAAGTTACATTGGGGCTTGCTCAAAGCACTGCTTAACATACATTTGAGGGCACATTCTCTGGGATTCGACTCATCACTCCTTTACTGTAATTTGTACTTACGTGGGTGTCATGGGGAAATGATGAGCCCTGACAGCCAATCGCTTTAACTAAAATGTCTTTTCTATGTTCCTTAATATCAATGTGGAATTATCATTGTGCATATGCCTTTTTAAACACCTCCCTACATTTCTTTAGAATAATCTAAAGGGAGCAAAATATCAATCATGATAAAGTTCTGATTTCTCAACAAGGATTGATATCATAAAGAAAAAGACAGTATTGGTAAAAATGCAGAAGTTTTCTTTGTTGGATGTACATAATACTTCCTGAAATTTTGACTAAAAATGGTGCTCTAGGTTTCTGCAGTGTGTTTTTTCAACAACTAGAAGTAACATTTCCATAAGTTTATTAAAACAGCATCTGACAACAATTTACAATTGGGTTTCATTCAGTCTTTATACTATAAACATTTATTGCCTGAGTAATTTCAAGGTATTAACCAAGCATTCTGTGATTTGGGATCTTTCTGCAGCAGTTTATGGATTTGAACAGAGTTAATTAAACAAAGTTGTAATGATAAAGATAGTTTCACAGATCACTATTACTAACACTAACAGATTGTAATTAAAACCCATCTGATTCACTCATGTTCTTTAGAATGGAGATTTGCTACCTGTACATGGTTTGCCCTGAATGTGACTCCAGATCCATAGTTATACAATTCAACTCCTGCCTTTCTTCTGAAATAGCTTAGCAAGCCACTCAATTAGGAGAAAGTGAGGTCTGCAGATGCTGGAGATCAGAGCTGAAAATGTGTTGCTCGAAAAGCGCAGCAGGTCAGGCAGCATCCAAGGAACAGGAGAATCGACGTTTCGGGCATGAGCCCTTCTTCAGGAATCCTGAAGAAGGGCTCATGCCCGAAACGTCGATTCTCCTGCTCCTTGGATGCTGCCTGACCTGCTGTGCTTTTCCAGCAACACATTTTCAGCTCAAGCCACTCAATTATACTAAACTGCTCCAAAAACAAATTGTAAAGAGAATAAAATAGCTTAGCCTCAAGCGAGGCATCAGATTTGAAGAAAACAAAAACGTAAATGCCCCAACAAAGTTATCCTCATTAAAATCTGGAGACTTGTGCCAAAATTGAGCTTGATATTCCTCTATATCTCAAATTGGATCCGATCTCTAGAATGAAGAAACTCAGGCATCAATGTAAATTCATTGCTGAAGCTCCCTGAAGCAGCTTTGCTGATTTATTCTGAAGAGAAGTTCATTCTGCACAAAATGAACAGATAAATCTGAAGCAGTTGAGTTAGGGGATGCTGGGGATATGGGCAGTGGGAGAGATCAGTTTAATGGAGATTCACAATAGTGTGGAGCCCAGAGGTGCAGTCCTCCTCATTCTAACTGCACAAGGCATTACAAAGGGTTGTGTCTCCTAACGCAACCTCAAAAGAAATCTTCCATGTTTTTGAGGCATTTGTGAGTAGCCTCTCGAGGTCACTTTAAGGCTGTTCAAGGACTAAAAGTTCCATTTGTAACTTGCACATCACCAGAATCGTCCATTAGAGGCCATGACCAATTCAGCAATGATCCATATTTCCATGCAGGAAAGGGAAGTTCTAAGTTTTGGTATTACATCTGTTTTAGGCCCTTACGTGACATAACTGAGTTAAATTTCAACCTCAATGACTTTGTTTATTTCAAAACAATTTTGGTAAAATGCTGCAAGATATATGAAGGACTGATTCACTACTGCTGATTATTATATTGTGAATAGTAGCATCGCCCTGATGAATACAGGGAGATCATGTGTTGTACTAGACCAAGGAGAGGCTATGACTGATACTTGGTCTTTGCTGACTTTAACTAATCTAGACCAAGCACTGTTCAGGGTTTGGCAAAAAACAACCAAGGTTTCTATTCCTGTTTTGCGTACAATAGTTCATCCCCTATTTCCTCTTCACTTTTTAATGAATCCTCATGTAGATATTGGGCAAAAAAAAATCTGATTTGGCTTTGAGTCTCTTTACAGTTCCACAATCTCCCAACGCACCCCGTGTAACTTCATACAATTAACAGGACTTCACTGAGGAAATGGAGAGAAGGTATTGTTGGTGGAAGTGTTCCTAGCAACAGTCAATACTTTTCAGGAAAAGGATTAAAAAGAGGGCATTGGAGGAAGAGTTGAAGGCTACAACAAACATCTTGGTTTCTAGGATCGAAGGATTGAATATAAGACTGGCTCCCACCTCCGATTAATCAGTCATTGATTTGGGATTGAGTGACAGAACAGAAGGGTTACTGCTTGTGGTCTTTGCCCAATGATGCTGGGAGAGAGAGAGGGAGCCACTGCTCCTAGTTCCTACACTTCAACCCCATATAGATAGGTGGAAGTAGAGGAAGTGAAGAAGGGTGGAAAAATACCCTTGATCCAACATTACTTGAAAGCAGTTATCTCCCATCATGCTATCAAGAGATTGGTGAAACTCATAGGTAAGTAAAGCTAAATGAATTAGATTGGATGTGGCACACCTGGCTTGCTTCTGTGATTTCTATGTAAAAATTATGTCAGCGTACATATTCATCCGCCATTGCTGTTTGTCCTTTAGTTCTCCCACAAATGTCCATGGCAATATATCCAGGCAAAAACAGAAAGTCAGAACTCCCATCAATTACAACTGCAGTTTGCAATATGCAAACGATAAACTATTGCAGACCAATTCAGTCAAATGGCCGTGTTGATAACAGATTGCCAATGCCTCACTTAGCTGGATCTGACAACAAATGACTGCAAACTCAGTCACAACTTCTTATCATATGATCTTTATTAGTGTAGTAAGATGAGGGCAACAGTCCTCAGACTAAACAGTAACAGACTTTATTAAAGATATATGTTAACAAAGTGTAGCAAGATAGGGCATTGTCTGAAACCCTCAGACTCCAGTTCCATATGATCTGAGGTCACATTGCTTCCTTTTGCACATGCTCAGCAGCTTTGCTTGAAAGAGACTGTATAATTAACCCTTTACATCACAAGTAATGAATCTTGCCGTTGATAAATTGTAACATAAATAATTTGTTTATTGTTCACTAAGTAAGAGGGAACAATTAAGATTTGTATTTAATCAGTCAATTCTCAGTTGTTACTTCTTAATCCAAAAGCTTTCTAAAAGCTTACTAAAAATTCAAGGCTTGGCTCTTATTGATTTTTAGAGGGTGACGTGTTCTCCAATGCACTTTCTTGGTATTCAGGGTATGTTGAGGCACCATAATGAGGTAATGTGAATGACTCAATGTACAACCTTCCTGCTTCATTGCATTTGTAACATTCTTCTCTCAGTCATTTATTTCTCTGTGCATCCCTACAGTGTCATCAGTTTATTTTTAACTCCATGACATCAGCGTTGTTCAATCAAAAGGCACTCAGCTGAATTCCATTGTGAATGATCGCAGCTCATTCAACTGGCTGTGACTGCTGTTGAAAATATTTTAATATTACGGAATGTTTAAAAATGAATTTAATATTAAACACTACTTAGAAACATCTATAAAGCTGAAAATATAAGGTAGAATTTTATTGGTCCCCAGGTGGCAGGATACGGACACAAATGGAGGTTACTGGTAAAATTACAGGTAGCTAGCCTGGGACAGCTCCTCACACAATCCTACCCTCAGACATTTCCCAGCGGTGGCCCACTACATGTTCCAAGGAGGCAAGCAGGATATTTTCATGTGTAATCACCAGCCTGAGGTCTTTTTTAATCTAATGGGGCTGCCAGTATTTCCCAGTGTGGAACCATCTCCAGGGCATTGGCAGTCAACCAGTTTCTTGGAGGTATGTTCCTGAGACAGTCCAGGGTCATCACAGGCTGGGATCACCATGTCCCACAGGACTATGAACAAGAAAGTAGGCAGTCCTTATAGACCCCTCGCTCCCAACTTGGTCATATCCCAAAGTGGTTTGTCTTGTGATCAGCAGTGTTTTCACTGGCCATCCGAATTTGAATTTGTTCTTATCTCCTACAACGGCACATCCATCGTGATGGCATTATAGTGGCTCAGTGGTTAGCACTGCTGCCTCACAGCATCCAGGTCTAGATTCGATCCTACCCTCGGGTTGGAGAGACAGATAGAAGCGATGAGGAATTTGCAACAGCAACAGGATGTGATGGATGGCAGTTATAGGAAGGGGGGAAGTCTCAGATACAGTCACATAGATGGGTTAACTCCAGGAAGGGTAAGAGAGGTAGGCAGCTAGTGCAGGGGTCTTTTGTGGATATACCCATTTCAAACAGGTATGCTGTTTTGGAAAATGTAGGGGGTGATGGATTCTCAGGGGAACAGAGCACAAACAGCCAAGTTTCTGGTATTGAGACTTGCTCCAATGCAACGAGGGGTACGTCAGCTTCCAAGAGATCAATTGTGTTAGGGGATTCTGTAGTCCGAGGTACAGACAGACATTTCTGTGGCCAGCAGAGAGAAAGCAGAATGGTGTGTTGTTTCCCTGGTGCCAGGATCAAGGATGTCTCAGAGAGGGTGCAGAATGTTCTCACGGGGGAGAGGGGCCAGCAGGAGGTCATTGTCCACATTGGAACCAACGACACTGGAAGGGAAATGGTTGAGACTCTGAAGGGAGATTACAGAGAGTTAGGCAGAAATTTAAAAAGGAGGACCTCGAGAGTAGTAATATCTGGATTACTCCCAGTGCTACAAGCTAGTGAGGGCAGGAATAGGAGGATAGAGCAGATGAACGCATGGCTGAGGAGCTGGTGTATGGGAGAAGGATTCACATTTTTGGATCATTGGAATCTCTTTTGGGGTAGAAGTGACCTGTACAAGAAGGACAGATTGCACCTAAATTGGAAGGGGACTAATATACTGGCAGGGAACTGCTTGGGAGGATTTAAACTAGTAAGGTGGAGAGGGGGGCAGCGGGGACCCAGGGAGATAGTGAGGAAAGAGATCAATCTGAGACGGGTACAGTTGAGAACAGAAGTGAGTCAAACAGTCAGGGTAGGCAGGGACAAGGTAGGACTAATAAATTAAATTGCATTTATTTCAATGCAAGGGACCTAACAGGGAAGACAGATGAACTCAGGGCATGGTTAGAAACATGGGACAGGGATATCATAGCAATTACAGAAACATGGCTCAGGGATGGGCAGGACTGGCAGTTTAATATTCCAGGATACAAATGCTACAGGATAGATAGAAAGGGAGGCAAGAGAGGGGGAGTGGCATTCTTGATAAGGGATAGCATTACAGCTGTGCTGAGGGAGGATATTCCCGGAAATACATCCAGGGAAGTTATTTGGGTGGAACTGAGAAATACGAAAGGGATGATCACCTTATTGGGATTGTATTATAAACCTCCTAATAGTCAGAGGGAAATTGAGAAACAAACTTGTAAGGAGATCTCAGCTATCTGTAAGAATAATAGGGTGGTTATGGTAGGGGATTTTAACTTTCCAAACATCGACTGGGACTGCCATAGTGTTAAAGGTTTAGATGGAGAGGAATTTCTTAAGTGTGCACAAGACAATTTTCTGATTCAGTATGTGGATGTACCTACTAGAGAAGGTGCAAAACTTGACCTACTCTTGGGAAATAAGGCAGGGGGCGGGTGACTGAGTTGTCAGTGGGGGAGCACTTTGGGGCCAGCGACCATAATTCTATACGTTTTAAAATCGTGATGGAAAAGGATAGACCAGATCTAAAAGTTGAAGTTCTAAATTGGAGAAAGGCCAATTTTGATGGTTTTAGGCAAGAACTTTTGAAAGCTGATTGGAGGCAGATGTTCGCAGGTAAAGGGACAGCTGGAAAATGGGAAGCCTTCAGAAATGAGACAACAAGAATCCAGAGAAAGTATATTCCTGTCAGGGTGAAAGGGAAGGCTGGTAGGTATAGGGAATAATGGATGACTAAAGAAATTGAGGGTTTGGTTAAGAAAAAGAAGGAAGCATATGTCAGGTATAGACAGGATAGATCGAGTGAATCCTTAGAAGAGTATAAAGGAAGTAGGAGTATACTTAAGAGGGAAATCAGGAGGGCAAAAAGGGGACATGAGATAGCGTTGGCAAATAGAATTAAGGAGAATCCAAAGGGTTTTTAAAAATATATTAAGGACAAAAGGGTAACTAGGGAGAGAATAGGGCCCCTCAAAGATCATCAAGGTGGCATTTGTGTGTAGCCACAGAAAATGGGGGAGATACTAAATGAATATTTTGCATCAGTATTTACTATGGAAAAGGAAATGGAAGATATAGACTGTAGGGAAATAGATGGTGACATCTTGCAAAATGCCCAGATTACAGAGGAGGACGTGCTGGATGTCTTAAAATGGTTAAAGGTGGATAAATGCCCAGGACCTGATCAGGTGTACCCGAGAACTCTGTGGGAACTAGAGAAGTGATTGCTGGGTCTCTTGCTGAGATATTTGTATCATCGATAGTCACAGGTGAGGTGCCGGAAGACTGGAGGTTGGCAAACGTGGTGCCACTGTTTAAGAAGAGCGATAAAGACAAGCCAGAGAACTATAAACCAGTGAGCCTGACCTTGATGGTAGGCAAGTTTTTGGAGGGAATCCTGAGGGACAGGATGTACGTGTATTTGGAAAGGCAAGGACTGACTAGGGATAGTCAACATGGCTTTGTGCGTGGGAAATCATGTCTCACAAACTTGATTGAATTTTTTGAAGAAGTAACAAAGAAGATTGATGAGGGCAGAGCAGTAGATGTGATCTATATGGACTCAGTAAGGCGTTCGACAAGGTTCCCCATGGGAGACTGATTAGCAAGGTTAGATCTCACGGAATACAGGGAGAACTAGCCATTTGGATACAGAACTGGCTCAAAGGTAGAAGACAGAGGGTGGTGGTGGAGGGTTGTTTTTCAGACTGGAGGCTTGTGACCAGTGGAGTGCCACAAGGATCGGTGCTGGGTCCTCTACTTGTTGTCATTTACATAAATGATTTGGATATGAGCATAAGAGGTACAGTTAGTAAGTTTGCAGATGACACCAAAATTGGAGGTATAATGAATAGCAAAGAGGGTTACCTCAGATTACAACAGGATCTGGACCAGATGGGCCAATGGACTGAGAAGTGGCAGATGGAGTTTAATTCAGATAAATGCGAGGTGCTGCATTTTGGGAAAGCAAATCTTAGCAGGACTTATACACTTAATGGTAAGGTCCTGGGGAGTGTTGCTGAACAGAGACACCTTGGAGTTCAGGTTCATAGCTCCTTGAAAGTGGAATCGCAGGTAGATAGGATAGTGAAGAAGGTGTTTGGTATACTTTCCTTTATTGGTCAGAGTATTGAGTACAGGAGTTGGGAGGTCATGTTGCGGCTGTACAGGACATTGGTTAGGCCACTGTTGGAATATTGCATGCAATTCTGGTCTCCTTCCTATCAGAAAGATGTTGTGGAACTTGAAAGGGTTCAGAAAAGATTTACAAGGATGTTGCCAGGGTTGGAGGATTTGAGCGATAGGGAGAGGCTGAACAGGCTGGTGTTGTTTTCCCTGGAGCGTCGGAGGCTGTGCAGTGACCTTATAGAGGTTTACAAAATTATGAGGGGCATGGATAGGATAAGTAGACAAAGTCTTTTCCCTGTGATCGGGGAGTCCAGAAGTAGAGGGCATAGGTTTAGAGTGAGAGGGGAAAGATATAAAAAAGACCTAAGGGGCAACGTTTTCACACAGAAGGTGGTACATGTATGGAATGAGCTGCCAGAGGATATGGTGGAGGCTGGTACAATTGCAGCATTTAAGAGGCATTTGGATGGGTATATGACTAGGAAGGGTTTGGAGGGATATGTGCCGGGTTCTGGCAGGTGGGACTAGATTAGGTTGGTATATCTGGTCGGTGTGGACAGGTTGGACCGAAGGGTCTGTTTCCATGCTGTACATCTCAATGACTCTATGACTGTGTAGAGTTTTTCCATTCTTTCTGTATCTGTGTAGGTTTGCTCCCGTAGTCCAAAGATATGTAGGTTAGGTGGATTGGCCACGCCAAATTTGCCATACTTCCCAGGGATGTGTAGGTTAAGTAGATTAGCCATGGTATATGCAGGATTACAGGGATAAGGTATGGGCATGGGATGCTCTTCAGATGGTCAGTGTGGACTCAATGGACCAAATCGCCTGCTTTCACACTGTAGGGATTATTCCCACATCTTCCCATGGCTTCAGGATTCTCATCCCTCTGATTCAGCCTGCACCATCAGAATAGTGGGCACACATGATCCAGTGAGGAGGCTGTCTGTGGTAAAGTTATTGAGCTGGTCTCACTGCTAGTGAGGGCAATCTCACAACCTCAGTTCATTCTGATATCAGGGTCCGAAGCCCTCCCGTCTCTGGAATTTGCTACATGTCACAATTAAAAGTGGTCATACATTGACATACCAAAACAATCATAGCAATACCTTTTCAAATTACTGCTTAGACATTAAAATCATTGCAGATTGGTTACCACTGCTTGCTTTTCACATCTCAATGAATTTCCAGTTTCTATAATAGGCTGTTGATCAAATGATTATCTAGTAAATTAAGTATTTAATTTTAAAAAGCCTAATGCACATTTCAATTCATTAGATAGTTAGGAAAAAACACATCAACAATCAGAAACCACACAAAAATACCTGACCATTCTCTTTTCGTCATTATCAGGTAGGAACCATCTTAAAACTTATTAAATTGCTCAATTTTCTGCAAGTATGTTGAGCAGTCATCATGATTATGCACTGAGGCAGGAAGAAGAGATATGACAAGTTATTGGCCAATTTACTTTATTCTGCTGTTAGCTTTGCAAAACGTATATCCCACCCTTCATTGCCTTGTGAATTTCATTAAGTTATTCTATTTTCATGTTAGTTGTCTGTTTGACTGTTGTACTTAACAGAGTGAATATCCTTTTAACAATGTGCTTGGTTTCAGTGACTATCAATGAACCTCTCTGACACAGAAAGTGAACAGTTAAAGGTATGGAATCAGCTTCCTTCATATTGTGAGTGTTGTTGGAGTAAAACAGTGAGTGGGAGAGAGACAATAACAGGTTTAAAATGGAACGATCACAGAGGTATTAAGCAGGATAGCGAGTGGAGTACCAAAGGAAGGAAATGTACCAGTTAAGTAGAGAATAGGGACTGGGGTTTCCAGGCTGATCAGTAGAGCTGAGCACTGATGGAGCCAAGTGGGGCTGAAAGTGAAGTATGGGTGACATTCTTTGTATTGTACAAATGCATTTGCAAATGGAATATTCTTCCGCCGTTCATCAAAATCATGGCTAATTCAATTGTAACTTCAAATCCGCATTCCTGCCTACCCCGATAACCTTTCATCTCTGTGTTTATCAAGAATATATTTCCCTCTGTCTTAACATACTTAAGGTCACCACACCACTTTTCAGGAAGAAGTCCAAAACATATGACCCTCTGAGAGAACAAAATGCACCACATCTCTGTTTTAAATGGGTGACGCGTATTTTAAAATAGTGACCTCTGGTTCTAGATTCTCCCTATCCACTCTGTCAACATTCCTTTGGATCTTATTTGTTTCTTCCTGCTCTTTAAAACTTTAGCGGATACGGGCCTATTCTATTTGACCTTTCCTTGTAGCACAACCCATCCATTCCGGGCATTCATCCAATAAACCTTCTCTGACTGCCTACAGTGTACTGTATCTTTCATTGAACTGTGCACAGCCCCATTAGTCTCATCCAAATCATTGATAAATTGTAAAATTGAGATCTCAGCATCCTTTACTGTGACATATCTCTTATTACAACTTGCCAACCTGAAAAAGACCCATTTGGAATACTCTCTGCTTCCTATTAGCCAAACAATCTGTGACAATATACTATTAGCACCACTAACCCATGAGCTTTTATTTTCCCAATAACCCTGGAGGTGGCAACTTCTCAAATACCTTTTGGAAATTTAAGTCCTCTACACCAAACAGTTGTTCCTCATTCACAGCGTCCCATCTTCTTCAAAGAATTCCAATAGTTTGCTCAAACATTGAGTCATAGAGTCACAGCATGGAAACAGACCCTTCGGTCCAACCAGTCCATGCCAAACATAATCCCAAACTAAACTAGACCCACCTGCCTGCTCCTGGCCATGTCCCTCAAAACCTTTCCTATTTGTGTACTTATCCAAATGTTTTTAAACATTGTAATTGTGCTCTCATCCACACTTCCTCAGGAAGTTCATTCCACATTGAACTACCCTCTGCGTAAAATAATTGCCACTCATGTCTTTTTAGACATATTAGATTAGGTTCCCTACAGTGTGGAAACAGGCCCTTTGGCCCAACCAGTCCACACCAACCCTCCGAAGAGTAACCCACCCAGTCCCATTTCCCTCTGAAAGATGCATCTATCACTATGGGCAATTTAGCATGACCAATTCACCTAACCTGCACATCTTTGGACTGTGGGAGGAAACCGGAGCAAACCCACACAGACACAGGGAGAATGTGCAAACTCCCCACACACAGTCGCCCGAGATCAGAATTGAACCTGGGACCCTGGTGCTGTGAGGCAGAAGTGCTAACCACTGTGTCACCATGCCGCCACACCTTAAAAATGTACCCCCTAGTTGTGAAATTAACCATCCTAGGGAAAAGACTCTGTTTGATGCCAAACTAGTGGGATCATCCCTGAATCAAGGGAGCTTTGGAAAATTAAAATCAATGCATCAACTATCTCACTTCTTTTAGGACCCTAGGATGGAGTATATTAGGACTCTTGTCCATCTGCAGCTCCACCAATTTAATCAGTGCTACTAATTTACTCAGGACCATTTCTCTGATCATTGTGGTTTTCACGATTTCTTCCCTTCTTTCCACTTCCAGATTTATTGCTGCTTCTGAGGGATTATGAAGGATAATGCAAAATAACAGTTTCATTCGCCATTTCCTTATGTTCTATTATAAATTCCCCAGTCTCATTTTGATATTCTACCTAGGGACACCTTTGCTATGAGATCATTAATTAATCCTATTTCATTGCACAATACTGGGTTGAGTTAAGCATGCTCTCTGGTTGGCTCTAGAACATGCAGTTCTAAGAAACTGTCCAGAAAACATTCCATGAAACTCTCATCTGGGCTACCTTTCTCCACTTCACTTTTTCAGTCTATGCTTAGATCAAAATCTCGCATGATTATTGCCCTGCTTTTCTCACAAGCTCTCATGTCTCTTTCTTTATGCACAGCCCTACCCTGTGGTCACTATTATGGGGCTTGTACACCACTCCACAAGGGACATCTTGCATTTATCTTTTTTCATTTCTAGCCAAACTGTTTCCACACCTTGACTTCCTAAACATAAATTATCAGTCTCAATTATCATTAACAAAAGAGCCACCACTTCCTGGTTCCCCATAATTCCTAGATGTTCTGTACCCTTGAAGGTTCCAGTCTTCAGTTATGTCCCTGCAATGGCCACCAGTTTGTATCTATTCATTTCTATTCGCATTCTGAGCTCATCTGTTTTATTTTGAATGCTACATGCACTCAGATACAGAATCTTTAGTTTTATTCTTTTACTGTATTTGTAAATTCTAGACAAAATTTTTGGTGACTCTTACTGTGATCCTCTCCATCCCTTTTTGTCACAGTTTGCTTATAATTTGTCATGTTAAAATCTTTCTCTTTGGCCTTGACTCTAAACCTCGATTTACAGGAGTGCTGTTGATTTTGGTTATCAATGTGTCAAACTTATTGCATTTTGACCAAAAAGCAGACATAACAACAAGGTTAATGCAACAACCGAATTGGGCAAGGGAAAGGACAAAACAAAAGGCCAAAGGGTGCTTTACAGAAATATTGAGATTATACAAGAGACACTTGCAGAATGGTATAAAACTTTCTTAACTATCAGCTTTATGTATAAACTAGCATAATGTTCACCTTGACATAACTCTTAGTTCAACATGAACATCATCTCAGGAGATCTGCTGCTCTTATATCCAAAGAAAGGCAGTCGAACCCCCATAATGACAAATCACAGAAAAGACCAGTTTGTCTTTACTTTGAAGTCAAGATGTTGATCATGATGGATGAAAGGAAATCTAGTTGTTAAACCACATGAGTAGAAATTAACACATTTTATAAATGCTGAGATGCTGAAATACTGCTTGTGGTATTTGTGAGCCACAATGAGAAATTATTGGTGAATTTCCAACAATTTGAAATTGCATTCAACGATAAGGGTGCCAATTTCTCGTTTTCAATGCGTTGATTGCTGTGTGGCATATTCCATGTGCATGGATAAAAAAGCTGTCTTTTAAATTGTACGTAAAATTATTAGCTCCAAATTAGCAGTAAGGTAGTAGGCATCATTATTGTATATAATTGACAACCACTTTTCACATTCACTTATTATGTAGGTAAATGTGACATTTATTGATACACTTTTTCCTTAAAGAGTGCATATAGTATTTTTTGAACACGGATCAAAATAGATATTACAGAGTTACAGATTTGTCATGTCCTTAAAATACTTATCAATTATTCTCACTCTTAGGGTTAATGAAAATGTTAGCCTTGTTCAATCATGAGTAACTGAGCTATTCATAGTTTTCTTAATCATCATTGCTGCTGAACAGTCACATCAGCCCTGAAAAAGATTAAAATGTGGAATGAGCATTCCCAAAGAACATTTGTAAATTAGATTTATTAAAACATTTTTTAAATTTAGAGTTGCATTCTTTCACCGAACCTCATGACAATGTTTCCACTCGTCAGTTCATTTTCTGTGCAACTATTGAAATTTAATTTATGTTCAAATTTTATTATCTCCTACTTTGCTGTCTGAGAGAATTCTTCAATCTGACTTGCTGATCAGCCCACATCAAACTATATAGTCTTAGAGTCATTCAGCACAGAGTGGATCCTTTGGTCCAACTCGTCAATGCCAACCAGGAGTCCCAAACCTAACCAGTTCCATTTGCCTGAGTTTGGCCCATATCTCTCTAAACCTTTCCTGTTCATGTATCTTTACAAATGTCTTTTAAATGTTGTAACTGTACCTGCATCTATCACTGGTGGTTCATTCCAAACACAAACCCACCTTCTGTGTGAAAAGGTTGGCCCTCAGATGCCTGTTCAATCTTTCTCCTCTCACTTAAAACTATAACCTCTAGTTTTGAACTCCACTACCCTGGGAAAAGACACTTGCTCTTCACCTTAACTATGTCCCTCATGATTTTATAAACTTCTACCTGGTGACTCCTCAACCTCCTACGTTTCAGGGATAAAGGTTCCAGTCTATCCAGCCTCTCCTTACAATTCAAACCTCTAGTCCTTGTAAATCCTTTCTGTGCACTTTCCAATTTGATAATACCCTGTTTTACAATGTGACCTATTTAACTCTTCAAAATTAATGTGATCCCGTATTCCAGATAAAAATAGCAGTAAAAAGCATAGGAACATTCACTAAAAAAAAATATACAAGATTTATTAAAATGTTTCAATTTTATGAATTCATAAAGATTGTAGTCAAACTCTACATATTCGCTGATGACACAAGACTCAGTAAAGCCCCTTCCCCCACTTCTGTTCACCCCCCATTTTAAACAGCTATTACACACACACACACACACACACACACACACACACACACACACACACACACACACACACACACACACACACACACACACACACACACACACACACACACACACACACACACACACACACACACACACACACACACACACATCAACAACCAGGCACGTACCAGCCCTTTTTCCAAAGCATCATCCCTGTTACATACTCAGTCACTCTGCAGCCCCTCTCCTCACACTCAAACAGTCACCAGCCCCTTTTTACAAAACCTCGTTCCGCAAACTTACACAGCATTATCTCTCTTTCTCACGCATGCTCAACAGCTTCCTTACCCAATGCTCCCTGCCTTGCTCTGTGCCCTAGACCCTAGCCCACTCCACCACACCTCCACCACCCCAAACCCAACATCTAGCTTGGCAATCTCACTCTCCCTTGACCCCTGGTCTCATTCCACTGAGCCCTATCTAGCAGTTATGCCACCCCTCACTCGACCCCTGGTCTCACTATCCCACTATGTTGGACCAGCATTCTCACTGTTGTGGCCCTCCAAACCCATCCTTGCAGTGTCCTTCTCCCAGTCATCCTGCCAGCCTTGCTGCCCCACCTGCCAAGCAGCTATACCTGCTGGGCCTTGGCCCCACCAGTTTCACATTAACATCCTCCTCCAACAACACTCCCAATTGTATAAACACAAAAGTCTTTGTGATGTATGCACCCTAGCCTGCCTTAGTGCTCCCATATAGTGCTATCTCAGTGGCTGCAGCATGGTTGGTGGAAGCCTCTTGCTTTTTATTAGATGAGGCCGTGGATGGCCTTGAGAGATGTCCTCCAGGAGCTCTAGGTAGTTACACTCTGGGTTAGGTGTCTGAGATGGAACATCTAGGGCAGTGGCAAATTGGTAATGGCTGGGAAAGGAAAGACAACATGAGAGAACGGAGCAGGTTTTGCTTCATTGAGCTTCTGCTACTGCCTCTGGCTTGCACATCAGTAATGTGGCAGAGAATAATATTGCTGCTGAACTTCAGTGAGGTCCAGCATGCCCTTCGCACTGCACAAATCAAAAGCTACAGATGGGGCAATGTCATGGATCACCTGATCTCTGACTGATGCTTTCACTGCCACACCAGTACCTGAAGAAGTGCCAGACACAGTCTCAGTGATGGCTCTGTAAGTGCTGCTGTCGAGTTGGCCATCACTTTTATGCAGAACCCTGTGCCCTATTGGAACTGGGCCTTTCAAATGGTCTTCAACTGTGATAGAAGCTGCCTTTCAGAATCATGAATGCACAAGGCATCTCTATGTGCACTGCCATCAATGCTCTCTTTTAGGCGACTCTATTAACTTGCAATTCCTGCCACAGAACCCATCTGCCATCTCATCCTCTGGGGAGCTGGACAGGAAGTATTCCTTCCCTTTGACCTTGCTGTAGCCCAAGCACCATGTGCAGTTTCTGACGCTGAGCTGCATGCTGTGCCAGCATCTGAGCTGGTAGCTGCAAATGTCAGATCATGTGGCATTGCACCATTGATCATGACTGGCATAGGGTTGCTCTCCCTCTTCCTCCTGAGGGCTCTGCAGCAGAAAGCAAAAAGGAGTGTGGAGGATGAGGCAAGTGCGTGGATGGTAAAGCAAGAGATCCACAGTCACTCAAACTAAGCTGGTACATAATTCCAGATATCAGGATGAGAGTGAGAAAGGAGTTGAGTAAGGGCATAAAACAGGAGCAGGTAGCTGTCACAAATACTCTCAGTGAGCCTGGATGCTGTGGACTCTGTAGCAGTGAGCCCAATGATACAGAGCAGCTCCTGTGCCCAGCTTAGTAGATGGCGTTATGCCTACCCCTACAGATTCCCTGCTCCTTCCTGTCAGGGCAACCTTGACTTTCAAGAGTAAGAACAGAATGTTAGCTAGGAGAAAGTGAGGATTGCAGATACTGGAGATCAGAGTCGAGAGTGTGGTGCTGGAAAAACACAGCAGCTCATGCAGCATCTGAGGAACAGGGAGAATCAATGTTCCGGGCTTAAGTTTCCTGATGAAAGGCTTATGCCTGAAATGTTGATTCTCCTGCTCCTCAGATGCTGCCTGACCTGCTGTGCTTTTCCAGCACCACACTCTCGACTCTGATCTCCAGCATCTGCAGTCCTCACTTTCTCCTCCCTGAGAACAGATGTTACATTGTGTTTGGGTGATGTGCCTGCCCTCACTAACCAGTTGGTCTGTGCAGATTGTGAGAAGTAAGCAAAATGAACGAATGTGAATATTAGACATGAGTTGTTGCATAGTTAATTCAGTAGCTGGAGTTTGGTTCATTGAGCAGTGTGAGATGTTAGTAGTTTTATGAGTATGAGAAGGAATATGATGATGCACTTATGACTTTCACCACATAAGTGGGGTCATTAAACTTCTTCCTCTGTTGCTGTGAGGTTCTTGGGTCCTGACTGTACGCATTGACCTCCCTGGTCATCCCTTCTCTTTGGATCCTTCTGCTCGATACTAATGTGTCTCTCAGGAAAACTGGGAGCTCTCTCTCTGCTCTCGTGTTCCATTTCCCTTGTGCAGCAACAGCAAGCAGCAGCAGCTTCCTAGGATGATGCAGAGAAATGTCCTTTTGGAGGCTAGCTGGAACATGTGATAGGTTCAAACATTCTTAGGTCACCCAGGTAAAAACAATGACTGCAGATGCTGGAAACCAGATTCTGGATCAGTGGTGCTGGAAGAGCACAGCAATTCAGGCAGCATCCGAGGAGCTTTGAAATCGACGTTTCGGGCAAAAGCCCTTCATCAGGAATAAAGGCAGAGATCCTGAAGCGTGGAGAGATAAGCTAGATGAGGGTGGGGGTGGGGATAGAGTAGCATGGAGACAATAGGTGAGTGGGGGAGGAGATGAAGGTGATAGGTCAGGGAGGAGAGGGTGGAGTGGAAAGGTGAAAAAGGAGCTGGGCAGGTCGGACAAGTCCAGACAAGTCAAGGGGACAGTTTTGCTACTCTATCCCCACCCCCACCCTCCTCTAGCTTATCTCTCCACGCTTCAGGCTCTCTGCCTTTATTCCTGATGAAGGGCTTTTGCCCGAAACGTTGATTTCGAAGCTCCTCGGATGCTGCCTGAATTGCTGTGCTCTTCCAGCACCACTGATCCAGATTCTTAGGTCACCTGTTGACTGTGCAGCTGGTTAGTAGGACAGGTCACACCAAGATGCATATTGAAATCATTTTAATGAGGAGGCTGCACAGAGTTTGTGCACTGCCTGCCTCAATTGGACTCGATATTGGTAGTTTGTGACTCATGATGCTCTCGTCCAAACTCAGAAGCAGCCTAATGTTTAACCCATTATGTTGCATTTCCTAACAGGCACCACAGGATGGTGTAAAAATATCATGACCAGGTTCTGGATGCTTTTGGCAGATGAGTACGGGCCACCAGACTATTGAAAACTGGTGAACATTTACTAACTATTTACACTAGCTACAGAGACATAGAAACATAGAAAATAGGTACAGGAGGAGGCCATTCAGCCCTTCAAACCTGCACCAGAATTCAATATGATCACGGCTCACCATGCAATCTCAGTATCCCGCTTTCTCTCCATACCCTGATTCCTTTAGCAACAAAAAAGGGCCATGTTAGTTCCCTCTTGAATATATCTAATAAACTGGCCCCAACAGCTTCCCATGGGAGAGAATTCCACAGGTTCAAAACTCTGAAGAAATTCTTCCTCATCTCAGTCCTGAATGGCTCATCCCTTATTCTTAGACTGTGACTCCTAGTTCTGGACTTCCCAACATTGGGAACATTATTCCCTCATCTAGCCTGTCCGATACCTCCAGGATTCTATATGTTTCTATGAGATCCCCTCTCATTCTTCTAAATGCCAGTGAGTACAATGGTTCAGTAAAACTTCATTAGAACTCTCTTCACTCAAATCCATGTGACCTGACATCACACTTTGGAGAGACTATGTTGTCCTTGCTGCTACGTTGATCCTCCTCCATCTGTTAAATCAGTCAGCCTGCTTGCTGGGCCATTTATCAGTTGATCGCTTAGCCCTCTTTGTTTGATCACTTGCTGGCCAGTCCATCCACTTGCTCATCTCCCCCACTAACCTTGCAGTTCTTACAGCAACATGGTGACCTCATAGTTATTTAATGTTCTCCAGTGAAGCACTGTCCTTAATTGATTTAAAATACAACAGAAAATACTGGAAATGTTCAGCAGATCAGGCAGCATTTGTGGAGAGAGAAGCAGAGCTAATATTTTAGGCCATTAGCCATTTTATTAGCCTTTAACTGATTTTGTTGACTGAATCCCAGGTCTTTATTCAATTGAGATTGCCAATGTATAAAGGAATTTCTGATTATTGCATGCTATTTGGTTAACTTTGTCAACTTTCTTCCCAGTTGGTTTAATTAATTTGCCGCATCATTACCACATTCTTGAATAAATTTGTTTGGTGGAGCCAGTCAAGTCAATAGAAATAAAAATTGGTTTACTGACACACTCACTATTGCCTAATTAACTCGATCATATAGAGTCACGTTTTAACCTCACCCGTGCAATTAGTTCCAGTTAAATATTCAAATCTCTGAAATCACACATTGTTCAGAGGGTATTGGCCCATCAGTATGTGTGGAGGCTATATGCAACAACAACAACTTACATTTGTAGAATCCCCTAACAATGGTAAGACATCCCGAGGCATTTCATAGGACAGTTCTCAACCAAGATTTGATACTGAAGGTGATATTAGGACAGGTGACCAAATTCTTGCTCAGAGGAGGACCTTAAAGGAATCGTGGTAGAGGGTTTTAAGATAATAAAAGGCTGAGAGGCTTGCAGGGATAGCCACTTACGCTGTATTGATTAAAATCAGAGATGCTTGCAAGATCAGAATTGGATAATTATAGATGTCTTGGAGGGTTGTAGACTGGATGAGGCTACAGAGCTCAAAAAGGGTGAGGCCATAGAGTGATTTGAAAAAAAAATTGGAATTTTAAAATTAAGTTATGGCCAGATCTGGAGCGAGTAAACATGAGGTGGATCGAACTTTCTGCATATAGGCAGTAGAGTTTTATTTGATATTTATTTATTTATTTGATAGTACACAGAACAGTACAGCACAGTACAGGCCCTTCAGCCATTGATGTTGTGCCGGCCTTTTATCCTACTCTAAGATCAAACTAACTTACATACCCTTCATTTTACTATCATCCATGTGCCTGTCCAAGAGTTGCTTAAATGTCCCTAATGTATCTGACTCTTCTACCACTGCTGGCAGTTCCATGTACCCACCACTCTCTGTGTAAAGAACTCATCTCTGACATCTCCCCTAAATTTTCCTCCAATCACCTTAAAATTATGCCCCCTCGTGATAGCCATTTCTGCCCTGGGAAAAAAGTCCCTGGACTATTCCCTCTATCTATGCCTCCCATCATCTTGTACACCTCTATTTAGTCACCTCTCACCCTTCTTCGTTCCAATGAAAAAAGCCTTAGCTCCCTCAATCTTTCTTCATAAGACATGCCCTCCAGCCCAGGCAACATATTGGTAAATCTCCACTGTACCCTTTCTAAAGCTTCCACATCCCTCCTATAATGAGGCAGTCAGAACTGAATACAATATTCCAAGTGTGGTCTAACCAGGGCTCTATACGGCTACAGCATAACCTCGCAGCTCTTAAACTCAATCCCCCTGCTAATGAAAGCCAACACACCATACGCCTTCTTAACAACTCTATCAATGTGAGTGGCAAATTTGAAGGATCTATGGACATGGACCCTAAGATCCCTCTGTTCCTCCACACTGCCAAGAATCCTGCCTTTAACCCTGTATTCTGCATTCAAATTCAACTTTTTAAAATGAATCACTTCACACTTTTCCAGGTCGAGCTCCATCTACCACTTACCAGCCCAGTTCTGCATCCTATCATTGTCCCGTTGCAACCTACTGCAGCCCTCCACACTATCCACCACTCCACCAAACTTCGTGTAATTGGCAAACTTACTAACCCACCCTTCCACTTCATCATCCAAGTCATTTATAAAAATCACAAAGAGCAGAGGTCCCAGAACAGAACCCCGTAGAACCCCACTGGTCACCAAGCTCCAGGCTGAATATGGCCTATTTTCCATCTACTACCATCCTCTATCTTCTATGGGCCAGCCAATTCTGTATTCAGACAGCTAAATTTACCTGTATCCCATGCCTCCTTACTTTCTGAATGAGTCTACAATGAGGAACTTTATCAAAGGCCTTGCTAAAGTCTGCATACCAGATCACTGCTCAACCTTCATTAATGTGTTTTGTCACATTGTCAAAGAATTTAATAAGGCTTGTGAGGCATGACCTTCCCCTCACAAAGCCTTGCTGACTGTATCTAATCAGACTAACTGTATCTAACAGGTTTTCCAAGTAATCATAAATCCTGTCTCTCAGAATCCTCTCCAATAATTTGCTCACCACTGACATAAGACTAACTGATCTGTAGTTCTCAGGATTATCCCTAATCCCTTTCTTGAACAAGGGAATAACATTTGCCACCTTCCAATCATCTGGAACTACTCCAGTGGACAGTGAGGACGCAAAGATCATTGCCAAATGTGCAGCAATCTCTTCCCTCACTTCCTGTAGTAACCTAGGGTATATCCCCTCTGGCCCAGGGGATTTATCTATCCTTATGTTTATCAACGTTTTCAGTACATCTTCCTTCTTAACATCAACCTGTTCAAACATATCAGCTTGTTTCATACGGTCTGCACAAACAACAAGGTCCCTCTCAGTAGAGAATACTGAAGCAAAGTATTCATTAAGGACCTCCCCTACCTCCTCCGACTCCAGGCACAAGTTCCCTCCACTGTCCCTGATTGGCCTTCCCCTCACTCTGGCCATTCTGTTGCTCCTCATGTAACAGTAGAATGCCTTAGGGTTTTCCTTAATCTTACCCGCTAAAGCTTTTTCATGCCCCTTCTAGCTCTACTATGTCCATTCTTCAGTTCCTTCCTGGCTACCTTGTAACCCTCTAGAACCCTGTCTGATCCTTGCAAATGTCTTCTTGCTTATGTTACTGTTAAATGAATGTAGAATTTAGGGTGATACTAGAAATGTTACTTATGCTAGGATAACTTGAACTGATCATAAATCATCATTATCTAATATGGTGAGTACATCATGTTTCTATTGATAAATTAGGCAGAAGCTTCAACATAAATTCTGGGTATGTCCATTCCCTTCAATCTTATGTATCAAAGTGACTCTAGGACTTGAAGGTTAATGAGTCATGTATCCATGGCTCTAATTTCCCTGTCTTTATGGCAATACCATCAAGCTGTATAATCCCACACTGTCCATTAACACTTGTCCAAGGAATGTTTGGGTTACAATAATAGAACTAATCAGATGACTATATCGATGCCAGTATGAGTGCTGTGCATGACTTTGGTTCACTTGTTATTTTGCACTTTGTGCTGCTGATTCATTTTGAAACCTTTTGTTGTTGGCGCAGCAATTTATCAATTCCCTATTTTGACCAACTAAAGTAAAAATGAGTTCATGCCTGTGTGAAAATAGCATGCACAGAAACAAAGAATAAACATATTAATTTAAACCTTTACAAATCCTCTAGTTGGGAATGTCAATGGTATTTCAACATCCCAATCCCTAACATTGCTGATAGCAATTAATAAACAGAGTATTGCTTTGACAGAGTGCTAAAGAACCACAGGAGTAAAAGTTTTGTCAAATAAATCATTTTTAACTGAGTCACAGAGGCAATATGAGAACTGATGACCAAAAGAGAAACAAAGGAAACAGAAATAAACACAAAGTGGAACCATCTCATGGGAAAGGCAACATTTGACAATTTAGCCTTATTCTTTAATAAAGTAGGAGGGTATTTGTGAAAGTATACAGATGACATATTGCTTAGCTCGGAACTTTTCCATGGGCCCAATGGGAAAACAAAATCCCGTCAGTGTGAAGCTGGTGGCTGCGAGCATAAGACAGCTCTCCGTTACAAAAATTCTAAAGGAAAACATTTAAATTGCCTTTTTCAATCAAGTAAAACTCTCTGACTCTCACAGCTGATTGATTCAGGAGATGGCTATCAGGACAAGGCTTTGATGTTTGCGGGTGATGATTTGCAGTCCCCTGATTGTGTGCAAGAGGAACGGTATGATTGATTTTCCAGCTCCTCCGCATCCCGGTCCTCATATGTGCTCAAGGACTAGGCAGAGACACTGACAGATACAGCAACGGTGTGCAAGGCAGCAGAGCACTGCCACAGGAAATTCAATAACATTATCAGACCAGAGAAGGTAAGATACACAGCAAACTCTCCCTTTCTTCACTGTCCACTGAAACTGTGTGACTCAGAGCTAAAACAGACTGACTCGTGGCCTTTCAGCAAAACCACCCAAAACACTTGGATGAGTCGAGTGGAGAATGAGTCAAATCTGCGAGCTCAGAACTCCCTCTGGAACTGATGGATTATGCATTACCATGACCACAATGGAGGCTCAGATGAGGTGGGGGAGATGTTGGCTCAGAACCAGTGGAAATACCTATCCTTTTCCTATTTATAAATTGTTCAGACCAGGGCAGAGGAAAGTTGTCACCATCCCATCCCACCATATGTGGCCTCACAACACTGTCAAAGGCAGCTATTCTGACCTTTGTATTTTTCCCACACAGGCATCATGGAGGTGAAAGCGGGTGGAGATTGGGAGGAAGACAGGTGTAAGGTGCATTGTTTCTCTGTATGTTCCACTGATCTTACATCAAAGTTATGTCAGAAATCAGGATAAATCTTGTAAATGTTCCAGGCCTCTGCCAAACAGCGGGTTACTCTCTTTAAGGTTTTCAGTCTGTCCCAACTTCCTGGAAAGGTGTAGTGAGAAATCTGAGAATTGTTTGGTTCTTGGCTCTAAAATACCTGTAATCATTTATTTTTATTGGCACAAGCTTTATAACAACTAGTTAATAATTGTATGCAGGGAAACATTGTCTGAAAAATATATGTGTGAATAGGGCAAAAAAATGCTTTTCAATGCCAACTAACTGTGCCAGAAAATGGAGTAATTCAGGTCAAGCTGCCTATTCTGTTATCTTTCACTCTCAACTGTGTACAGGAGGCTGGGTAGATCAGAAATCACCTCTGGCCTGCTCTTTAATGCTCTCTGGCTGTTGGTCCTAGCTGGTACAGATGACCACATAGCCATCTTAAACAATTATAATTAGTGCCTTGGCAGCAAAGTATCTTTATATGAAGCAGTTGATCTTTTGAGTAACAACAAAATAACCTTTTTCAATGATCCCGTGATGAATGGTAAATTGAAATTGTCATGCTCGGAGTGTTGTAACTTGTTCTTCTAAAGTTTACATTCTGATGTTGCATGATCTGTGTTGAGCTGATCCTTAATTTGCTCTGATGCGCCACCTGGTGTCTCATAAAGAATTGATGTGGAGGTGCCAGTGTTGGACTGGGGTGGACAAAGTTAAAAATCACACAACACCAGCTTATAGTCCAACAGGTTTATTTGGAACCACTAGCTTTCGGAACACTGCTCCTTCATCAGATAGTTGTGGTGTATAAGATCGTAAGACACTGAATTTATAGCAAAAGTTTACAGTGTGATGTAACTGAAATTACATATTGACAAAGACCTGGATTGTTTGTTATGTCTCTCATCTTTTAGAATGAACTGAAACCAACATGATCATTCTAAAAGATGAGAGACTGAACAAATAATCCAGGTCTTTTTCAATATATAATTTCAGTTACATCATACTGTAAACTTCTGCTATAAATTCAGTGTCTTACAATCTTATACTCCACAACCATCTGATGAAGGAGAAGCGCTCCGAAAACCAGTGCTTCCAAGTAAACCTGTTGGACTATAACCTGGTGTTGTGTGATTTTTAACTCCATAAAGAATTGACAGGTGTCATGCATTTGATAGGATGTGATTCTGAATTTGATTTTAGGATTTTTAATGGCACTAAGGATTTGAAAGATGATTCATGACCTTGTTGCAAAATTATCATTGCATATCAAAAGTGAATTATTAGATGAATGGAGATGTTTCAATCACATGACAAAGTTCTAGAGGTGACACAGTAGCTCAGTGGTTAGCACTGCTGCCTCGCAGTGCCAGGGACCCGGGTTTGATTCCAGCCTCAGGCGACTATCTGTGTGGAGTTCGCACATTCTCCCTGTGTCTGTGTGGGTTTCCTCCGGGTACTCTGGTTTCCTCCCACAGTCCAAAGATGTGGAAGTCAGGTGAATTGGCCATGCTAAATTGCCCATAGTGTTAAGTGCATTTGTCAGAGGGAAATGGGTCTGGGTGGGTTACTCTTCAGAGAGTCAGTGTGAACTTGTTGGGCCAAAGGGCCTATTTCCACACTGTAGGGAATCTAATCTAATCATTGTACGATTTGCAAATGAACAATTATCCCCAATATTTGAAGATAATCAAATGTGAAACCATAGCTGGCATTCCTTTCAATTCTTCATTCTGAAGGGTATATGTATAGCTTTCCCTCCAAAGATCTAGCTTGGGAAAAATACTTACTGTAAAGAACACATCAAAGATCAAGCTAGATGTATCTTATAAAGCCAGGACTGTCATGTGTTTAGCTTTTCAGACATATTATGCGATTTGGGCTGGGACATTACATTAAAGTTACAATACTTTGTTAAAATTTTGCTTGCAACTAAAATTGAAGAAGGAATGAAATCCATAATTAATTTGAAAGGATGGAATTTGGAACAATGCCTGTCTTCAAATATTAGAGGGAGTTGGTTAGCCTTTCATGTAAATAATTCTGGATTTTTGTGCCAGCATTTTGTTAAGGATCCCTTATCTATGGGACAATAAGGATGTGATTCATGATATTATTAAATGGCAAATCACCTGGTTAAGCTCTGGACACAAAAAAAAAGACAGTGGTATAACTGTTGCATTTCATGTCCAGAAGCAGGAAATAGGCAAGCTCTTGGTCAAGTGGGAAGTTCTGCTGAAGGGCAAATCAAGGCCTATCTACTTGAAGACTATTGACCAGTAATATGACAGGCCCGGTCTCATCAATAATAGCATTGATTAAAATAAAACATTATTTAGCAAGTTAACCAGATTATTGTTGACCAGTCTCAACTTCTTAAACTATAGAATTTAAGTTGAAATAAAATGATATTTCCTATAAGCATCATTTCATGTGTTAATTTAACAACTGGGAAAGAAATTAAAGTAGTAAAACTTACTTTTCTTCCTCTTGTTGAACTGTTAATCAATTTGACCTCCATGATCACCATTTCTCTGAATTGGCCCAATCAGACACCAACATGCAAGTTCATCTTGGCTTTCCAAAACTTTTACCTGATAGATAACGACAATCTAGTACTGTAAGAATGCCCCCTACAAACAGGTCATCTCAATGCAGTCATAATTCATGAGATTCAAACCACACCCACTGTGGTGAAATAGATTGTGCTTGATGCAATCAATGGAGTCAACAATCTCAAATGGTTGTACTCAGACTGCTTTGACACAATCAGCAACTTAAATGACAATGCAATAATGCATCTTCAGGATAATGCAAAGCCATTCATTGATCCTTAAAGGAATGCAGCATGTGCATTCAGGAGAAGCCACAAATGGAACTAACTGAGATGGAGTGAAATAGTATCACTCAGAAGGCTGATGGTCAAACAGATTGGTGCAGCTCCATGACTTACACCTTAAAGAAAGACAACACATAATAGCGTGCTTTTCACTTCCATTCAAACTTTCACTTAAGAAATGTCCACATAAAATATAGGTACTGGAAGAGTTAAATCCTTGATTTTCTGGAGTGAGGTTCTTTTGCAAAATGTTGCTACTGGTCTATCCTCACAATATTTATGATGCTTTTCAGATGGTATTGTTTCTGATGGTTACTATTTGGGCAGTGTGTTCATATGTGCAATGACTGAGGAGAGGGTAGAAGTTGAGTCATGTTCAAACCAAAAGCAGTACGTTTCTCATCCTGCAAAAAACATGCACCTAGGCCTTTCTTGTGACTTTCCTGGGGTCATGATGTTGCAGTAAGCAAGGTTTTGTTGACAAGACCTGCAAAAACGACTCAAGAGTATTAGTGGTTATCTTGCCAAACACAGTGAGCATCCTTCTTGAGCAAATCTCTCGGTGAATATAGAATGCTACAGGAACAAGCCCTTCGAAGCACCATGTGTGTGCTGACAATGATGTCATTCTAAACTAATCCCATCTGCCTGCACATGGTCTGTATTCTTCCGTTCCTTGTCTGTTCATATCTAACTGCCTCTTAAACATTGTGACCACATCTGCTTCAATCACCTCCCTGGCAATACGTTCCTCCCACCCTTTGCATAAAAAAAGCTTTTCTCACACATCTCCTTTAAATTTCCCCTCTCAACTATTTTTTCGTTCACAGGTTGAGGGCTTCACTGACTAGGTAAGCATTTATTACTCATCTTAGAGGGCAATTGAGAGTCAACCATATTGCTGTAGGTCTGGAGTCACATGTAGTTCAGACCAGGTAAAAATGGTGGTGCTATGGCCATACATGTAGCTCTATTTAACAATTTAAAAACAAAAGACACCCACTAAATAAGAGCTTATCACAGCAAATGTATGAGCTGTAGGTATTAACATGTACTAACAGCCTTTGCTGCTTTTTGAAAATAGGACTTACTACTCCTGTGATAGAATCTTCTTATCACACATATTTACAGGAAGCAAGAAGAAATGTATTCTTAAAAAGATTATACAGAAAGCAACTTGTTTTGTTCCCCTGGGATTGTGTTAGTAAGAAAATTGAACAGACCTTTGAAGCATTTGCCAAACATTCATGTCAACAGACTAGTAGTTGAAAACTGTATTGTTCACCGAACAGCTTCTAATCAGAGTCGAGAGTTTGGTGCTGGAAAAGCACAGCAGGTCAGGCAACATCCAAAGCGCAGGAGAATCGACGTTTTAGACATTCCCGATGAAGTGCTTATGCCCAAAACGTCGATGGAGCAGGAGAATCGACATTTTGGGCATAAGCACTTCATCGGGAATGTCTAAAACGTTGATTCTCCTGCTCCTTGGATGCTGCCTGACCTGCTGTGATTTTCCAGCACCACACTCTCAACTCTGATCTCCAGCATCTCCAGTCCTCAATTTCTCCTAGCTTCTAAACAGATATTGTTGTGTGTCCTAGTGGCTAATTTTGTCACCTTTAATTTATTGTAGCAATGTTAAATCTGATTTAGGTTGTATTTGTATATTGATAATTGAGCACTAGAGGGCCACCTAATGGTTGGTTGGCTGGCTGGTTTGCAATACACATTGCTGCCAACAGTGTGGGTACAATTCCTGCACCATCTGAGGTTTAATTATATTAGTTTAGATTACTTACAGTGTGGAAACAGGCCCTTCGGCCCAACAAGTCTATCCCTCTGAAGAGCAACCCACCCAGACCCATTCCCCTACACCTAACACTACAGGCAATTTAGCATGG
This sequence comes from Chiloscyllium plagiosum, assembly GCF_037043375.1. Lineage (NCBI taxonomy): Eukaryota > Metazoa > Chordata > Chondrichthyes > Orectolobiformes > Hemiscylliidae > Chiloscyllium > Chiloscyllium plagiosum. The sequence goes on along the minus strand of NW_028270174.1, from coordinate 30,843,135 downwards.
CCAATTCACCTAACCTGCACATTTTTGGACTGCGGGAGGAAACCGGACTACCCAGAGGGAACCCATGCAGACACAGGGAGAATGTGCAAACTCCACACAGACAGTTGCCTGAGGCGGGAATTGAACCCGGGTCTCTAGCACTGTGAGGCAGCAGTGCTGGCCACTGTGCCACCATGCCGCGCCACCACTACCCTTGTCTAAGGCATGGTGACCCTAAGGTTTAACCAGCCATCTATCTCTAACAAGAGAGCAGTTGTATGGACTGGTAAGACTATGGCAAACTTAGCTTCATGACAAATGCATTCCTGAGCCTTTGTTCACATTGAGAGAGAATGGCCAAATTTTTGCAAACTGTGGTAAAGGAGCAATGTTTACAATTTACCTCATTGGCATTTTCTCACAAAGACTAAACCTAATCCGGCCTCTGATTCAATGTGATAGCACCCTCTTCGGGAGGTCTGGGGAGTGTGTGTGTGTGTGTGTGTCCAGTTGTCTTAGCTTATCAGTTGAAAGAATGCAACATCAAAACAAGGAATGTTTTGAACATTAACCTCGTTTCTCTTTCCACAGGAGCTGTTGGGTATTTCCAATATTTTGTCCTTTTATCTGAACTCCCTCAGCCAACATCTATTCCTGAACCAACACCTAGTAAATGGTGATCTGGCTATTTATTCCATTACCATGTCTGATTTTCACCATTCTCCACAAGTGCATAGTGATTACACATTAAAACTACTTTGCTGGTTGTAAAGTGTTTTAGAATGTCCTGAGACCATGAAAGATACTATAAACTTGAAATTCTAAAAATTTGTTGTCAATTAAGTCTCAGTATGAATAGTAGAAGTTGAAAGGGTGGACGATTGGACATATTCAAAACAACCCTCTGTTACTCTTAAAGGCTTGAAATGGAGGGGTTGGTGAACACGTGGAATATTCACATGGAACCTTTTCTTATATTTTTGGATGATGTAACTAGGTAGAATGATGGGTCCTTGGGAAATTCCTTAGCGATGGAAGGGTGAGGGAGCAGGAGGTGAAGTTATGTCAAGAATGTTTGGCTCGGCAATTATAGAAGCAGGTAACCACAATTCCACTCAGCTGAATGATAGGGGTAGGTATTGAAGGAGAATGTAGTTATCAATGTTGAAGACTGGAGAGAGGATGTACTCAGAACACAAGTGAGGTTTTCATAAAGGTGCAATTTTGTTCCACTTCAAATTTACAACCATTCCAGTGTAAGCCCGGACCAGTGCAAGATAAACTTTGAAATGTATAAAGCATACATAAATACAAACATACAAATGAGGAGCAAGAGAAGGCCTTTTGGCCTCCTAAATATGCTTCTCCATATGACGAGGTCATCATTCATACGATTATGGTCACAACTCTACTGTCCTGTCCATACCAAATGAAACCCTGTACACCTTTTCTCTTTGACTGCCTTGTCAATCAAGAATCTATCAAATTCAGCCTTAGAAATATTCAATGACAAACAAAGCAAGGGGATACATGATGAACAGTCGGACTCTGGGAAGCACCAAGGATCACAGGCACCTTGATGTGCACGTCCATTAGTCCCTTAAGGTAGCATAATGGTAGAGTGAATGTGAATCAGCACTCTGATGAACACGTTCCATTTGCCTGAGTGGGTGCAGCTCTAATAACACTCAAGAGTGTTGAAAAACTGGTATGTTCACTATAAGTGGACAACTTGGTAAGGAGCGTGTGAACAGTTGCACTAGTACTGTATCAAATTGCAAGTAGATAATGAAAAGGAGAATGGGGTGGCATATATTATGGGCAGATGCCATAAGCCCTGTCAATGTTGAAAGTTATCCTTATGCTTCAGGCTCACTTATGATGTGTGTATATTAAAATGAATAATGCCAGGAGCACAAATTTCCCTTTCCTTGCTATAAAGCACCTTGCTATTCATTGTCTATGATCTTTCACACATTTGAAATAAAACTAATTTCTGCAGCATTGTGTTAAACCTGATTTCATCATTCATCTATGAGCACATTACTGGATAAGTGTATGCATTGAATTATTAATGGCTGTTCCTAATTGCTAATCCTTCGCTCTGTATGCTGCAGGAGAATTCTGAATTCTTTTAATGGACGCTCGGGCAAAACTCTGAGAGTAGTGCCTGCTGCACAATGAATCGCTTACAAATCTGGGGCAAGACAGTTCATTGGTTTGCATTTCATGCCCTACATGAAATGTGTACAGTTCACAGTAAAATTACTGCAAGATTAACATGGAAATACTAAAAAGCTCCCTATGTAAATCAAAGCCTATTAAAAACATCAAGATCCAACTATTCTAGTTAAATTCATTTATTGGCAAATTATTTTCTGGAATTAGAAAAAGCAATTTTTCTTCGTCACTTCAAACTCCTGCTATTCTACCTGGCTCTGACAAAGAGTCCATTGTGTGGATAATGCCACTTAATTTTCTCTAGTTTAATGAATGGTTAGGAGGGGTGAAGGAAAGAGCTACAGTCTGACCCAAGGCAATCATCTTGCCTAGACAGGGCTGATGGGAACTGTGAAGCCTTCTTTATGGAGTCAATCTATGATTTATGGTTTAGAGCCAAAGAGATAGGTAAAATTGGGATTGCAAGTTGAGTTTCCCACTTGCAAGTAGTACTGCATGCAAGACAATTTGACTCTTCATTGATGTCTGAACTATGAGGCAAACAGTTGGAAGTAGTCTGTACAATTGTGGGCGGCACGGTGCCATAGTGGTTAGCACTGCTGCCTCACAGCGCCAGAGACCCGGGTTCAATTCCCGCCTCAGGCGACTGACTGTGTGAAGTTTGCACATTCTCCCAGTGTCTGTGTGGGTTTCTTCCGGGTGCTCCGGTTTCCTCCCACAGTCCAAAGATGTGCACATCAGGTGAATTGGCCATGCTAAATTGCCTGTAGTGTTAGGTAAAGGGGTAAGTGTACGGGAATGGGTGGGTTACGCTTCGGCGGGTCGGTGTGGACTTGTTGGGCCGAAGGGCCTGTTTCCACACTGTAAGTAATCTAATCTAATCCAAAAAATGAGTTAATCAAACCTGAGCCAGCAATTAATGTGTGACCAATAGCCTCAAAAATATTTGAAAGGATTTTCACTCCTGGTCATGAAAAGAGACAGAAGAGAGAGATATTAAAATGCAGCTTACATTCCTATGATCAGCTACGAGCAAACCAGATGCTGAGAATTCTTGATGTGGACGTCAGAGCCATTTCATGGAGACGCCAGCTTTATGCTGTCTGCAAAGAACCTTCAAGTTACTCACCATGTAGCAGCATCTCAGGGCACGATGTGTGGGCACACTTCATCCATGGACATTGGCAAATAATTATTGCCAACCTCTCAGGATCATTGTGGCACCGCTCCAGTTCACCTGCAAGATGTTTAGGAAGTTGAGATCTGCATTTCAGCAATTAACATTAAAAGGCTGCTGCGAGTACACTTTGCATGTGGTGCAGACATGCACCGAGCTCACCGATTGGACCAGGCTGAATTCTAGGGCTGCTCACTTACTGTCTTAATGAAGGCACAGCTCGTGGCTACCTGGGTGAGTGTGTAACATGCGAATAGACATGTCTCAGAGAGTAGTCGTCAGTGAACTTCATGGAGTAGAGTACACTAGAGTAGGTTATATTTGTCATTTCTACCATATACAATTAATACAGTAAAAAACTAGACAGCATTCCTCCAGGACCAGTGTGCTACATGGACAGCACAAACTACACGATCATACAAAGGGTGGTATAAAGTGCATAAGAAGTCAAAACATGCTAATTACAGTGTAATAAAAGAATGATAATTAATAGACATTGTTCTAGTAGCAATTCAAAGTTGTGCAAAGAATTTCAAATGGAAAAGAGTCCGATCACACGGTGTTAAGGAACCTGATGGTTTGGGGGAAGAAACTGTTGCACAGTCTGGCTGTGAGAGACCGAATGCTCCGGTATCTTCTCTCAGATGGCAGGAAGGAGAAGAGTTTGAGTGAGGAGGTGTGTGGGGTCTTCCACAATGCTCTTAGTCTTTCGGATGCAGCGTGTGGTGTAAATGTCTGTAATGGAGGGAAGAGAGACCCTGATGATCCTCTCAGCTGTCCTCACTATCCATTACAGGGTCTTACCATCCGAGACGGGTGCAATTCCTGAACCAGGCAGTGATGCAGCAGCTCAGGGTACTCTCAATGAACACTCCGTAGAATGTGGTGAGGATGAGGAGTGAGAGGGGGTTCTCTCAGTCTACCCAGAAAGTAAAGATGCTGCTGAGCTTTCTTCACTGTGGAGCTGGTGCTAAGAGACCAGGTGAGATTCTCTGCTAGATCCACGCCAAATTTGGTGCTCTTCACGATCTCCATGGGGGAGCTGCCAATGTCCAGCGGGAAGTGGTCACTCCATGCACTGCTGAAGTCAACCACCAACTCTTTCATTTTGTCCACGTTCAGAGACAGGTTGTTTAGTCGTTGAGACAGGATGCTGAATATTTCTTCAGCTTGGGGACAATGGTAATGGCCTTGAAGCACATTGGAACTATGGTACAGCTCAGGGAGGTGGGGATCTGTCAATAAGGGGCTGCCAGTACAATAAGTCAAAGGCAGTTTCCGATATCAGTCCAGGGGATTAGCCATGGTCAGACATCCAGTGTGGGTGCCCTCAGTCAGGAGCTCCGTGTCGTTGCAGCTTACGGTATGGGTCATCATGGCCAGTTCTGTGACTCCATAGTGGCCAGTCGGGAGAGTAGCACTAATATTGTCAAGGAGATTATCATAAAAATCTTGTGCCTCAGCCTTTAAGGAAGGAAGTCTGCCCTGCTTACCTGGTCAGGCCTGAATGTGATTGAACTATTCTCGCAAGTCATGCAGTTCAAATAGGAATGAAAATAAATGCTGGTCTTGCTGTTAGAATTCAAAAAAAACCTCTGACCCAGTAATATACAAAAAGCTTTCTTTTGTAGTTGTCTTTAATGATATTAGCTGTGAGTATAAATAGATTCTGAGAATCCTGAAGAATGTGCTGTTAGATGGTATAGTTTGTCAGTAAATCCTGCTGAATGGGCTCAATGCAAGAGTGACAGAGTACACTATTGGCCTTTAAGCCACACTATAAGGAGTCACTCTGCTTTAATGAACTGCTGTTATCCTCTTTACTATCTTTTTCTTTATTCGCTGAACTACATTTGAAATCCCTATGTTTACAATCTTGCTTTTGGAGTGTTATAAAGTATGTATTAATGTTTGTGCTCCTATTAAATAATGACTCAATGTAAGCAATATTGTTGGGTAAATGTGATTGTTTTTCACTCATCACTGGGCATTCTGATAGAAGCTTGAAGCTAACAACATGTTTGGTGGTTTTGGGTCAGATGAGATAAAGAAATGTTAAAAATTTTACATGTGACCCCAGCCAGCCTCCAAACTACTTTCAATGGAGACAGGACAGGGTGTGAGAACAGTCTGCTCCAAGGAGTTGCATTGATTGTTTAGATATTGTAATGACGTTACGTGCGTAATGTCTCCTGCCCAGGTTAAATTTCATCTTGAACAGATGGATTTCCTCAGTTTCAAGAATATAAATAGGTTAAGGATGGTGAAGCCAAAACATAATTGCTGGAGAAACTCAGCAGGTCTGGCAGCATGTGTGGAGGGAAAGCAGACTTAAGTTCCAAGTCAGGTGACCATTCTTCAGAACTGTCCTTCTTTCTGTTTTCTCCCCACAGCTGCTGGCAGACCTGCTGAGTTTCTCCAGCAATTTCAGATTTTTTTTTTTGTTTTAGATTTCCAGCATCCGCAGTTGTTTCTTCAACTTTAGGTAAAGGATGATGATGATGACTGCTGGCTTCAGCAGGTATGGAGACAAAGAATGCTAATCAGGTACCAACATTCAATTTAGTGGGATGTCTACACTTCTCAATTTCCCACTATTTTGCAAACAGTGTAGCCCCACATCCCTACACCACCATCATTAAACATGTCCCCAACCACTGCATGTCTCATCATTCCAGTCTCCAATATGAACAGCTATGTGTCACCTGTGAGGAGTGCCAAAAAATGTCCAAGTGAGGAGAATTGCCCATCTCTTCCTAGATAAAGATGGAATAATAAGGGCCTCTGCCAAATTTACTATTTTCCTGTTGGCCCAGGCAATGTTTTCTACCCAGAGTTAAAGACCAAAATCTACTCAAGTATGGGTAAAAGATTCCATGCACTGGTTTGAAACCCTGGGGAGATATCCCAGTGTTCTGGCCTATACTTACCTTAGTCAATGACACTAAAAATAATAGTTATCTGGTCTTTACTACATCGCTGTATGTGAACTTGTTGCATACAACTTGGTCAATATGTTGACTGCTAGTTTCCTATGTTACAGTAGTGATTATACTTTGTAAGTAATTTGTTGGCTGTAACTTTCAGAAACCATATGTTACACCATACAAATGAAAATCTTTCTTAAGTTTAAACCATGTCTTTCAGAAAATTTAAATTATTTCAAGCTAACTTTTTTCTTACATGATTTCAGGGCCAGATTGAGAACTCCAGATACGAATTATTTGGTGTTTAATTTTGAAATGGTTATGTTTGTCCTATATCAGATCAATTTAGCCTCAATTTTAACTTGCATTAGAGTCACGCATGAGAGATACTGTCTGATTTTAGCTCGCTTTCTTCACCAAAGCCATGTTTCGAAGACAAAAGGATCAGTGACATCACCTTCCAAACTCCTGTCCCACATTTCTCGACCGTAATGTAAATCACATGGTCAACAGGAAGGTCGGGATTAGGGGAGAAGGTAAACTGGAAATGGTGGATGTTGTAGCACCAATGACTGACAGCTTGTGGTTTGGCGAGAATGTTACCATCAATTCCCCTCTCTGCTCTTTTTTTTTACTTTAATAGACTCATTCAGACATGTTATGACACACCTCTGGTAAGCTGGGACTTGAAGCTGAATGTTCTTGTCCAAAGATAAGGACACTACTACTCTGTCACAAAAGTCCTTTCTCTACTCTTTGAAATGAGCAATAATGGTTCAGGCAACTCCCAGTGGGGCTGAGGTTTAAGGCCTATCTAATTACTAGTGGTAGAGGATCAACCACTATTGAGTCACAATGAGAATAGGGAATTTTCTTAGCAATATTAAAATGCTTATTGCATTACAGCAAAAGAAACAACTTTCATTAAGTTAGACATAATTATCAGACGGTCAGGAGCCAGAGATGATTGTTTTCCAACCAAACATTATCGTATGGATGTTACTGCGTGGTCAGACTGTGTTTGTTTACTCCAGGGCAGAAGAGATTGAGAGGGGACATGAATGAATTGTATAAAATTATGAGGGGCATAGATAGGGTAGACAGAAAGAAACCTTTCCTCTTGATGGAGGGATTAATAACAAGGGGCATAGACTTAAAGTAAGGGGCAGAAAATTTACCAGATGGTGTAAGGAAAAATGTTTTCACTCAGACGATGGCAAAAATCTGGAACTCATGACTCGTAAAGATAGTAGAGGCAGTAATTCTCAGAACAATTAAAGATTTAGATGTACAGTTGCAAAGTTAGGGCATAAAAGGCCATAATCAAATGCTGGAAGATGGGATTAGAATAGTGAGATGTATGTTTTTGACTGGCTGTGGGCCGAATGGCCTCTTTCTTTGCTGTAAATCTCTATGACTTTATGATCAGACTGGATGGAGTCCAATGCAATCTTTAACATTAACCTATTCAGAACCATTACTTTATACAACATGACAATTGTGGATCCTGGTCAGAATGATAAGTATATATACATGAAGGACATTTGTATTATTAATTGAAGTGGACAGAGCTGTATTTTGAGTAAAGCAAATTCAACACAACTTGCAAAACATAGAACTGACAAGAACCAGTCACATCTAGTTCTCTCAGAAACACAGTAAATAAGTATGCTCTGTCTTTTTCAACAACACCAATCAATAAAATCTTACAGAATGTATTCCCTGACCTTTAGGTTAAATTCCTATCGATTGACACTCACAATGGAAGCAAAAATATAGTTTACATATACTTATACTAAACATGAAGTCCAAAAAGACATGTGTTCCAGAACTTGCTGCTCCCCCAGCCAAGCTCTTCCAGTACGGTTACAACATTGGCATCTACCTGACGATGTGGAAAATTGCCCAGGTATGCCCAGGACATAAAAAAGTTGGACAAATCCAACCAAACCAGTTATTGCCCCATCAATGTACTCTCGACCATCAGTAACGTGATGGAAGGTGTCATCAACAGTGCTATCAAGCAGCACCTGCTCAGCAATAACCTGCTCAGTGATGCCCAGTTTGGGTTCCACCAGGGCCACTCAGTTCCTGACCTCTCACAGCCTTGATACAAACACGAACAAAAGAGCTGAATTCTAAAGGTGAGGTGTAAGTGACAGCTCTTGACATCAAGGTGGCTTTCAACCCAAGTATGTCATCAAGGAGCCCTAGCAAAACTGGAATCAATGGCTATCTAGGGGCAAACTCTCCAGTGGTTGGAGTCCTTCCTGGCACATATGAAGATGGTCATTGCTGTTTGAGGTCAGTCATTTCAGCTCGAGGGCATCTCTGCAGGAATTCCTCAGAATAGTGTCTTAGGCCCAATCATCTTCAGATGCTTCATAATGATCTTCGCTCCATCATAAGATCAGAAGTGGGATGTTCGCTGATGATTGCACAATGTTCAGCACAATTCATAACTCCTCAGAAAATGAAGCAGTTCATGTTCGAATGCAATAAGATCTGGACAATTTCCAGGCTTGGGCTTACACGTGGCAAGCAACATTCATGCCATACAAACTCCAGGCATAATCAATAAGAGACAATCTAACTACTGCCCCTTGACACTCAATAGTGTTATCACCACTACTAATAATCTGGGGACTTACCATTGACCAGAAACTCAACTGGACTCACCACATAAACACAACGGCTGCAAATGAACAATTGTGATAGGGGACTCTCTAGTCAGAGGCATAGACAGATGTTTCTGTGGCTGACAGTGAGAAATCAGAATGGTGTGTTGTCTCCCTGATGCCAGAATCAAGGATATCTTGGAGAGAATGCAGAATGTTCTCAAAGAGGAGAGGAACCAGAAGGTGGTCATTGTCCACATTGGAACTAACAACATAGGAAGGAAAAAGGTGAGATTCTGAAGGGAGAATATAAGAAGTTGGGGCAGGAATTTAAAAAGGAGGTCCTCGAAGGTAGTAATATCTGGATTACTCCCAGTGCTGCAAGTTAGTGAGGGTAGGAACAGGAGGATGGAGCAGATGAATGCGTGGCTGAGGAGTTGGAGCAGGGGAAAAGGGATCACATTTTTGGATCATTGGAATCTTTTCTGGGATAGAGGTGCCCTGCATATGAAGGACAGATTGTATCTATATTGGAAATGGACTAATGTATTGCAGGGACATTTTTTTGAGCTCGGGAGGATTTAAACTAATACGGTGGGGGAGTGGGGCCCAGGAAGATAAATAAGAAAAAGGGATCAGTCTGAGACTGGATAGTTGGGAAAAGGAGCAAATCAAACAGTTAGGGACAGGGACAAAGCAGAGAACAAGGTAGAACTGCTATATTAAACTGCATTTATTTCAATGCAAGAGGCCTAACAGGGAAGGCAGATGAACTCAGGGCATCAGACTGGGATATCATAGCAATTACAGAAACATGGCTCAGGGATGGGCAGGACTGGCAGCTTAATGTTCCAGGATAGAAATGCAATGGGAAGGATAGAAAGGGAGGCAAGTGAGGAGGGTGAGTGGTGTTTTTGATAAGGGATAGCATTACTGCTGTACTTATGAAGGGTATTCCTGGGAATATGACCAGGGAAGTTATTTGGGTGGAACTGAGAAATAAGAAAGGGATGATCAAATTATTGGGATTGTACTATGGTACCCCCCCGCCCCCGAATATTCAGAGAGAAATTGAGAAACAAATTTGTGAGAAGTTATCTGTAAGAGTAATAGGGTGGTTTTAACTTTCCAAACATAGACTGGGACTGCCATAGTGTTCAGGGTTTAGATGGAGAGGAATTTGTTAAGTGTGCACAAGAAAGTTTTCTGATTCAGTACGTGGGTGTACCGACAGAAGGTGCAAAACTTGACCTATTCTTGGGAAATAAGGCCGGGCAGGTGACTGAGGTGTCAGTAGGAGAGCATTTTGAGTCCAGCGACAATATAGAAACATAGCAATATAGAACATATACAGCACAGTGCAGGCCCTTCGGCCCTCAGTATTACACCGAGCTGAGGAACCAATCTGAAGCCCATCTAACCTACACTATTCTATTTTCATCCAAATATTTATCCAATGACCATTTAAATGCCCTTAAAGTTGGTGAGTCTACCACTTTTGCAGGCAGAGTGTTCCATGCCCCAACTACCCTCTGAGGAAAGAAACTACCTCTGACATCTGTCCAATATCTATCACCCCTCAATTTAAAGCTATGTCTCCTCATGCTAGCCATTACTGAGGAAAAAGGCTCTCACTTTCCACCCTATCTAACCCTCTGATTATCTTATATGTCTCAGTTAAGTCACCACTCAACCTTCTCTCTAACAAAAACAGCCTCAAGTCCCTCAGCCTTTCCTCATAAGACCTTCCCTCCATACCAGGCAGCATCCTAGTAAATCACCTCTGAACCCTTTCCAAAGCTTCCACATCCTTCTTATAATGCTGTGACCAGAACTGTACTCTAAGTGTGGCTGCACCAGAGTTTTGTACAGCTGAAACATGACCTCATAGCTCTGAAACTCAATCCCTCTACCAATAAAAGCTAACACACCATATGCCTCCTAACAACCCTATCAACCTGGGTGGCAACTTTCAGGGATCTATGTACATGGACACCGAGATCTCTCTGCTCATCTATGCTACCAAGAATCTTACCATTACCCCAGTACTCTGTATTCCTGTTGCTCCTTCCAAAGTAAATCAGCTCACACTTTTCCACATTAAACTCTGTTTGCCACCTCTCAGCACAGCTCTGCAGCTTATCTATGTCCCTCTGTAACCTGCAACATCCTTCTGCACTGTCCACAACTGCATTGACCTTAGTGTCATCTGCAAATTTACTAATCCATCCTTCTACCCCCTTACCCAGGTCATTTATAAAAATGAAAAACAGCAGTGGCCCCAAAACAGATCCTTGCAGTGCACCACTAGTAACTGAATTCCAGGATGAACATTTCCCATCAACCACCACCTTATGTCTTCTTTCAGCTAGCCAATTTCTGATCCAAACTGCCAAATCACCCTCAATCCCATGCCTCTGTATTTTCAGCAATAGTTTCCATAATTCTATCAGTTTTAAAATAGTGATGAAAAAGGATAGACGGGATCTAAAAATTAAAGGTCTAAATTGGAGGAAGGCCAACTTTGACAGGATTAGGCAGGAACGTTCAAAAGTTGATTGGGAGCAGATGTTCACAGGTAAAGGGTGGCTGCAAAATAGGAAACCTTCAAAAATGAGATAATAAGTGTACAGAGACAATATGTTCCTTTAGGGTGAAAGACAAGGCTGGTAGGTGTAGGGAATGCTGGGTGACCAGAGAAATTGAGGTTTTGATCAAGAAAAAGAAGGAAGCATATGTCAGGTATAGACAGCAGAGATTGAGTGAATCCTTAGAAGATTATAAAGGCAGTAGGAATATACTTTAGAGTGAAATCAGAAGGGCATAAAGGGGACATGAGATAGCTTTGGCAAATAAGGTTAAGGAGAATCCAAAGGGATTTTATAAATACATTAAGGACAAAAGGGTAACTAGGGAGAGAATAGGGCCCCTCAAAGATCAGCAAGGCGGCCTCTGTGTGGAACTACAGCAAATGAGGAGATAATAAACAGGTAGTTTGCATCAGTGTTTACTGTGGGGAAGGACAATGGAAGATATAGAACGTGGGGAAATAGATGGTGACATCTTGAAAAATGTATATATTACAGAGCAGGAGGTGCTGGATGTTTTAAAACACATAAACGTGGATAAATCCCCAGGACCTAATGAAGTGTACCCTAGAACACTGTGACAAGCTAGGGAAGTGATTGCTGGGATATTTGCATCATCAATAGTCACAGGTGAGGTGCTGGAAGACTGGAGGTTGGCTAATGTGGTGCCACTATTTAATAAAGGTGGTAAAAGCAAGGGAACTGTAGACCAGTGAGCCTGACATTGGTGGTGGGAAAATTGTCGGAGGGCATCCTGAGGGACAAGATTTACATGCATTTGAAAAGGCAAAGTTAGATTACGTGGAATACAGGGAGAACTAACCATTTGGATACAGAACTGGTTCGAAGGTAGATTACAGAGGGTGGTGGCGGAGGGTTGCTTTTCAGACCCGAGGCCTGTGACCAACAGTGTGCCACAAGGATCAGTGCTGAGTCCACTGCTTTTTGTCATTTATATTAAATTATTTGGTTGTGAACGTAGGCGATATGGTTAGCAAGTTTGCAGATGACACCAAAATTGGATGTGTAGTGGACAGTGAAGAAGGTTACCTCAGAGTACAACGGGATCTGGACCAGATGGGCCAATGGGCTGAGGAGTGGCAGATGGAGCTTAATTTAGATAAATGCAAGGTACTGCATTTTGACAAGGTAAATCAGAGCAGGATTTATACACTTAATGGTAAGGTACTGGGGTGTGTTGCTGAATAAAGAGATCTTGGAGTGCAGGTTCATAGCTCCTTGAAAGTGGAGTCGCAGGTTGACAGGATAGTGTAGAAGGCATTTGGTATGCTTTTTTTTATTGGTCAGAGTATTGAGTATAGGAGTTGGGAGGTCATGTTGTAGCTGTACAGGACTTTGGTTAGGTCACTTTGGAATATTGCATGCAATTCTGGACTCCTTCCCATAAGAAGGATGTTGTGTACCTTGACAGAGTTCAGTAAAGATTTACAAGGACATTGCCAGGGTTGGAGGGTTTGAGCTACAGGGAGAGGTTGAATAGGCTGGGGCTGTTTTCCCTGGTATATTGGAGGCTGATGGGATGACCTTACAGAGGTTTATTCAATCATGAGGGACATGGATAGGATAAATAGACATGGTCTTTTCTCTGGGTTGCGGGGGTCCAGGACTACTGGGCGTAAGTATTTGATTAGATTCCCTACCATGTGGAAACAGGCCCTTCAGCCCAACATGTCCACACTGACCCTCTGAAGAGGGTTTAGGGTGAAAGGGGAAAGATTTAAAAGGGACTTAAGGGGCAACTTTTTCACACTAGGGTGGTGCGTGTATGGAATGAGCTGCTAGAGGAAGTGGTAGAAGCTGGTACAATTACAACATTTAAGAGGTAACTGGATGGATATATGAATAGGAAGGATTGAGAGGGATATGGGCCAAGGTTAATTTAGGATATTTGGTCAGCATGGATGAGTTGGACCGAACGGTAGATTTCCGTGTTGTACATCTCTATGACTTTATGACTCTAAAAGTAGGTCAGAGGATAGGAATACTGTGGCAAGCAACTCATCATCTGACTCCTCAAAGCCTGTCCCCCATCTACAAGGCACAACTCAGGATTGTGATGGAATACTCCCTACTTGCCTGGATGGGTCTAGCTCCAGCAACACTCGAAGCTTGACACCATCCGGGACAAAGCAGCCCGCTTGATTGGCACCACATCCACAAGTATCTACTCCCTCCACCAACAAAGCTCAGTCACAGCAGTGTGTACTATTTACAAGCTGCACTGCAGAAACTCACCAAAGATTCTCAGACAACACCTTCCAAACCCATGATTACTTCCATCACGAAGGACAAGGGCAGCAGATACATGGGAACACCATCACCTGCAAGATCCCCTTCAAGCCACTCACCATCCTGACTTGGAAATACATCGCCCTTCCTTCACTGTCGCTGGGCCAAAATTCTGGAATGGCATTGTGGGACGACCCACAGTAGATGGCTTGCCACAGATCCAGAAGGCAGTTCACCACCACCCTCTCAAGTGCAACTAGAGACAGGCAATGAATACTGACCAGCCAGTGACACCCACATCCCACAAAAACAATTTTTTTAAAAAGTCTACTTTGGGCAAAACTAATGATCTAGGCACAACTGCACTCAAGGAGTGTGCTAATTTTCAGAAGCCTTGGCTCTCAAATTTATTTCCACTCAAATTTAAAGCACAAGAAGGCAATTTGCAGGAGCAGGCCATTTAGCCCTTCGAGTCTGTACTGTCATTCAGTATGATCATAGCTGATCATAGAACATAGAACATTACAGCGCAGTACAGGCCCTTCGGCCCTCAGTGTTGCACCTACCTATGAAGCCATTCAAAAACCCATCTAACCTACACTATTCTATTTTCATCCATATGTTTATCCAATGAGCATTTAAATGCCCTTAATGTTGGCAAGACTACTACTGTTGCAGGGCATTCCACACCCCTACTACTCTCTGAGTAAAGAACCTACCTCTGTCATCTGTCCTATATCTATCACCCCTCAATTTAAAACTATGCCCCCTCATGCTAGCCACCACCATCCGAGGAAAAAGGCTCTCACTGTCCACCCTATCTAACCCTCTGATCATCCTGTATGCCTCTATTAAGTCTCCTCTTAACCTTTTTCTAACAATAACAGCCTCAGGTCCCTCAGCCTTTCCTCATAAGACCTTCCCTCCATACCAGGCAGCATCCTAGTAAATCTCCTATGAACCCTTTCCAAAGCTTCCATTCTTCCTATAATGTTGTGACCAGAACTGTATGCAATACTCCAAATGCGGCCTCACCAGAGTTTTCTACAGCTGCAACATGGCCTCGTGGCTCCGAAACTCAATTCCTCTAACAATAAAAGCTAACACACCGTACACCTTTCTAATAACCCAATCGATCTGGGTGACAACTTTCAGGGATCTATGCACATGGACACCAAGATCTCTCTGCTCAGCCATACTACCAACAATCTTACCATTAGCCCAGTACTCTGTATTCCTGTTGGTCCTTCCAAAGTGAATCGCCTCACACTTTTCTGCATTAAAGTCCATTTGCCACCACTCAGCCCAGCTCTGCAGCTTATCTATGTCCCTCTGTAACCTGCAACATCCTTCTGCACTGTCCACAACTCCACCAACCTCAATGTCATCCGCAAATTTACTAACCCATCCTCCTACACCCTCATCCAGGTCATTTATAAAAATGATAAACAGCCACGGCCCCAAAACAGACCCTTGTGGTACACCACTAGAAACTGAACTCCAGGAAGAACATTTCCATCAACCACCACCCTCTGCCTTCTTAGAGCTAGTCAATATCTGTTCCAAACAGCTCAATACACCTCAATCCCATGCCTCCGTATTTTCTGCAATAGCCTACCGTGGGGAACCTTATCAAACGCTTTACTGAAATACACCGCATCAACTGCCTTACTCTCATCTACCTGTTTGGTCACCTTTTCAAAGAACTCAATAAGGTTTGTGAGGCACGACCTACCCTTCACAAAACTGTGTTGATAATCCCTAATCAAATTATTCATTTCTAGATGATTATAAATCCTATCTCTTATAATCCTTTCCAAAACTTTGCCCACAACAGAAGTAAGGCTTACTGGTCTATAATTAGCAGGATTGTCTCTACTCCCCTTCTTGAACAAGGGGACAACATGTGCCCTCCTCCAGTCTTCAGGCACTATTCCTTTAGACAATGACAACATAAAGATCAAAGCCAAAAACTCTGCAATCTCCTCCCTAGCTTCCCAGAGAATACTAGGATAAATCCCATCCGGCCCAGGGCACTTTTCTATTTTCACATTTTCCGGAATTGCTAACACCTCCTCCCTACGAATCTCAATCCCATCTAGTCTAATCACCTGTATCTCAGTACTCTCCTAGACAACATTGTCTTTTTCCTGTGTGAATACTGACAAAAAATATTCAGTTACCTCTTTGGACTCCACGCACAACTTCCCACTACTGTCCTTGACTGGATCATGCAGCTCAATGCCATATTCCCACTTTCCCCCCATAACCTTGATGCCTTTTTGCCGCTGTTGCTTTCGTTGTTAAAAGATTGGTGGCCTAATAGATAGTGAAATGGTTTTCTAAGATTACAAAGGGATCTTAATCATATGGGTCAACGGGCTGAAAAATGGCCAATCAAGTTCAATCTGGACAAATGCAAGGTATCACATTTTGATACAACAAATAAGGTAGGGCCTTGGGTAGTGCTGTAGAACAGAGGGACCTACGGGTTGAGGAACATAATTAGTGGTAATTTGTATCACATATAGACATGGTGGTGAAAAGACATTTGGCACATTTGCCTTCATTACTCAGTCCTTTGAGTATAGGAGTTGGGAAGTCATGTTGCGGCTATACAGGACATTGGTGAGGCCTCTTTTGAAATACTGCATCCTGTTCTGGTCACCCAGTTACAGGAAGGATATTATTAAGCTGGAAATGGTTTGGAAGTGATTTACCAGGATGTTGCTGGGTATGGAAAGTTTGAGCTATAAAACAAGTCTGGATGGGCTGGGAGTCTCTTCAGTGGACCCACAATGCTGTCAGAGAGGAAGTTCCTGTATTTTGACCCTGCGATGCTGGAAGAAAAAGCGATTTATTTCCTGGTCAAGATGGCAAGTATTTTGGTGGAGCACTTGCAGCTGGTTGTGTTTTCAAAAGTATCTGCTGCCCCTGTGCTTCTAGATGGTAGTGGACATTAGTTTTAAAGATTCTTTCTAAAAAGCCTTGGTGAAATTCTGTACTGCTTGTCTTGTAGATGACACACAGTGAGTCGGTGACGGAGGGAGTGGGTGTTTGAGAATGTGGTGTCAATCAAGCGGGGCTGCTTTATCCTGAAATGCATTAAGTATCTTAAGCATTGTTGGAGCTGCACTCATTCAGGTGACTGGGGAGTATTCTATCACACTCCTGAGTTGTACCTTGTAGATGAATGATGGGCTTTGGGTAATCAGGTGATGAGATGCAGAATTCCTAGACATTGACCTGCTTTTGTAGTCACTGTATTTGTATAGCAAGTCCAGTTGAGCTTTGGTCAACGGTAACCCCCTGAATTTTGATAAAGGTGTATTCAGTGATGGTACATTGTGCAATAATCCTGACCACTGACCTTAAAATGGACAGAAGGTCATTGATAGTTGGGTTTAGGACACCACCATGAAGAACTCCTGCAGAGATGCTCTGGGGTTGAGATGACTGACAACCACATCCATTTCCTTTGTGCAAGTTATGAGTCCAACCAGCAGAGAGTCTGTCCCCTGATTCCCATTGATTCCAGCTTTTCTGGGGTTCCTTGATGCCACACTCAGTCAAATGCATCGTTAGTGTCAAGGGCAGTCATTCTCACCTCACCTCTGGATTTCAGTTCTTTTGTCCATTGTTTGAGCCAAGTAATGAAGTCAGGAATTGTGTGACCCTGACAAAACCCAGACTGAACCTGAGTGATCAAGTTATTGCGAAGTAAATGCTACTTGACAGTACTGTTGATAATTTCTTCTATCATGAGTAGCCTGATGGTAAATGGCAGTTTGGATTTGTTCTGACTTGTATGTATTGGACATTGTCCATTTTCCACATTATTGGCTAGATGTCAGTATTGTAACTGTGCTGGAAGAGCTTGGCTAGGGGAATGGCATGTTCTTGAGCATAGGTTTTTAGTGCTATTGCTGGAATGTTGTCAGGGCCCATAGTCTTTGCAGTATTCAGTGCCTCCAACCATTTCTGGGTATCAGGTGGAGTGAATTGAATCAGCTGAAGACTGGTAGCTGTAATACTGGAGGCCAACGGAGGGTCACCCACCGGCACTGCTGGCTGAAGATCATTGCAAATACTTGAGCCTTATGTTTGTACTGATATGCTCGGCTACTCTGTCCTTGAGGTTGGGATATTTGTGGAACTTCCTTCTCCAGTGAGTTGTTTAATTGTTCTCCACCATTCATGACTGCATGTGGTTGGGTTGCAGGAATTAGTTCTGTTTTTTTCTTGTAGAACTGGTTAATTGGTTAACCCCATGCATCATCTGTTGCTTATGGTGTTTGGCATACATGTCATACTGTGTTGTAGCTTCACAATTCTTTATAAGTATATCTGGTGCAACCCCTGGTATATTGTCTTGCACTCTTCATTGAACCAGACCGATCCCCTGACTTGATGATAATTTTAGAGTGAGGATGGGCCATGAGGTTGCAGATTGTGATTGAATACTATTATGGTGCTGATGGCTGACAGTGCCTCATAGATGCCCAGTCTTGCGTAGCTAAATCTGTTTGAAATTTGTCCCATTGCAATAATAGCACAAAATGCAGTAAAGGGCATCCTCAATGTGAAGAAAGAACGCTGTCTCCACAAGGACCTCTATTATCAGGGTTAATTACTCACAAATCTAATGACCAATTAAGTTAAACTAAATAATATGTCTGCCAATCAAAAGATGACAAGGCACCATTAGATGTTGAGATGGAAGATGTTGAAATTCTTTGGAGAATAAAATTCAATTTCCAGACTTAGCCTGCAGAATGGAATACGTCTTTTCATGAAACTGCAATCTTTTGGATCTGATGAGTATGCTTTTGTCCCTGGAAACATTAATCTAGTACAAGAAAAAGACAGTGAATTTTATATATATGCTGCACTATGTATAAAGACTAAGCAGTTTAATTGTAAGAATGAACATTTTTTATATACTTGGAATTTAATTGACTTTATAATAACTTCAGTAAGTCTGCAATAATATATATTTGTCTTTGAATGAAGTTTCTGTTTGAATAAAATTTCTTTGAATTTATGAACAGAATATTTTTGTCCCCTTTTGAATCAAACATGCTAGTTCGAACTTGAGAATTAGAACTAATTGCTGGTCAAATGGATTAATTCCAACCGGGCATCCTGTTAGACAAGACAAACACTGTGACCAATTTAAATGTATTGGAAACACAAAGGTGTTGGTGAGGTAAAATTAGGTATCATTAGCCTGATAAGGTTTCTGAAGTAAATCTCTCACATAATTATTGCAAGAGCATTATGTGGATAAGAAATAAGAGAAGAGCAAGGAAAGATCTTTGGGAGACTCCAGAAGCATTGGGTTGGAAGTAGAAAGAGAAACCATTGCAAGGGGAAAGTGGGGTTGGACATGGAGCAGTATCTTACAAAAGAGTCAAGAGTTTTAGAATTGTTGAAAATGGGTCTGATGATTGAAAATGTAAAGGAGAGTAAGGCATTACCAGAGGAGATGAGACTGCTTGTAACCTGGTTAACATGGAGGAGAATAAGTGGAGAATTAGATTGTCAGTAACTTAGTAGGTATAGAAGTCAAGAAAGTTGGCTTTTGTGGATATAGATGAGCTTGGAGAGGGCATGAGGGTTGATAGGAGAGAAACTAGAGAAATATACAAATATTGGGTGAGGCAAAAAGGAACCTGGAGGCACCTTTGTTTTAGAATTAGATTACTTACTTACAGTGTGGAAACAGGCCCTTCGGCCCAACAAGTCCACACCGACCCTCCAAAGAGCAACCTACCCAGACCCATTTCCCTACATTTACCCCTTCACCAAACACTACGGGCAATTTAGCATGGCCAATGCACCTAACCTGCACATTTTTGGACTGTGGGAGGAAACCGGAGCACCTGGAGGAAACCCACGCAAACACGGGGAGAATGTGCAAACTCCACTCAGACAGTTGCCTGAGGTGGGAATTGAACCCGGGTCTCTGGCTGTTTTGTTGGACAAAGGAATGCCAGGATATAAAAAAATGATCTGGCAGAAGCAGTTAAATAGTAGTTTCAATCTTGGAGACAGTCAATTAGCTCTGAGCAGAGGCTGTCAGAGGTGCAAGCAAAGAGGCAGGAGAAACAAGTTTATGAACGGGAGTTGCAATGAAGAAGAAACACTGGGATTTATCTTTTGGAATACTGAGCGGTTTTGACAAAGGTAAGCAGGACTAACCAGTGTTCTTCGTCATAACAAAACTAGTTACCATAAGTATTCAAATCCTTGACTCCTTATATAAGTAGAAATGATGTATCAGGGATATAAAAAGCCCTGAAGAGAATAAGAGTTATACTGAGGCACAAAAATGTTGAGGTGAGTTTGTAACTGAGCAATTTGGAAGATATAGAACTATTGTAGTGAACAGAGAGCCAAAAGGCTGGGCAGGTGGAAATTTGAAAGTGCTGTTAGTAATGACCAGGGTAAGATATGTCTCCAAGATCAAATGGAAATGGGTTGGATTGGGAAGAGAGATGTGAGTAATGAGCGATACAGGGAGTGATTTGAGGTTATTCTAACTGTAAATGAGAGGATTAGAATAAAGATTCTGTGTGAGATAGTATGTTCGAGGGAACACCTGCCAAAGTCTGCCACCCTGTCTTATTCTACCCTACACTTAGTCGTCTATCACCCTGAGCACACTGATTTAACTTAGTCACTGGTCCAACACCTCAAAAGTAATATTCTCATCCTTGTGTTTAGGCATACCTCATGATTCCAATTTTTAAAATATATCTGTAACCTGTTTCAAAACTTTGAAATTGTGCTGTGACTATTTAGTATCTTATGCATTTTTCATACCTTATGGTGGCTGTTTCTGCAGTAATTTCATTGATAGCTGCTGGAATTTGTTCCTTAAACCTCCTACCTCGTTTCACTGGGACCCTCAGTAAACCTTTGGCCAAAATGCGTTGCTGCTAATATCCAATTATTTTCTGTGCTTCAATTTTTGTCCAATTACTCCTGTGTGAAGTTTTTTGTTACCTTCTTCAATGCTGGAAGGTACTACATTAAGTAAATGCAAGCTGTTACTGAAATCATTTTTAAAGTGGAGGTTTTTATCTATATTTTTGCTCAGAAGCAGAAATCCCATGGTAGCAGTACTGCACAATCCCAGTTGAGTGAACTTTCAAAGGAATTTACTTTGACATTACTTTTGTGGAAAACAGCCTTGATCTGCAACGCAAATATTGAGCAATAAATTGCTATTTCCAAAAGGCTGACACACAGTAGCCTCCATCAACAAACACTTTCCATCAGATATAATGCAGTTCTTCAGAGTTTACTTTGAACACTTGTTGCAAATTTGAAGAACTAAGTATGCAGAGTTAAATTAATTAAAAATATCACAGTCTTATTTTTATCCATGTATGAAAAGGCAGCAGAGAAAATGAAAAGCCTGATCAAGTTTTTTGAGAAAGAGGAACTTTGGTATATTCTGGTCAACAAAGGAAACCTAAATCACCGCACAGAGTAATGAAATGGAGGAGGAAGGAACTGCTTCAGTGTTCTCCCTCATGGATAATAAGATCTGGTACAAAATTCATCGTGTTTAAGAATCACAGAAGTGTTATTGCACAAAAGGAGGCCATTTGGCCCATCGTGCCTGCATCAACTTGTTGAATGAGCATCATTGCTGAAACTTTATTGCTGGAACAGCACAGCAGGTCAGGCAGCATCTCCAGCGTCTGCAGACCTCACTTTCTCCTCGAATGAGCATCATTACCTAGTCCCAATCTCCTGATACTTTTCCCCATATCCTTGCACATTATTTTTATCAAAGTGATCATTCAATTCCCTCTTGGATGCCTCAGTTGACTCTGCCTCCACCACACTTGTAGGCAGCATATTCCATACACAAACTACTCACTGAGTGAAAACCTCTTCCTCACTTCATCTTTTCTAGATTACTTTAAATCTATGCCCCCTTGTTGTCATCAAATACCTACAGTGTAGAAACAGGTCATTTGGCCCAACAAGTCCACGTGACCCTCTGAAGTGTATCCAACCCAGACCCATTCCTCTACCCTATTACTTTACATTTCCCCTGACTAATGCACCTAACCTACATATCCTTGAAAACTATGGGCAATTTACCATGGCCAATTCACCTAACCAGCACATCTTTGGATTATTGGAGGAAATCGGAGCACCTGGAAGTAAACCACACAGATAAAGGGAGAACATGCAAACTCCACACAGACGGTTGCCCGAAGCTGGAATTGAACCCAGGTCCCTGGTGCTGTGAGGCACCAATACTAACCACTGAGTTACTGTGTCCTTGTCCCATTCACAAGTTCTCCCTATTTACTCTATCCAGCCCACTCATAAGCTTGAAAACATGTCAGATTTCCTCCTGGCCTCCTTCACTCCATGGAGGACAGTCCCAGCCTCCTTCACTCCCTGGAGGACAGTCCCAGCCTCCTTCACTCCCTGGAGGACAGTCCCAGCCTCCTTCACTCCATGGAGGAGAGTCCCAGCCTCCTTCACTCCATGGAGGACAGTCCCAGCCTCCTTCTCTCCATGGAGAAGAGTCCCAACCTCCTTCACTCCATGGAGGACAGTCCCAGCCTCCTTCACTCCCTGGAGGACAGTCCCAGCCTCCTTCACTCCATGGAGGACAGTCCCAGCCTCCTTCACTCCCTGGAGGACAGTCCCAGCCTCCTTCACTCCCTGGAGGAGAGTCCCAGCCTCCTTCACTCCATGGAGGACAGTCCCAGCCTCCTTCTCTCCATGGAGGACAGTCCCAGCCTCCTTCTCTCCCTGGAGGACAGTCCTAACTTGTTCAATCTATTCTTATAACTGAACTTTCTCATCCCTGGAACCATTGTTGTAAACCACGTCTGCATTTTCTCCGATGCATTCACATCCTTTGTACAATGTGGCACTTAGATCTGTAGAAAATACTCCAACTGAGCTCTAATAAGTGTCTTATGTAGAAGTCTGGAAATTGTGCTTCATAGCAATGAAAAGGGCCAAATAGGATGGAACCTGGATCTGTCAATTTGCACCACAGTCATAGAAAAAAATGCAAATTGTGTTTTGAAGGTAAATGTACCTCTACTTGACTTTGTTCTGGGTAGGGAATGCTGTCAGTTTGGGTAGCAGGTAAAAAGAAGCAAATAATATGAGTGATTAAAGGAAACCAACAGGAAAATGCGAACTTCCAAATTTAACGAGAACATATTTGTTAATGAGTGAGAAACATTGCCTCTCCATTAGCTGCAAGGGATTTCAGGGACAGCCATGCGTCCGACATAGTTCAGCTAACCTGAGCCATTATCGCACTCAACCTTCATAGTGACCTGCTATGAATGTTGTCCTTCCATCTCAACATTGAACTTCTCACAATCTGCTGTCTCTCAAATCATCGCACCAGTAGATCATCATCTGACAAAGCTGGAGCTCTCCTTTTAGTCCGCCACCCATTCAAAGAAAAATCCAAGAAACACTTTTTTTTATCAAATTAATTTCCTTTTCAAAGTTATCAACAATGATAATAGCTAATATGACTGGTAAAATTTGACTAAGATGTTAACATGCATAACCACAATTCCAATTTGTCAATGTGTGCTAGGCTTATCATTTCCCTCAGGATTGTAAGTTTCTCATTTTGAGCTACACTTCAGGGGTTTTATCCAGGGCTGTGCTGAGGGAATGCTTTATTCCAAATGGGGCATGAAATGGAGGTCCCATCTTCCTGTTCTAAATTTTCAGGGTGATGTTAAAGATCTTGTGGCACTGTTTAAACAGAAAGGAGTAGGGCAATTCTCTGAGTGTCCTAGCTAACACTCACCCACAAATCATCTGAACTGACTAAGCGTCCTGAGAATGTTGCTGAAATTATCTACGTAACGGGCAACTTTAAAAATATTTAATTGTGTGAAGTGTTTTGAACTGTTTGGATGTGATAAGCCTCTATACAAATGCAAGTGATACATATATATAAGTCAATTATCTATGTGGAATCAAATTGCATTCAAGTATGTAGCTCAATAATGTTTTACATGTGTTCAAGAAGAATAATATCCTTGCCCAGTCTATCCTCTTAAAGTGCTCTGAAATCTTAAACCACTGGCAGTGTTTCCTATGGTGAGAGACAGCTTTGGAGAAGAGGAAGATTGTATTTCTGTCTTGTTGCACACTATAGACATACAATGAACCAAGTTATCAACTTAAAATTTCATACTTTCCCCAACATCCAAATCACATTAGAACATAGAACAATACAGCGCAGAACAGCTCTGTCGGCCCTCGATATTGTGCCGACGTGTGAACTAATCTAAGCCCATCCCCCTACACTATCCCATCATCACCCATGTGCTTATCTAAGGATTGTTTAAATCTCCCTAATGTGGCTGAGTTAACTACATTGGCAGACAGGGCATTCCACACCCTTACCACTCTCTGAGTAAAGAACCTGCCTCTGACATCTGTCTTAAATCTATTACCCTTCAATTTGTAGCTATGCCCCCTCATACAAGCTGACATCATCATCCTAGGAAAAAGACTTTCACTGTCTACCCTATCTAATCCTCTGATCATCTTGTATGTCTCTATCAAATCCCCTCTTAGCCTTCTTCTTTCCAATGAGAACAGACCCAAGTCTCTCAGCCTTTCCTCATAAGACCTCCCCTCCAGACCAGGCAACATCCTGGTAAATCTCCTCTGCACCTTTCCCAATGCTTCCACATCCTTCCTGTAATGGGGCGGCCAGAACTGTACACAATACTCCAAGTGTGGCCGCACTGGCGTTTTGTATAGTTGCAGCATGACACTACGGCTCAGGAACTCAATCTCTCTACTAATAACACCCAACATACTGTATGCCTTCTTAACAGCATTATCAACCTGGGTGGCAACTTTCAGGGATCTATGTACATGGACTCCAAGATCCCTCTGCACATTCTTCCCAAAGTGAATCACCTCACATTTATCTGCATTGAACTCCATTTGCCACCTCTCAGCTCAATTCTGCAGTTTATCCAAGTCCCCCTGCAACCTGCAACATTCTTCCACACTGTCCACTACTCCACCGACTTTAGTGTCATCTGCAAACTTACTAACCCATTCACCTATGCCTGCATCTGAGTCATTTATAAAAATGACAAACAGCAGTGGTCCCAAAACAGACCCTTGTGGCACACCACTAGTAACTGGACTCCGACTGAATATTTTCCATCAACCATCACTCGCTGCCTTCTTACAGAAAGCTAGTTTCTAATCCAAACTGCTAAATCACCCCTAATCCCATGCCTCTGCATGTTCTCCATTAGCCTACCATGTGGAACCTTATCAAAAGCCTTGTTGAAGTCCATGTACACCACGTCAACTGCCCTACCCTCATCCACATGCCTAGTCACCTCCTCAAAAAGCTCAATGAGATTTGTGAAACATGACCTGCCTTTGAAGAAACCATGTTGACAATCTGCAATCAAATTGTTGCTTGCGAGACGATTATAAATCCTATCTCTCATAATCCTTTACAAAACTGTTCCTACAGCAGATGTAAGGCTCACTGGTCTATAATTACCTGGGTCATCTCTACTGCCCTTCTTGATCAAGGTCACAACATTTGCAATCCTCCAGCCCTCTGGTATTAAACCTGTAGACAATGATGACTCAAAGATCAAAGCCAAAGCCTCCAACACTTCCTTCCTAACTTCCCAGAGAATCCTCAGATAAATCCCATCTGGCCCAGAGGACTTGTCTACTTTCACTCCTTCTAGAATTGCAAACACCTCTTCCTTACTAATCTCAATCCTTTCTAGTCTAATAGCTCGCATCTCATTCTTCTCCTCTACAATATTCTCCTTTCCCTGAGTGAAAACTGATGAGAAATATTCATTTATCATCTGTCCGATCTCCAAAGGGTCCACACACAACTTCCTACTTCTGTCTTTGACTGGCCCTATTCCTACCTTAGTTATCCTTTTATTCCTCACATACTTGTAGAGTATGAATCTATAATACCAAAAGCTGTTGGCGAAATAAGATTCCAGAACAGTTTTCTTTCTATTGTTGTGCAGAAGGAATATAATTACAGAATAATTCCCTGGGTGTGACTTATTGTTACATTTCAAAAAGTAAACTTCAGATTTTCATTAAAGCAGAACACTATCACTTTTGAGTTGGATTCCACAGCTGATTACATAGTAGGAGAGAGATTTAATATCTTTATTAAAATATATTGCATAATTAAATTAAAATTGTATTACATGCTTTGTAACTATTATATATACCATTTGTTATCATCTTTTATGACATGGACCATTTCTTATCAATAAGAATCATTAATTATGTAACTAAATATGGTGTCTGGTGCAGAACTTTACCACTACTGTTGTGAAAGCAACATAGCTCTGGACATTATTTTATATTTTAAAAATACACTTCATTCATAAAGTCATCTGTAAGTACATACAAATGTTCTAAGTCAGTTCTATACAGTCTTTACAGAAAAAAAAAGCAAACAGGGTGGCACGGTGGCTCAGTGGTTAGCACTGCTGCCTCATTGTGCCAGGGACCCAGGTTCAATTCCTGCCATGGGCAAATATCTGTGTGGAGTTTGCACATTCTCCCTGTGTCTGCATGGGTTTCCTCCCACAGCCCAAAGATGTGCAGGTTAGGTGAATTGGCCATGCTAAATTGCCCGTGGTGTTAGGTGCATCATTTAAGGGTGAATGTAGAGGAATGGGTCTGGTTAGGTTGCTCTTCAGAGGGTTGGTGTGGACTTGTTGGGCTGAAGGGCCTGTTCCACACTGTAGGGAACCTAATCTAAAAACATTTGAATTTTGACATTCCTCAGAGCTTCTCTACAGTTGCAAAAAAAAGCATTTTCTATTCTTGCAAGAAACTATTATGTTCATTTGAAGGTACTGAGAGTGTCTGACAAGTGCACGGATGCTCATTGTACTTTGATAGAAAGTCCCTAGACTTTCCCCACTGCACCTTGGCGACAGTTGCCCCAAGTTTTAGTGTATTTCCTGGACCTTGAAAATTGCCACTCTGCAACTCGGTCGAGGTCAACTCTTTACATTGAAAAACCAATAAGTTTCAGGCAGACCTATGAGCGTCTTTCACTGACTTAATGGCCCACCAAGCAAAGTTGTTGTTTGCCTCAGTGTGCATCCTGAGGAATAGCCTGGAGAGCACAGAATCCTGTGTCACAGAGCTGCTTGGGATGAACTTCAGCAAAAACCACTTCAGACCTGGAGATGTTGCATATAATTCATGCAGGTAAAAACAATGACTGCAGATGCTGGAAACCAGATTCTGGATTAGTGGTGCTGGAAAAGCACAGCAGTTCAGACAGCATCTGAGGAGCTGAACTGCTGTGCTTTTCCAGCACCACTAATCCAGAATATAATTCATACAGTAAAGTTATTTCTGCTTTCCTGACTTGTGTTTATGTCCTGTGACCTCCACGTCTGCTGACCTAATGCAAAATATTAATTCGGGGCCATAATCTGCCTTGTACTTTTCTTGTACTATTTCCATATGCTTATTCTATTTTATCCATTTCTCTTGGTGGCTTCCAATTTAAAATAGAAATAACTCTATCATTTAAAATCACTATTTATATTTACAATTACTGCTGAGTTTCCCAATGGCATGGTTGGTCAATTCACAAAGCAGAAAAATATCAAATTAATTCCATTTGGGAGACAAATCATCTTCTTTCTCATGCATATCAGAGCACCCGGAGGAAACCGATGCACATTCTCCCCGTGTCTGCATGGGTTTCCTCTGGTTTCCACTCACAGTCCAAAGATGTGCAGGTCAGGTGAATTGGCCATGCTAAATTGCCCACAGTGCTAGGTCCATTAGTCAGAGGGAAATGGGTCTGGGTGGGTTATTCTTCGGAGGGTCGGTGTGGACTTGTTGGGCCGAAGGGCCTGTTTCCATACTGTAGCGAATCTAATCTAATCTACTCTACAAAGTGGCACCTATAAAAAATTCATTTCTTCCCCCACTTTTACGTTCAATAAATCAGGTTTCTGAAGTGTCTTTTTTTGAAGGTAGATTATTGTGACTCAGAATCACCTACGGGAGATCCCAGCCAGATGAGACAGGGGAGCCCACACTCCACTTTCATAGGACACAAGTACTCTGCTAGATAAAAAAAATTCCTGTATTCAGTGGCTGTAATTCTGACTGTCTGCTTGCTGAGCCTGGTTCCTAGTGCCTTTACAATATCTGACCTACACAATTTCATTGATGAGTAGAAATGCTTGCTCTGTTTACTATGGGGTAAAGTTTGATGCATTATATGAAATCAGAATTAGACTTGGATTGGTCTATGCATCTCAAATGCTTTTGGAAGCAGCTTCATACATGATGAAGATAGTTGACTGATGCACTGGAGGAAAGCAAACAACCTGGGAATCATCATAACATAGTTTGAGTTGGTGCTTTCAGATGGAAGGGGAAAGGAGATGCTTTCCCATCAACTTATTGTAATTTCACACCTCTGGAGCTGATATGACTTGAACTTAGACCTCCAAGCTCAAAGGTAGGGTCACTACTAGCACCACAAGAGCCCTTGGAAAGGAAATGTATTTTCTAATCAACTTGTTCAGAGGTGTTATAATGCATCCCTGCAGCAGGTGGGACTTGAACCTAGTTCAGAGGTAGGGATACTACCACTCAAAAGCCCTTAAAAGGGAAAAGGAAGCCAAGGCAGCATTGTTCATAAAATTATTGTTGGTGAATGAACTCCTTTTGTCCACTGATTCAGACACCTGTCACTTCATTAAATATAAATCTGCAGTTTCTAGGATTATAAATTCTGAGTGTATTCTTCAAACCTTCCGAATAGCTGGGTATTATTTTTAAATTCCATGCAGAACATCCACCTTCTACACGACCACTGATCTTTATGATATTTCATGAGTCTTATTGTCGTCCTTTTTGTACTAAAGACCTGATCTTTTATATTATATTTGATAATAATGCATTAATAGTGGTAAAAGAACCTAATTGCGGGTGACTTTCCAAAAATCATTGGCTCGATTGTAAATATTTTATTGTGCGAGCAAATATTGTAGGGGTTCAAATCTCACTCAAGAATTTGGACAGTGCACTGAAAACCCAATTATTATGTGCGATATACTTTACAACATTTCAGAGAGATATAAAAAGATGCTACATAACTGGGGCAGCATGGTGGCTCAGTGGTTAGCACTGCTACCTCACAGCACCAGGGACTTTGGTTTGATTCCTGCCTTGGGTGACTGTCTGTGTGGAGTTTGCACATTCTCCCAGTGTCTGTGTGAATTTCCTCTCACAATCTGAAAGATGTGCAGGTTAGTTGAATTGGCAATGCCCATGGTGTTAGTCAGGGGTAAATGTAGGGGATGGGTTACGCTTTGGAGGGTTGGTGTGGACTTGATGGGCCAAAGGGCCTGTTTCCATACTGTAGGTAATCTAATAACTGCAATTCTTTTCTTCTAGTATAGTACCTCCCCAAGAAAATTTGTTTGGCAGTGGATGATTTAACATGCTATCAGAAAGAATTGTATATCTTGATTTGAGGATATATTTACAATACAGAGTCAGTGCTATTGGCATTCTATTTATTGGTGCCCCCTATTTAGTAAATTCCTGAGGGCCAGTGGGAGAAACCTTACTGGCCTGGATTTCCCTCTGAAGCACTGGATATTTTGCTGTAGTTTTGGGACGATAGGTAAAGTGAAACAAGTACAGAAAATGCTGGAGAAACACAGCAGGTCTGGCAGCATCCATGGTGAGAAATAGAGTTAACACTTCACCTCGACTTTATTTCAGAACTGAAAGGTGTTCGAAAGTGATCTTTTTTAATATTTTTGATTTGGCAGAGGAAGAACAAGGGGTAGATGGTGTACAGGCCCAGTGCAAAAGACAGAAGGGTTGTTAACGTTGGTGAAAAAGAAAAGATGTAAAATCGATGTAAATGAAGACGGGAAAGGGAAAGAGTGCTCTAAGAGGAAGAGGATGATGGGTAGGGAGACATGGTTGGGAGAGATAATGTAAGAAAAATAGAGAAGAGATATTATGCAGTCAGTTTCTGACATTACAGAATTCAATATTGAGATCTCAAGGCTATAAAGTGCCGAAGTGCAAAATGAGGTCTTGTTCCTTGAGCTTGTTGTTGCATGAGAAAGGAGTGGAGGCTCCAAAAGCTTGTGGTTTCAAATAAACCTACTGGACCATAACCCAGTGTTAGGTGATTTTTGAGTTGGTATTTGGAACATTGCATTAGGTCCAGGACAGAAACATTAGCATGACAGCAAGGTGGTTTATTAAAATGGCAATCAATTGGAAGGTCAGAGTCATTCTTATATACAGAGCAGAGCTGTTCCAAAATGCAGGTCACCCAATCTATATTTGGTCTCATCAGTGTAAAGGAGATCACATTGTGAGCAGAGAATAAAATGGACTAAAGTGAAAGAAATACAAGTGAAACGCTGCTTCACCAGGAAGATATGCTTGGGGCCTTGGGCAGTGGGAAAGCACGAGATGAATGGGCAAGTGTTACATCTTCAGCGATTGCATGGGAAGCTGTAATGAGGGTGAGAAAGTGTTAGGAATGATGGAGGAGTCGATCAGGATGTCACAGAAGGGATGGTCCCTGCAAAATGCTGACGCGGAAGAGATGTTTGGTAGTAACATCCTGCTGGAGGTGGCGGAAATCGCAGAGGATAATCTTTGATTGCAGAGACTAAAATTAAGTATAGTGATGCAGGAATAGGTTGAAATGATGGTTCTGCCAGAGCAGACCAGTTTGTGGATTTTGTGGGAGGTGGTAGAAGCGGGTTGTGTGAGGTTTGGGGGAGACTGTGGAAGGTATATCTCCACAGGAGGTGCATTCTGGAAACTACAGCCTGATGTTCAGTGGTTGGATCATGATCCATGAGGAAATTGGAGGAAGTGATTGAGATTTGGCACTCAGCCTGTACAAGGTAGAGATCGCCAAGTGCTGTAAAGTGAAATGTATTATTTAAGGCTGCTGGTTGAAGTCTGCCATAAAAGCTACGATCCATACATTTAAAGTTGGCATTTGAACTGATGAATATTTTATAATTACTGCTATGTTTAATTTATTTTACTTTTATCTCTCATCCATCACATCCAATTGAAAATGCTAAAACTTAATTCAGTTTGCACAGAAGCCGGCAAAAAGCTTTTCACCTCAGCTGCAGACTGCACAGGCTGATCCTCTTGCATATTGTTGCAATATTTCTAACATGGATCTTCATAACCATTTCTGAAACCTTTGTGCTGGTCACAAATTGAACGTAGATCAGAGTTCATGTTAGCCGTTGCCAGATAACTGATACCTGCAATGCAATATAATCTAACACAACAAAGCAATTACTGACTGAATGTGATGACAAGGCACTTATTCATCAGACAGTTCAGTTGAAACTGCTTTTGATAGATTGCTTCACCACTGAATATCTTTGATCTTCATCTTGGATCTAACTTGCTGCAAACAGAATGTACAATGCAATGTTTAGTCTTCCAGTAGTACCATTAAAAATCTTAGAGAAAATAAAGCACCCTTGTTTGTCACAAAAAAAATGTTTCTTAAAACTCTGTTTTTAGCTTGATGCCACCAAGAATGTAGTGATTTAATGCTGCATTTTCATCATTGTCTCAATATCTTCCTGATAGTGTGGACCCCAAAGCTGCACAAAGTTTACTGCATCTCTACATTACCGAAGCAGATGATTGGCCTATCAACCCTTTGAATCGCATCCCACCCAGGCCCACACCCTTAATCTATCCTTGTAACCCTGCATTTCCCATGATTAATCTACCAAGTCTGCACACTATGGGCAATTTAGCATGGCTAATCCATCTAACCTGCACACCTTTAGACTGTAGGAGGAAACCAGAGCACCCCAAGGGAACCCACGCAGACACCGGGAGAATGTGCAAACTCCACACAGACAGTCACCCAAGGGTGGAATCGAACCCAGGTGCTGTGAGGCAGCAATGCTAATCACTGAGCCACCATGCTGCATAATGAAGGAGGGCTGCTGATTTTGCCCGATTCTGAACTTTTTCGCATGTTAGGCAAACATGATGACCACTATACTACAGTTCTTCAACTTTACGATTTTATATGGATTGAGCTTTGAGATTTTGTGTGGTTTACCATTGCCTTTGGACTTTTACCTGCAGTACTATTCTGAAACTAAAAAAAAGGTCTTTATGAATTTACAGGCTTGAAACCACTAATTGAATTTTTTCCCAAGTGACTGAGACATATTCTAAGGCATTGAAATCACAGTCAAAGACGAGTGAACATTTGTGCTACTGTACCTTCCATGTTCCAAAGCCATTGAAATGGAGGCAGCATCACCCCCTGGACAATTGCTATGAAAGTGTATGAACAGGGTTCATTTCCTACCTATTAGCAAAGCATCCAGACAATCAACCTGGTATATAATTGGGTGGGGACAAATCATTAAACAAATGACTTGGACAGTGGACTCTGGCTGTAAAACAATTTTGTCTAGATATGACCTAATGGTTTTACCTAGGATCTGCAGTTTGACCTCATGATACTCTAGCAATATTTAGGTTAACTGAGAAATTGCATACAGATGGCCAGATGACAGCGTGGCTAAAGCACTTTTGTGTTTTTAAGTACTTGTTTTTTTTCTGTAGTTCAGGACAAGCAAATGGGATACAGAAGGAAAAAGATCCCTGTGTAAATATTTCTCTCTCCAAATTTTGAATTGTTTTTGGACTCTCCAAATGCACAAACAGTTTTACAAATTCTTGAACCAACAAATTGCTATCTTGCAAATAAAGTATGAATCATCTTTAACATCTTTAAACTGCCTTGATACTGAAATCATGAGAAACAGCCAAGCCCAGTTACTGAAATTCAAACGCCATATATCCGGTTACTGTACTGAGTGCTAAATTACTTATTCCATCCTCCCACTCTGTAACTTGTGTGTGTGGCTGTGTGTGTGTGTGTGTCAAACTGGGTTAGGTCCAACAAATCTAATTGTCTTTACATTTTTCAAAACAAAACTCAAAGAAACATGTTTCTGCTTGTCTCTTACAATCACAACACACAAACAATTAATCACTGAATTAACAAGGAACAGGAAGAGAGTACATGTTTCCCCTCCTTACCTAATCATAAAAAAACTTTTGCTTTAAAACTTAATAATCTATTTTTTTTTCTCTCATGCTGAACTACTTGAAATATGGCCCTTAATATTTTGTCTATCTAAGCTTGATATCTCCCTACTTTCCTATATCATTTAATTTTCCCTCATCAAAATGTAAATTAGTTACTTTTAATCTAAATGACTGACTGTGAATTGCACCTGCCATTTTGTTGCCCATTCTGTCATCTAACATACCTGCAGTTTCCTATGCTCCTCAATTTTATTCAGTGTGCCTTCAATTTCAATACCATCTGCAAATTTGGATCCGTATTCTTCTTAACCGAGAAAATTATCGATACAGAAGTGAACATAAATGATCCTAGAACAGAATCTATTTGTAATATTACAGAAATGATAGCTCCTACTCTCCTTCTCACCAGTTTTTAATACAAATATCTACCTCTTGTCATTTCATAATTTTATACAATTTTGTGTATTTCTTTTTCTTGTTATTGTTTTCCTTCATCATTTTGTTTCCTGGAGCTGATTAACTTTCAGCAGCAAATTAGATTCTCCTTCAGGTCTACAAATATGTTGCTGGATTGAAATAAGAACAAAAAGGTTTATCAGGGACTAACAAATGTGGATGCAATGAATCTTGAATTGTTTTCTGTGTATCTAATGTTAACCCCGAACTCAGATTTATAAATTAATCCGTATCTGAACATATCAGCTCAGACCCAATCTGCTGTCTCTAGCTTGTGTGATATTAGGCAAAAATTGCACCATCTGCTGCAGGGTGACATTCAAACAATAAGGTGAACTTCTGTAATGCCCTTAATGTAACAAAATACCGCAAAGTGTTTGGCAAGAAAATAATCAGTTAAAATGGGATCTGGAACCACATAAGAAGATAATTAGTAGTGATCAAAAAAGTAGATTTCAAATATTATCTTAAACAAGACAGGATGGAACTGAGGCAGAAAGATTTGGAGAGGGAAAAAAATCCACCGCTTGGAATTTAAAACAACCAGGATGCCAGTGCTGGAGTGAAGGAAATTACACAAGAGACATGACTGTACAGGGCATTGGTTAGGCCACTTTTGAAATACAATAGCACCTCGACATACGAACGACCCCATTCACGAACAAATCGGTTTACGAACAGGATTGTACGTACAATTTTGCTTCAACGTACGTACGAAATTCAAGGTACGAACGCAAAAAGCCCGTGTGCGACCACATGGTTTCATTGTTCTGCTTTGCTACGCGTTTAGGTAAAAACAATGACTGCAGATGCTGGAAACCAGATTCTGGATCAGTGGTGCTGGAAGAGCACAGCAATTCAGGCAGCATCCAACGAGCAGCAAAATCGACGTTTCGGGCAAAAGCCCTTCATCAGGAATAAAGGCAGAGAAGCGTGGAGAGATAAGCTAGGAGAGGGTGGGGGTGGGGAGAGAGTAGCATAGAGTACAATGGGTGAGTGGGGGAGGAGATGAAGGTGATAGGTCAGGGAGGAGAGGGTGGAGTGGATAGGTGGAAAAGGAGCTAGGCAGGTCGGACAAGTCCGGACAAGTCAAGGGGACAGTGCGGAGCTGGAAGTTTGAAACTAGGATGAGATGGGGGAAGGGGAAATGAGGAAGCTGTTGAAGTCCACATTGATGCCCTGGGGTTGAAGTGTTCCGAGGCGGAAGATGAGGCATTCTTCCTCCAGGCGTCTGGTGGTGAGGGAGCGGCGGTGAAGGAGGCCCAGGACCTCCATGTCCTCAGCAGAGTGGGAGGGGGAGTTGAAATGTTGGGCCACGGGGCGGTTTGGTTGATTGGTGCGGGTGTCTCGGAGATGTTCCCTAAAGCGCTCTGCTAAGAGGCGCCCAGTCTCCCCAATGTAGAGGAGACCGCATCGGGAGCAACGGATACAATGAATGATATTAGTGGATGTGCAGGTAAATCTTTGATGGATATGGAAGGCTCCTTTAGGGCCTTGGATAGAGGTGAGGGGGGAGGTGTGTGCACAGGTTTTACAGTTCCTGCGGTGGCAGGGGAAAGTGCCAGGATGGGAGGGTGGGTCGTAGGGGGGCGTGGACCTGACCAGGTAGTCACGGAGGGGACGGTCTTTGCGGAAGGCGGAAAGGGGTGGGGAGGGAAATATATCCCTGGTGGTGGGGTCTTTTTGGAGGTGGAGGAAATGTCGGCAGATGATTTGGTTTATGCGGAGGTTTGTAGGGTGGAAGGTGAGCACCAGGGGCGTTCTGTCCTTGTTACGGTTGAAGGGGTGGGGTCTGAGGGAGGAGGTGCGGGATGTGGATGAGATGCGTTGGAGGGCATCTTTAACCACGTGGGAAGGGAAATTGCGGTCTCTAAAGAAGGAGGCCATCTGGTGTGTTCTGTGGTGGAACTGGTCCTCCTGGGAGCAGATATGGCGGATGCGGAGGAATTGGAATACGGGATGGCATTTTTGCAAGAGATAGGATGGGAAGAGGTGTAATCTAGGTAGCTGTGGGAGTCGGTGGGTTTGTAAAAAATGTCAGTGTCAAGTCGGTCGTCACTAATGGAAATGGAGAGGTCCAGGAAGGGGAGGGAGGTGTCAGAGATGGTCCAGGTAAATTTAAGGTCAGGGTGGATGTGTTGGTGAAGTTGATGAATTGCTCAACCTCCTCGCGGGAGCACGAGGTGGCGCCAATGCAGTCATCAATGTAGCGGAGGAAGAGGTGTAGAATGGTGCCGGTGTAATTACGGAAGATCAACTGTTCTACGTAGCCAACAAAGAGACAGGCATAGCTGGGGCCCATATGTGTGCCCATGGCTATCCCTTTGGTCTGGAGGAAGTGGGAGGATTCAAAGGAGAAATTGTTAAGGGTGAGGACCAGTTCGGCCAAACGAATGAGAGTGTCGGTGGAAGGGTACTGTTGGGGACATCTGGAGAGGAGAAAACGGAGGGCTTGGAGGCCCTGGTCATGGCGGATGGAGGTGTAGAGGGATTGGATATCCATGGTGAAGATGTGGAGTTGGGGGCCGGGGAAACGGAAGTCTTGGAGGAGGTGGAGGGCGTGGGTGGTGTCTCGAACGTATGTGGGGAGTTCCTGGACTGGGGGGGATATGACAATGTTGAGGTACGCGCTTGTTGAACGCAAAAGCTCTCAGGCCCCGCGTGATCTCATTCAGTTCGTCTTTGGCGCGTGCACTGTGAACAGCGTTCGTTGCTACGTCCAAGCATTCTTATGCTATTCGAACAATGGGAAAAATTGATTCAGTTCGCGAACTTTTCGGTTCACGAACCGGGTCCCGGAACGGATTAAGTTCGTAAGTCGAGTCGCTACTGTACTGTGTTTTGTTCTGGTCTCCCTGCTATAGGAAAGGTGTTGATAAAACGTTCAGAAAAGATTTACAAGCATGTTGCTGGTGCCAAAGGATTTGAGCTATAGGAGGAGGCTGAATAAACTGCGGCTATTTTCTCTGGAGTGTCGGACCCTGAGAGGCATATAAAATCATGCGGGGCATGAATAGGGTGAATAGTCAAGATCTTTCTCCCAGAGTAGGGAAGTCCAAGACTAGAGGCTATAGGTTGAAGATGAGAAGGAAAAGGTTTAAAAGGGACCCAAGTGTCCCTGCAGAGGGTGGTGTGTGTATGGACTGAGCTGCCAGATGAGGTGCTGGAGGCTGGTACAATTACAACATTTAAAAGGCATCTGGATGAGTATATGAATAGGAAGGACTTAGATGGACTTGGGTTAAATGCTGACAAATGGGACTAGATTAATTTAGGATATTTGCTTGGCATGGAAGACTTGGACTGAGG
Source organism: Chiloscyllium plagiosum (assembly GCF_037043375.1). Lineage (NCBI taxonomy): Eukaryota > Metazoa > Chordata > Chondrichthyes > Orectolobiformes > Hemiscylliidae > Chiloscyllium > Chiloscyllium plagiosum. Next base: position 30,806,474 of record NW_028270174.1, on the reverse strand, counting down.
GATCAGTTCCCGTGTTATATAACTCTCTGATTCTATAATTGGAGCAACATGAAGTTCTTGGAACTCTACTAGGCTGGAAGGAGGGATGAGGCCTTAGGGGACCAAGCACAAGCTTAGACTATTATCGGATTCACCTCTGGATGGGTGGAGATGGGCAATATTACAGGAAGGGTATTACGCAGTCAAAAAGATGGCCAGGATAAGAGAGGATTGGCAACTTAGTTCATACAAGTCACTTTGAACAGTCTGATTCAATTTCAAACTGAGGCCAGGGAATGAGATTGAACAGGTCGGGAAGAAACATAGTTTGTGGCAGGCAACATTTTGAAGAGAGAGGGCTCTTCTCATTTGGTGAAAGGTTCCCAAACATGCAGCTTTCATGTGACTAGATTCTTCCATGGGACAGTCATTATCTTGGACAATTTGTAATACATGTATGTATCATGCAAGTAGCAAGGACAGTGTTTTCAGAGGGTAATAGTCTGATCGCTTTTCTTGTGGAGGGGAAATGTTAAGTGGATAGGGTGGTAGAGTTCACAGTGAGCTGAAAGTACACAGCACAACAGATGGCACTAGGAGAATATCTGAATTAAGAATTTTAAAACTAATGCCGAGGTAAATATATGGAGTTCAGGACATTGGCCTGATTGAAAATACTAGCCAAGAAGAAATAGTAATTCAAGAGCTGGTGGTGAAGTGAAACTAATGATACGTTTGATTAACCTGTAGATTGTTGAAAAAGTAGACAGACACAGGACAGAAAGAGAAATTACACAGTTTTGGGACATTGGAAAGAACAAGCCACATTGGAAGATGATTAGATTAGATTACTTACAGTGTGGAAACAGGCCCTTCGGCCCAACAAGTCCACACCATGATGTGTGGTTCTGATAGGGATATACGGAGGAGAAAGTGTAGGGAAGATGGAGTATTAGCTAGAAGAAGAAAGGAACATGCTGAAAGTGGTGCATCTGCCACATTGCCTAGTAGTGTACTACAGGCTAGACATTTTCTATTTACAGACAGCAAAAAAAATTATGGTGACACAGCAATATCCAGACTGCTTCACTTCTGGCTCCCTTATCTTCTCAAAATTAGCAACACAGGCAATTTGCAAAGCGATTGCTGAAATTGTGTAAACTGTGCAAAGAACATTCAAACTGGTTAATGTGTAATCCTGATAAAACTCAACTTAATACTCAAGTCCCATTATCAATTATTGTGTATGATTTGTCCTCACAGGTTCCTATTGGCTTTGGTAAGATATTTTTAATGTTAAACTTCCACAATATTAGGTCATAATGTTGTTAAGTATTGCCAAATCTAATGAGCTAAAGATCATTGGCAGAAGTGAAATAGGATGGATTTTAGAATTCAGTCTCTTCCAATCTTGGTCACACTTCCAATCCTGAAAGTAGGTTATTTATATAATGCAGGTATTTATATATCTACCCAGTTATAACACGAGCTGGAGTGAGAAAGGTCGAATCAAGAAATATCTCAAACTAATGCTGTCAAGCAGCAGACATTTGTTTTCCAGTTAAAGATTGAGAGATTTCTGAAAACAAAACTCTGTTTCAACATTGATACCTTCATCAGAGCATGATTTGGAGATGCCGGTGTTGGACTGGGGTGTACAAAGTTAAAAATCACACAACACCAGATTATAGTCCAACAGGTTTATTTGGAAGCACTAGCTTTCAGAGTGCCACTCCTTCATCAGGTGATTGTGGAGAATAAGATTGTTAGACACAGGATTTATAGCAAAAGTTTACTATATGATGTAACTGAAATTATATGTTGAAAAAGACCTATAATTTCAGTGGGGGAAAGATGCATAGACAGGGTGACTACTTTGCAGAACATCTATGTTCTGTCCACAAAAGAGACCCTGAACTTTCAATTGTCGAAATGCTTAGTGATGCCATGTCCCAAACTTATTTCAATGTATCAAATGCTAAGTCACCTTTTTCTCCTACCTTTTGGTCTCAATCTTGGGAATAGCAAGTCCTCTCAAACAATTGAATTCTCTTTTGGAGTTCTGATAGGCCTCAGAACTCATGTTCCAGTCTTTCATACCATAACCCACCCATTGCTGCCAAAGCCTTTGTCATCCCCTCCACAATTATTGTTAAGGTCTTTGGCCCCTTCTCACAAACCACTGTAATATATCACATAATCCCAACCAAATCTCTGTAAGGCCTGGGCTTTAAAAGAATGCAATAAGGACTAAATGCACATGAAGTATTATCGTGTGCCAGTAATAAGCATAAAATAAAGCCAGTCATTTATAGTTTTCATTGAAAAATTGAGACTTCTAAAATTTAGCCTTCAAACTTTAAGCAATGATTGTATGACATGATATAAATATAGCGATTGTAATGAAGTCAGCAGCTGGACATAATAAAATATGGGTTCCCTAATTGGGGCTGTTAATCTAGTCCAATCAGGGAGCCTGGCTGACAGATATATAGAGTACTGTCAGATATACTGCCAGTCTGAAAGCTGACTCTGAAGAGGCAGTACTAAATGCAAGGACTGTCCATGAATAAATAAAGGGTGACTTGGTGACAGGACACCGATCTCTGTAGAGTTATTTCAATAAGACAATCAGAAACTGGACACGTTCACTTGCTGTAAAACACTGTCTCTAGCACATGCACATTATATAACACAATAATCATTATAAAAGAACATACTCTGACTCAATGTAAGCATCAATACAACGATATACTAATATTTTAATGAAACCTTTAAGGTGCACATTCATATTTGAGAAAAGTAGAAGTTTGGAACATGCAGTCAAACTTTTTAGCTTCTTTAAGGAAAGCTCTCCGAGCCAAGGGGAGACAGAATTCAATGTATGCAGAGAGTTAAATCACCTAATGTCAGGTTGAAATATCAATCTCATCCCATCCTCTTATGGGTTTCCTCAGGCCAGGATCCAAGGCCAACTTGGAAATGATGGGAAACTAATTAAGGCAAGGAACATATTCTTTTACTCTTGATTTTGTCTTAGCAAGGGCACTTGCTTCAGGACCTTTAGGAAACTTACCAGTCACCAATGCACAGTGAAAAGAGCTTTCTCAGAAACACTAAGGAGCTGGGGAATCTTTCATTAGTGAAACTGAAGAACACCAATCATGGTCAGGAGAGAGGCTGCTGTTTGAAGCACTTTTCACACAGAATACTATCACCACTTAAAGGCGATTGCTACCTTCTTTGAAGGGACCTGTATAGTACTTTCAGCCATAGTTCCTGGTTGCCGTCATGGCATGGGATTATGAAACTGCACCTTGCATTTGTGACAAGGGGTAAGAACAGCACCAGCTGCAGCAAAAATATCACTGGCTGCTTTCTCCTCAGTTGTAAGCCATTCCTCTGTACTTGGTCCAACTGGAAGGAGGAAAGAGTCCCAACCACTCAGTCTACAAGCAGAGAATAAGCTTTCCTGACAGGAGATTACCAATACCTCAGGCAGGTCCAATCCCATAGAAAATTGATTTAGTATTTCTGAAGGAAAATCTTTGTTTAGTTCAACAATTTACCAAGGCTCATTTTGTAGATGTAACTTGTAACTGGGCATCAATGAGTAGTACATTTAAGCCTTTATTAACTAAAAACAGGGCCATGGTTCTGAATCTATAAAAAAAGCACAACATACAATCTAAAGAAGTACCTTAATTCCTCTACTATGTTTACTAAAATAATAGATGGAAGTGTGTTTGAATTTATGTACTAGTCAAGGATAGAGCCTAACAGGCATGTGAAGCTAATCACAATAAGATTTTGAAATCATGGTGGTGTACTTTTACTGACAAATTATTATTATATGATATATACATAATCTCAGTAATGAAAGAGACAGATATTTCATATGCAAGAAGGATTGTTATATTATATTGTCAGAAACCGTGTCCAATGTCAAAACTAAGTAAGTGTGTCATGCCATCTAACTTACTTTGATTTGGCAAGCATCAAGTTTTTCCAGTTCAGTTTTAAAGATCAACATTAACAAAATACAGGTGAGAGGTGACCTTACTTCAGAAAACTTAAAAGCAATTTGGATCTATTATAAGTCTCTGCCTTTTAGTCCATGCTGTGTAATGACTCAAAAACTAATTGACATCTGGTAAAATACAATACAATGTGAAAGTTGAAAAAGGAATTTAGGAGTTTGTACATGTGGTAAAATATGGGGCAGAAGTATCTTGATTGATCTTGTTGACTCTACTTTTCTCAAATGGTAATGGTTATACCACCATTGAACAACATTTGAAGCTTTGAAAATTAAAGCAAAGTACAAAACTTCAGAATGAAAGATTAAAAGTAATGGGATTGCTGAATCATAAGTGAGGAATCAAAAAGAGATTTGATTCATCATCCTTAATGACAAGACTATAAACTACTCAGATTAAGATCTGGTTTAATCTTGTATGATTGAAGATTTTGGCTTGGTATGTGAAATAAAATGGCTAAAAGTTGTCTCTTCCCATAAAGCTTTCAGGATTAATTTTTCAATGCACAATTGATCTGTTACTGTGGTTCCACAGTTTGGGAAAACTGTAGGATACGTAATCTATCAGTGTTTACTGCTAGCCTGACCACATGGAAAAACGGTTGGCTCAGACAATGTTGAGGTAAGAAATTAAACTATGGAAGATCATAATGAAAACAAATGGGCATCTATTGCTTTGAAGGGAATACTTGTTTTTTCTTAGAGCTTTTGTTCACAATATCACTTCGTATGGCACAGTCAATTATTATTGCCAAAACTTCATGACAACCAGACTATATAGATGAAAGTGGGTACTGCAGTTTCTGGAGATTGGTATCATGATTACAGTGGTGCTGGAAAAGTACAGCAGGTCAGGCAGCATCTGAGGAGCAAGAAAGTCGACGTTTCAGGCAAAAGTCCTTCATTCATGATGAAGGGTTTTTGCCTAAAATGTCGATTTTCCTGCTCCTTAGATGCTGCCTGACAGACTATATAGACCTCAAATTATTCTTAACAAATTGTAGAGAGGGTCAGGATTACAAAGGATAATGGTAAAGTTAAACCTGTATCAAGGGAAAGTTGACACAGTTAAATAATTTATTTCCTTTACTGGACTTGATACCATATGAATAAAAAATGGTTGTAAACCACAATTTGGTATTAGGATTAAACTTGTTCAATGTCACACTGTGAGTATCATATTTTGTTACAAAATCAACATTTAAAAAGTTAACTACTTAAAACGGTGTACTTCTGATCTAAAGCTTAAATTGGCCAGCACTTTCTAATTTGTATTGTTTCATTGACAAAAAATGATTAAGCTTTGTGTGAAGCAAGTTTGAACTTACTGATCAAAATTGATGACATTTGAAGAGAGAACTGAGAAATTGTTGTTAATTGGGCTTTGTGCTAATAGTTAAATACTTTGAATTGATATACATGACTTATTAGTGGGCAGTTAAAGTTCATAATAGCTTCACATTGACTGAAAACTTTGAGAATAGTCAACAATCCTATGCAAATGAGTTCTTCTTTCAACTTGTTGCTCATGTTTCCCATGTCAAAGTCCATCACTTTATATTAGATTCCCTGGAGTATGGAAACAAGCTGACAAGTCCACACCGACCCTCCAAAGAGTAACCTACCCAGACCCATTTCCCTATATTTACCCCTAACTAATACACCTAAACTATGGGCAATTTAGCATGGCCAAGTCACCTGACCTGCACATCTTTGGACTGTGGAAGGAAGTCAGAGTACCTGGAGGAAACCCACACAGACACGGGGAGAATGTGCAAACTCCACACAGACAGTCACGTGAGGCGAGAATCGAACCCAGGTCACTGGCACTGCGATGCAGCTGTGCTTACCACTGAGCCATCATGCCACCCTTTATGTTTAGTCACATTAAAATTAAAGTATTAGGCAGCTCATCCATATGCTTCAATGTTACATTTGATTTGAACTGATCTTGGAATCAGAATTTATTTTAAAAAAACACTTTTATTCAATTATGTGTAAAACAAATCCCATTCAACTCTAATTATTTGCTCATATTTTATCTGGCAAATGTAATCAGTATGGCAACAGTGTTTTGTGCCATTGTTTGTGATAAATGGAAAATATGTATTCTAAAGCTTTGCTTTTATTAAGCAAATTGATTTTAAAATATAGAACTGGGAATCAGATGTTGGTAGATTTGTGCATATGATAAACAGCAATTGTTTTGGAATCAGAACTTTGAATTGTTTTCCCAATAATAAATGATCTTACAGGATATTTCCACTCCAATTATAATTGAACATTATTTTTTGATGGTAGTCAACTGAAGAAACTATTTGGAGCAAAAAATTAGAAGCAGTGTGCTCCTTTTTTTCTGTTGATTTGACATTTACAATATCTCTATTGTGTCTTTTTTACTATGCAGCCCAGCAGGTTGCATTTCATCTCTGATTTGCGAAAATATAGCCCTTCAACTTAAACTATGTCACAACTTTCAACAATCCTATGCAAATGAGTTCTTCTTTCAACTTGTTGCTCATGTTTCCCATGTTAAAATCCATCACTTTATATTAGATTCCCTAGAGTATGGAAACAAGCTGACAAGTCCACACCGACCCTCCAAAGAGTAACCTCGTCAGACCCATTTCCCTATATTTACCCCTGACTAATTTTAATGTGACTAAGCATAAAGAGTGGCATGATGGTTAGCACTGCTGCCTAACTTGCTTGTGTTTAGGTTCTGGCAGAACTACTTGGCTCTGAACATCATTGTTCGAAACATGGACAAAGAGCTGAATTCCAGAGGTGTTATGAGATTGACTGGCGATTACATCAGGATAGCCATCGATCATATTGGCATCAAGAAGCCCGATCAAACTTTGTCAATGAAAATCAGGTGGAAACTATCCATATGTTGAAGTCAGCATTCCCTCTCATTTTCATATCAGCTGAGCAGGCCTGCAAGATCTGGAAGTTAATGTTGCAGTTGGTGTGCTGATGCACACAAATCTGCATAGTTTAGAGAGAACATTGGTTAGAATCAAACCTAGCACAAAAGAAGATGTTCAATGACCTTATTTAGATGCATTTGAACAAAACTTCAAATAAACCAACACAAATGATAGAACTCAAAAATGAAATTCTTAACACACTATACAGAAATATAAATCAAACTTTTAACTTTAGAACTCAAGATTCTAAATGGGAATAATCAAATGTCATAAACCTTCTTACCATCAGTGATCCTATCTCCACCATAAGGTCAGCTGTGAAGATCTTTGCAAATGATTCCACAGCATTCATTACCATTTGGAACACCAAAGATAATAACACAGTCCATTCCAGGTCATTATTCAAACATAGGATGATATTGACAAATAACATTTGGGCTAGACAAGTGGCAAACAATGACCATCTCCAATAACAGAGATTTTAAACAATTTCCCCCAATGCTCAATTGCATTACCATAGTTGAATGTAGCATGTATCTGTTACTGTTATTATTCTAAGTGGTAGAAATTGTGGGTTGGTAAGAGTTGAAAAGTTGGAAAGTTGCTGCACTGTATATGGAACACACTGCTGTCACTCAATATATCTGTTGGAGAGACTGAATATTTAAAGTGATGGATAGGGTGCTAACTAAGTTTACTGCTTTGTCCTGAATGCTGTTGAGCTGAGTGTTGTTGAAGTTGCATTCATCCAGGCAAGTGGAAAATATCTCAACAGGTTTCTGATTTTATGCTTTGCAAATGATGGTAGTCTTTGAGAAGTACAGAACTACAGAATTCCCAGCTATCGTTGCTATTGTATTTATACCGCCAGACCAGTTTACTGTTGTGGTGGGATTTGAACCTTGGCCCCCAGATCATTGCCTGCTTCCCTGAACATACATGATTAGGGACAAAAAAAATCTGCAGATACTGGAATCCAAAATAGGCAGGGAGGAGGCTGGAAGAACACAGCAAGCCAGGCAGCATCAGGAGGTGGAGGAGTCGACGTTTCGGGTGTAACCCTTCTTCAGGACTGGGGGTGGGTGTAATAGATGCTGCAGATAAAGGGGGTGGTGAAGGATAGGTGAAGGTTACGACCTGATTGGTCAATGGGAGGAATGTATCTGGTAGGTGGCTGGGAGGGGTGAAGGGAGGGGGAGGGGCTGGGAAGGGAGTCACGGGATGATGAAGGAGGTTATTTGAAATTGGAGAACTCGATATTGAGTCCTCTGGGCTGTAGGCTGCCTCGGTGGAAGATGAGGTGTTGTTCATCCAATTTGTGGTTTGGTTCGTTGTGGCAATGGAGGAGGCCAAGGATGGTCATGTCGGAACGGGAGTAGGAAGGGGAATTAAAATGAAGGTGACTGAGAGGTCCGGTCAGCTTCTGCAGGCCTGGCTAAGATGCTCGGTGAACCATTCCCTAAGTTTACGTTCAGTCTCCTGACTGTAGAGAAGACCACATCAGGAGACCTGATGCAGTAAACTAGGTTGTAGGAGAGGCAGGTGAACCTCTGTCTCGCACGGAAGGACTGTTTGGAGGTGAGGGTAGTGGTGTAACATCAGATTTTGCATCTTTTCCGGTTGCAGGGGAAGGTACCTGATGGGGAGAGTGGGGCAAACCAAGGACTGTCGAAGGGAATGGTCCTTGAAGAAGGCAGAGAGGGGTGGGGAGGGGAAGATGTTCTTGGTGGTGGAGTCTATTTGGAGTTGGCGGAAGTGTTTAAGG